>NW_027272378.1:0-497833 GCF_040938485.1 Diadema antillarum
GAAATACAGAAATTTCATCAAATACAGATAGTCCTGTGTGATGTTTATATGAACAATAGCGTACAGCCAAACATCATAGGCTAAACTTTCCTCAAATTTCATAATACAGTTGACTTTGCTCTGATTCATACTCTTGAAATCTGCCAAGCAGCAGCATAGTTCTTTTTTTTTTTTTTTTTTTTTTTTTGGGGGGGGGGGGTTGTTTTGTTTCTTTCTTGAACATCTTGTCTGTCTTTCATTTCCTGACGTACGTCACCGGTTTCTTAAAAGCGCAAGTAAACACCAGGGAAATGTCGAGATCTATTATTTAAAGGATAGTGATACCACAGGATTGGTATTACCAGAAATAGAGTGATGGACAATCATGTTTGTGAGACTGTACAAACCATTTGTCATGTGTAAAGCATATATGCATGAGTTATCTCTTGTGTCCAATTTTAAGAGGTATTGCTGAGCAAGTTTTTATTTGTTGTTGTTTTGTAGTGTGTATGTGTGCATACTTTTTTAAGTATTGATTTTGATTGACATGTAGAAACTCAGAAAGTTTTAGATATAATAGAAGTCTCAGTAAACAAAGAACTTTACTATTAAAGTTTTAATCTGAAGTATAGGAATTTACCCATCAAGTCTTTGGGTAATTTTACCGCAAAAATTGACTTCGCATTGAACTGATGCTTCTAAATTGCACTGCGTGTCTATATTGGAGTATAAAGGGGGAGGGAACTTGTTAGAGTCATTGAATTTGCACAAGATCAGAAAGAGGAAGTAAAGATTCGGTCATTGGAAAGAAAAACAATGAACTTAATTCTCCTAAATAAAACGTGAATTGCCAGTGATAGTATGAATTGAGCAGTAAAGTGGCTTAGACTGCAACCTACACTGTAAGCCGACAATTACACAGACAATAAAATTATAAAACAACAAAGAGCTCAAGTGAAAGATCAATGACATGCTTTTTCCATCTTCGGAAAGCGCATTCAAAAATAATGTTCAGTAAAAACAGCAAACCACTTCAATGTGGTTTTTTCAACTGTTTTCACATGTAAGGGGAGAGTGTAATTTTAAACGCAATTTGTACTGACACATTACTGGAATCACGATTCAGTCTACATGTTTTGTTATGTGAATGCAATACAGGAATCGTTGAGGGGAATTTGAATCGTAATTCCTACTGTGATTCAAATTACAGTTCTCGATCAGTCTGAAAACTGCCTGATACCAGATGGGTCGAAGTAAAGATTAGTCAGAAGCGAGCCAGGTCTTTGGCCTTGTCAGTAATGGGTCTCATCTGCACTAGGTACAAGCATCCTTTCCTGAATTGTAATGTGGTAATGTGACATTTCCTAATCTTGAAGACCGACTAAAATGGTTTAGTGTTGGCTTGGAAGAAATATAGTATAGACGGCTGTAAAGCTGAGAAGTTTAAAAACACAAAAATGAAAATTGTTGAGGAATAAACACCTCATATGATCAGATAATGTGAAATATTTTAGAAACTATTCTAGTCAGTCTTTTTAAAGCAATACCATTGTTGATGGTACATTGTAAAGATGTGAAGTAGTGAAGCAACCGATAAGTTCTTTTGATGATATGGTATATGTAGGAGTTCATGACGACGGCAAAGTGAAGCAAACATATATTATCTACGCTGCATGTATGAATTTCATCCAATAGATGAACTGCTCGATGAAGGCCAACATGAAGTAAAGGAGCCCTTGCCTACTGAACACTGTATTCTTGATCACTTCAAGCGTTTTATGGAGCGCACCTGTAAATGGGTCACTTGCCAAGATATTATTCCTTTTTAGGGCCTGATTCATCATGGCATTGAGGTGCAATTTTGTAGTCACTGTAGGCCATTATGTATAATTTGATAATCAGATTTCCTGAAAGGAAATATCCCTCTCCCTGTCTCCCTCTCTCGATCGCTTGAATAGAATTGATTCACATTCTCTCTGCAACCTTCTTTCTTCTTTCATACCCTGCTGCTTTGCTAAACCATCCTCGTAGTAAACCTCATGTCTGCACCTCTGGAGGTTCCTTGCTGTATTCCACAGCCATGCACTTTTGCCATCGCTGAGCATCATCATCTGTCCACTTCATGATTCAGTGATGTGTGATTTTTGTTGGAGCCAATTTCTGTTACCAGTTTATGCCTTTGTGTGATGTAGTTTAGTAACACAAAGAGGTAAATTTACTTCTGAAAAATAGGTGTTTTGGTAGGTGTATACAAAAAGTATGTGTTGGGAAAGAATAGGGGGAAGAGTGAGGGAGATAGATTAAGTGTTGTTCTGAGTATCATATGTGGTGAGAAAGTTTATGGATCTGAGAAGGAATGATCGATATTTAAAAATGCTTTCCAGAAGTTATGACTGCTTTGAAGGTTTTAAGTTTAAGTTAAGTTTAACCCATTGAGGACGAGTCCCGAGTATATTCGGGCAGGTGTCTATGGGAAATGTGTGTTGTAGCAAAATCAGTCCATCCTCAAGGGGTTAAGTTTTAAAGTCAAGGAAGTCAAAAAAAGAAAGAAAATGTAACAGAAAAAAAAGAAGAATATGTAACAGATACATGTACCACAAGGTGATCATTTTTGATGACTGTGACACCAGTAGAACTCTTCATTTACTCGTGGAGAATTGTAAGGTTTTTTAAGGCTTTTTAATATTGATTGTGATTGTGATAGACGCATTGCCCTCCTCCTACCCCCTTTTCCAAGGAATCGAAGGATGAACTCTCCAAGAACTGCCATCTCAAATATTGCCATTGGTGTTGTATGTGATGAGATTACCCGCGGTAGAGATGGAGTTAAGTATGATGTACATATGTAACCTTGATGCCTCTTCAGCACAGGCACTGAAAATAGACTTAGGAAACGTGATGATGATGGCATCATTGGGATTACTAGAATACTTATAATGCAGCAAGACCGAAACAAGATTTGCCGGGGTGGGGGGATCAGTATTTCCTTCTTTTTTTTTTTAATGGCATGATGGCAGATTGTGTTTTCTTCAGTTCACTCGGTTTCATATGTATGCACATGTTGCTGAAGTTTTTCAATGAATCGTGAAAAAGAGATTTATAATAATAATAATAATATTATGATGATAATAAAAAATGAAATAAAGTAGAGAGATACAACACCAAAGCACAATATTGTGGTTTCAGGGGTTTGATGACTTAAGGGACAGTTCATCATGACTAAATGTGATTAATAGATGTCTTTAGATATTTTGATAAGTTTATATTACAGAAAGCTGGGGGCAAACTCCTCAGTTTGCATGTGATAGAAGAAGGTGATTACAAACTTGTGTTTACTGCATCTGCTAGATATGAAATTCGCTTTTTTCTGCCGTATAATGTCTGTTACAGTCTTCTCAGCTCTGAGTACATGTATCTGGGCTATCATCAGCAATGTATTAGTGGGTCACATAAGATACAACATGTATGTGTATGAAATCACTCATGAATATGAACATTACGTATGGATATTTTGTTGTACTTTGTGTGTGTGTGTGTTTGTATTTTTTGTATGGGTGTCTAATAGTTTGTGCTGTGTGTGTTTTTGTGTATGTGTGTGTTGCGTAAGAATGTCTGATTGTTAGTGCTGTGTGTGTGTGCGCGCGTGTTGATTAGTATGTGAGAAATTCCATCAGTTCATTTCATAAACAAAAGATGTCATTTTGTGATGATTGAAGCAGTATTTGATGTCATTTTTACACCGTGTCTTGAATTCATACCAGCCTCTCATAACATATGTCATTGGCCTTTTTGTTTTTGTTGATGAGACATCAAACTAACCCCAATAATTCATGACTAACAGTTGATCATTTCCACCATTACGTAATACACCACGTCTTCTGACATCAAAATTACACATTCTGGACTCCAGAACTCGTAGTCCCACATAACTGCAATCTGTGTAGTGTTTTGCTACCACCAATTTGCACTTAACCGCTAACCTCAGCATCGTCATCATGTGTGTAGTAGGGCTGACATTTCTGCCTGTCTTTGGCCTGACCGGCTTCCACGTCTCTCTCTCGTCCAGAGGCAGAACGACCTACGAGCAGGTACGGCGAGTCCGGCAAAGTCTGCTTGAACCCCCGCGCCACCCTTTGTTCTTCTCCTTCTTCACCATAATATTACTCATTGATACTGGTCTCACTTTTATCATTTATTCATACATGCATATTATATATTTGTATGTTTTGATATGTTTTTTGTCTTCTCCAGCACGCACGCTTTCCACTCACATTTATGTTGTTGTTGCACCTTTTTACAGCCTTTGAATTCAGGTCTCGACGACGCATTTCATTCACCTGCAATACTTGCGGCGTGTATTTTCGTCTGCACCTGCTGCTTTAAATGTGGACTTTGTCTCAGCGTGTTTGACTTGCATGATGCCTCATTTGGAATATTTATCCATTGTCTTCCTCTTTTTGTGCATGCCTTTGAGTTGCATCAGTGTTATATTGTGAAAGTATATCCTATGATCATGATTCAGGCCGAGTGTGATTCAGATTTTTTTTTTCCCGTTAAGCACAGAGTATGTGTGTGTGTGTGTGTGTGTGTGTGTGTGTGTGTGTGTGTGTTATTTTGCCTTGAGCTGTAAATACTTTTTTTTTCTTTCCCTTTTGCTGAATTCGAACTGAGTATTTGCTTGAATTTGATGTATGTAAAGCTGAGTGTTTGTGTGACTAGTGCCTGTCTGTATGATTACTACGTTGCAAATAACTATGTTTCTCGGAAGTATCATATTGAAGCAGTCTACCGTACCTATCCCAAGCTTCCTGTGTGTAATATCTGCTACTTGATTTCTTTTTTGAGCAGAGGCATTTATAGTGAACATGCCAGCAATGATGTTGATCATATATCCTTGCATGCATCAAGAATTTTTTCACGTTAGAATTGTGTAAGCAGTGCTAAGCTGGCAGAGTGATGTCATATTCAAGCCTTTCAGTTTATATGAATGTTATCAAATGTTTTCCTGTGTGCGAAGATATCAAATTTGTGTGATCTTATTCTTTTGAATGTTTGCTTGCAATCGAGATATTATACATTATATGTATACATACATTTGTATGTAAATACAATGTATAAAACATCAAGTGTGTGCAGGTAGTACTGTACACGTTGCTATGACTGCACTATTTTCATGTTGCTTCCGTATTATTCCTTGACCCCGCCCCTGTGGTGACCTTGCGTGACCCCGTATGACCCTTTCAGTATTGTAGTGATGAGCTTAGACACCCTCTGCTTCATTCCAGTCATAGTCCTCACCGTGTTCCACATATCCCTCGTCTGTAAAGGCCGCACGACCAACGAGCAGGTAAGGGCATCGCCCTCTGGCCCAATTTCCTCATTACAGGGTTGTGGGGGGGGGGGGGGAGGAGGGATGGAATTAGGGGTGGGGGCATGGAGATACAGTGTACTCTCTGAATTGTCTCATCCCTGAGACACACACTCGCACACGGATCAGATTTGGTGCCGCCAGTCATCACACACATACACCATCGTTGCAGACTGGTTTTGCCATAAATACATATACATGTGCATTTGAATTTGTGCCTGTCTGCTGCCCTTACAGAGGTTGCCGTGGCCATGTGTGGCAGAGCTACTGTACGCAGGAGCATGCCCCCCGGCCTGCATGAGGCTCACCCCGAGGCTTGTGTGACTTGGTTACCCACAAAGACTTTCTCTCACTGCAACAGCAATCAAAGATTATACCTTTACAATGGCATAACGATAAGGATTTTTTTTTTTTTTTTCAGAGGGCAAACAAACTTCAAATTTTTTTTCTTCAAATTTTGTTACCTATAAAGAACATACATGACTCATGCATTAGTGAACTAGTCTGTCCAGTGCAATGAGACATACATGCTCATGGAGCTTGCCAATCCTGTATCTAAGACTGGACATTAACGTTTACTTGCCCATCGGACAGGTAAAACCATCGCTTTTCATATTTTTACTCACCCAAAAAGGAAACATACATGTACTTGCCACAAAAATAGGGCCAATGTATTCATTGACTTAAAGTAGCTTCTCATTTTAATGTCAAGCCCAAATCAAGCGAGAACTTGTAGCATTTTCATATTTCGAATAACATTTTGAATAACAAGGGCACTGTCTATCCCTAAAAGAGTTGAGCCCTAATATACTGATCAAGAGAAAATAGAATAAAGGGTAACTCTGTTGTGGAAAATGTATTCTCATCATCAAGATATTCAGGCATGAAGTGAATTGATGAAGAAAATTTGTCCAAAACAAAGAACTGTTCCTCTGTTTAAAATTCTGTGAGGTGGGATAATGTTTGGATGCAATTGCTGCAGGCAAATGGGACTCATTATTCACAAGTATGGATATGATATTACTGTGCTGCACTGCTTTGTTTTGTTTTTCTCTCTCTTTTCTGCTTTCTTTTGTCATTTATTTGTTCTCTTGTCTTATAGGTTCCATTCACTGTAATCGAAACTGACTTCTTCTTTTTTGCAGGAACTATTGCACAATTCATGCATGAAGTGTTTGTTTTTCTTTTCGTTTTAAATCCCTTGCGACACGTGATATTTCGGTGCAATCAATTTCCAGATCCATCTGATATTCGTGACATTCAGCAAGAATTTGGTTCTTGTCATTCACTTCAACTCCCCTGGCTGATTTTTGGTTCATCTTGTTGTTGGGGGGGGGGGGGGGGGGGGATAAGTTTAGCCATTGACAGTATGGGGCATGTTTTGATTGCACATCGACATACAAAATGGGAAAGATGTCCTCCAGGTATTCAGTGGGTCCTTGTTCCTTGACGGCATAAAATGGCCATGAATATTCATTGAAGTTTGATTGTTCGGTAATTTATTCTTCTGCTTTGTGAAGTATTGGTAGGAAAGTAGGGTGCACGAGAAAGGTTAAAAGCTGGTGGTTCTCTGTTAGTTGTGGGAAAGCAGGACAGAAGTTTGAAGAGAGAGATCAATTATAGCTTTAATAGATTAACTACAGCTTCTGAAGTTCAATCTGAGAGGAAGTATACATGTTTCAGAGATGCCAACTGTTCCCTTTAGTTGCTGTATTTAGTACTGTTTTTGCCCAAAATGCTGCAAATTACTACATTTTTTCTCAAATTGTGTGACTACATGATATGTGTCTATTGCAAGAAAAGTAAGAAAAAAAATATTGTTTTTTTCCACCAAAAAACGTGTCTTTGGGGGGTGCAGGGAGATATGGTTCCATTCTTTGCCCCATAGACATGAAGTAAAGGTTTTTAAAGCTGGGTGCAGTAGCCCTGAAGAAAAGGGATAAGATCTTTGAAAATAATGATAATCAAGTGGCTACAGATGGGCGTTTGAGAGGAAAAGTCTGCAATTGAAAAAAAAAAATGCTTGAAGAGAATGTCTGTTGATTTGTTCCATATTACACTATACATTGTAGCTGTGTTCTGTTGATGAGTCCATTAGGTATGTTTGCAGATTGTTAAGATTAACAAATATTTTGTGATGTTATCACATTATTGTTTTCTCTCTTTTCCTCCCACCCCACCCTCACTCTATCTACTCCTCCTCCTCCTCCTCCTCGTCATCATCATCTTCTTTCTTCTTCCTCATCTTATTTTTTCTCCTCTTCCTAATCATCATCATCTTCTGCCTTTTCCTCCTCCTCTTCATCTTCCTCCTCTTCTACTCCTCCTCTTCCTCCTCGTCTCCTTCCTCTTCCTCCTCCTCTTCCTCAAATCTTTCTCCTCTTACTCCTCCTCCTCCGCTTCATCTTTCTCCTCATTTTGCTCCTCATCTTCCTCCTCCTCCAACTCTTCATCCTCTGCAATCTCTGCCTCTGTCTGCTCTCATACCTTCTGCCCCTTCCCTGTCTCTCTCTTCTCCCCCTCATCCAAACCACGTCCTCATGACCGACAGGTAACGGGTAAATTCCAGAGCGGCCACAACCCCTTCGACAAGGGATGCTTTAGAAATTGCATGGAAGTTTTTTGCGGACCTCAGCCATCCAGGTATGACCCCCATGGGCGCAGTTTCCCCATGATTAAATATTACTCCACTGACGTGCCCTCCTTGATTAAAATTTGATATTAAAATGTCATCTTTTTTTTTCCTTCCCTCTCTCTCTCTCTCTTTCAGTCAACCTCCCCACAACATTTGCAACCGATTGTAAGATGGCTCTCAGCTGTCACTCAATGATTGTTTGTATATCTAGCAATCTAGCAATTATTTCCAATTCTTTTAGAAGTGATTCATAACATTGTCATGCCTTTTCGTTTTTAATAAGATGTTTCCAATCCTTAAAAGTAATAATTTTTTTTTCTACCTTTTCAGCTGTGCATATAAAAGCTTTCTTGTGACAGTTTTTTTCAGCAGTAATAGCTTTAAGATATTTCGTCGCTGGGGCGACAAGACCTCGTTCAATTGTATCTACAAAATGTCAAATGTTCAGGAGAGCCAAAAAACATGGCGGCCAAAGCACTGTGGCGAATGGGATAGCCTTTCCTTTGACATGCCATGGTGGCTTCATTTTTGGAGTAAGACAGTTGGGATTTGGACAGGACATCACTTAACCCATTATTTTACCATTGATCCAAAAAAGTCATTTTCACCAAAATTGCAGATACAAGGTCTTGTCACCCCAGCGACGATTTAATGATTTTTTTCCCCCAATATATTTCCCTATATGTGACCGTGCATCACAAAACGAACAAAAAGTCGCACCCCTTGATTTTACGTGAGGACTCAAAAAAGGTGAAACAGGTCAACCAAGTCAATGTTAATTTTGTCACATTTTCTGAAACAGCTACCGTTCTTCTACATTATTTTTGTCCCCACCGAACGAGTTCGAGCAGGGGACTATGAAACGGGCTCCGTACGTGTGTGTGTCCGTGTGTCCGTCCGTCCGTCCGTCCGTCCTTCTGTCCGTCTGTCTGTGCGTCCGTGTGTGATCAAAATGTTCAATTTGCTACTTCTCTGTCATTTATGAGCCAATTTTGATTCTGTTTGCTTTATATGATAGCACTACATGGGAGCTTTGAAACTTCTACACAGAATTTCAGTTGTGACCTTTGACCTTGACCTTTGACCTATATTGTACATTTTGCTTCAAAATGCTACTCCTTCGCCATTTCTAACCCGATTTCGATTCCGTTTGCTTTATGTGATGGCACTAGGTGAGGGCTTCAAAACTTCTACACAGAATTTTGACCTTTGACTTCTTTGACCTTTGACCTTGATTTTTGTCCTATATTGTACATTGGCTACAAAATGCTACTCCTTCGCCATTTCTAACCCGATTTCGATTCCGTTTGCTTTATGTGATGGCACTAGGTGAGGGCTTCAAAACTTCTACACAGAATTTTGACCTTTGACTTCTTTGACCTTTGACCTTGATTTTTGACCTGCATTGTACATTTTGCTACAAAATGCTACTCCTTTGCCATTTCTAACCCAATTTCATTTCCGTTTGCTTTATGTGATGGCACCACAGTCTGTAGGTGAGGGCTTCAAAACTTCTACACAGAATTTTGACCCTTGACTTCTTTGACCTTTGACCTTGATTTTTGACCTATATTGTACATTGGCTACAAAATGCTACTCCTTTGCCATTTCTAACCCGATTTCGATTCCGTTTTCTTTATGTGATGGCACTAGGTGAGGGCTTCAAAACTTCTACACAGAATTTTGACCTTTGACTTCTTTGACCTTTGACCTTGATTTTTGACCTATATTGTACATTGGCTACAAAATGCTACTCCTTCGCCACTTCTAACCCGATTTCGATTCCGTTTGCTTTTTGTGATGGCACTAGGTGAGGGCTTCAAAACTTCTACACAGAATTTTGACCTTTGACTTCTTTGACCTTTGACCTTGATTTTTGACCTATATTGTACATTGGCTACAAAATGCTACTCCTTCGCCACTTCTAACCCGATTTCGATTCCGTTTGCTTTTTGTGATGGCACTAGGTGAGGGCTTCAAAAATTCTACACAGAATTTTGACCTTTGACTTCTTTGACCTTTGACCTTGATTTTTGACCTATATTGTACATTGGCTACAAAATGCTACTCCTTTGCCATTTCTAACCCGATTTCGATTCCGTTTGCTTTTTGTGATGGCACTAGGTGAGGGCTTCAAAACTTCTACACAGAATTTTGACCTTTGACTTCTTTGACCTTTGACCTTGATTTTTTACCGATATTGTACATTTTGCTACTAAATGCTACTTCCGGCGGGGACATATTTTACGCACCGCGTAATTTCTACTTTTCCTTGTTAACTTTGGGATCATAAAATGAATGCAAAAGTGCATTTTCAGCAAATTTTCTACAACTCTTTTTTGTAGAGTAGTGAGATCAGGTATATCTTAGAGGCCCCTTTTCATTTGTTGATAGCCACTTGCACACTCTTCACTATCAAGTCCGATAACTTTTAAAGGGATAAAGTTACCGCTTTGAAAGTTGGCAGTATTCATGGACGGAATGTGTTAATTGAGCATGCTCAATTTCAACTTAATCTGATATTCCCTTTATTGTTGTTGCTCCAGTGGTTTACATCATGTTTTTTGTCCCATTCATTGAACAGCTAGCACGGCTTGGTAAGAATTAAATACTTGAATAGACAGTTAGACCCGGTAATTTAGAGCCTCTTTTCTCGGTTCACACTTTCCCAGAGTGTGTGCTTTCTTTCCAATATTTAGATAGGTTAGGAGAGTCCATTTCAATTGAGCTATACATCATTTGAAAGCTTAGAGTCTGCTCTTTCAGAATCTGCCTTTAACTAAAACTCTATGTTTGGGGACTTTTTGTTTGTGTTGTGGTGCAGGGTCAGATATAAACCTTGAGACACAAACTAGCCAATTAACAAGCTCTTTTCACTGACAATCAAATTCAACCCACGTTTGTGTATGTGTGTGTGCATCTGTCTCACCTTCCAGATATGTCGGTTTCAAGAGCAAGCCAGTGTCCCTCGCCGCCATGTACATGCCGGTGCAACAGACAGGCAATGGAATCTCCGACAGCCAGGTGCAGGTGCGCGTGGAGAGCGGGCGCACAGCGACACCGCAGCACACGGGCAACAATAGGTCCCAGCATCAGGTGAGGTCGGTGTCCCCCAAACCTTTTCCTTACCGTTTTCTCCTAATACTCGACCACCGCCACAACTACTCACGACTAGTACTACCACCGCAACACCATCATTATCACCACCACCACTGCCACCCCCACCAAAGTGTAGGCGTGGCAGCAAACCAGAGCACATCGGCACCGGTTGTGGGGGTGATGGACACCAGTTGACCTTGGGGGATGGCACCGACCAAGAACTGGGTTGGCGGCTGTCGTGCTGTGATTTAGGAGCGCACTCATCGGTTTGCTGTTCACAACTAACAAGGAGAGCACCGGAGTGGTCCTTGAGACGTTTAATATGTGTGCCATATTTGCAGTGACGCAAGTTGCGATAATACATCATAAAGCCCATAGTACTTTTAAAAGTGGAAATTTTCATGCATTTCGCACAACCAGGAATTAGAGCGAAAATAAAAGCATGCAAATATTTTTGCTTGTTTTATGTCAAACTATGCAATGTTTTGATTCCACAGAAACAAAAGCACTCAAAATTCATCTTCCCGGGCTGGGCGTGAAAAATTACTCGCACGAAAATTTCCTCATTTACAGTTGTATGTCATACATGCAGATTTTCTGGTAGTTCTGGAAGTGTTATAATGTCTTTGGTATAGAAAGGTCCAATGTGGGGTTTGGAGTTATTTCTGTCAGAATTATCCTCCTAGCGAAATCTAAACTGAAGAAGCATGAAGTGAAGCCTAAATGGTGTTCTGTACAGTTTTTATAGACCAGTAAGCTTTCCTTTCTCCATAGATCTGTGATGCAAACACACAATGAAAATGTCAATGAAAACCCTCCAGAACCATTTACAAATGGTCAGCAGTAGCAGCAGCACTTAATAGTACAAGGTATAGTAACCATGAATGAGAAGTTCTTGCTGAATATGCCAAGTTTCAGGCTGATTGTACTGCATTTATCGAGTTTTAAATCTTTCTTTTTCTTTTTTTCTGCACAAGAAGGTGTGAGTCATTCTACTCCAATTGATCCTCAACTTCAAATCTCCTTTCTCGAAACACACCAAAAAGTTCTCTTTAGGATAAGATTCTTTAGATAAGAAGTTAGGAGTATCCAATTTGAATGTTCACATGGGATTTTAAAGTACAGAATTCCTTCCTTCAAAAAAAAAAAAAAAATAGATAAATAAATAAATTCTCACAGTGACATAATCTGGAAATTCCGATCTGGCGACTTTGTTGGGTTTTTGTGATGCAAGATAACATACAGGAGAGATCATAAGAATTGAAATTGTAGGGATGTTTAGAAAAAAGATAAAATGTGGAAATTTTACAAACTGTATCAGATATCTTTGCCAGTAGACATAGATTAATATCAAAAGAAATCTTGACAGAAATTATTGAAGAAATCTTCAAGATTGTCCTTACCTACACCGTTCAATCTCTTTCTTATTTTGTTGTTGTAAACTGACATGAAAACCAATGGGGAAAAAATAATACAAGCATCTTTAATCTGAAATGGTCATTACAAAGAATACTTATGTAATGATGCCGGGAAATTGTTGAGTATTGCTTCTGACAAATAGGGTCCGTGTGCCATTACTATTAAAAGGACAACTCTTCCGTGCCATTATTCATCAGCTGGAATTACTTGTCCTTCTTGACAGACGTTCAAGTTCAATCTTCATGTAGCTTTTTTGTTTTTTTCATCATATTAGTATTGCAGAAGAAGACAGAAACAATTCCACATATTTCATTAGTAACAGCTTTCTATCTCAAACAGACATCAGAGTTGATTCAGTGTTGCGCTCCAAGATATCGATGCATATTCATACCTGTATATCCATATCAGAGAAGCAATCTTTGTGTCATCAATTACCTAGAAATACCACTTGATTTGTGCCTCCTATTAATAGTCTCATATACAAACTAGATAAGCCATCTTGTATGTCACCAAGTAAATGAGCAGTTAATAAATGTATAATCCCTGTATATGTGCATACATTCCAATTTCCACATCATTTGACAGTACTTACGCATCACCAGCATTTTTTAGCTGAGAAATGCAAAAGCTCTCAGCTGATGACACAGAGATTTAGCCAGTTTGTTCACATGTTCGGCATTGTTTTATTTACAGTTGAGAGTGCATACGCCAAAGTTGTTCATTCCCCAAATATGCACTTATGTAAAAAATTAGAATTTTTTTCAGTGCCTTGTTATTGTTTCAAGGCCTTGGAAATTATTGATATAGATATATTGACAAGATTTTTTTTTTTGGTGTATATTTTGGTGTGTATGCAGTATATATTAAGCAAGTACTGTGATATAAAGATGGGGACGACCTTTTTGAAGGTAACTCTACTTTACTGGACCATTTATATCCACCCTGCCTTCAATGAGAGGGTCATCCTTGTGTATGTTACCCCAGAAAAGGATGATTTTTCTAACCAAAACTAAAGTACATGTACATTGTTGGTGTCTGTTGTGCAATATTGCACATCTGTTATGCTATCAGTATTGGTCTCTTATGATGCAATGTTATCGATTCACTTTCAACATGAGTGTGAGTTCTTACAAACAGTTCAGTGAATACCTCTATATCTCCAGTACTTTCATTGCTGAGGTACAGGATGTATGTTTTGGTCTATAATGATATTTGAGGAAACTCACACGTGGCCAGTGATGTGCTATTTTGGTGCTATATTTATGTCAATTATGGAGTATAAACACTTTTAGAAACTAGAGCAAGTATATTCATGCTTGTACTTCCCCAGAAAATTGTGTTAAAATGACTATGGAAAGTTTGACCTTGGTGTCAAAATATTTTCGAAAACTGCAGTAAATTTGGAGCTCCATCGGATGTTACAGTGAAATACAGCTCTTTTAGTTGCAAGTTTTGTGTGCGGCATATACATTTGCAGTGCTTGTATTTTTGCAAATTTGTGAGTCAACTGATGTCACCCAAAGTCAAAAACTCATGAAAATGTGGCTTCTCGTGATGAATGCAGTGTACATAATCATCTCCAAGAAAAAAAAAAGAAAAGAATAGGGCTCTGCCTGTTTTCTTGAAGAGGGACAGTATCTATTTCTCGTTCTGTCAGCATGTACCCCACTTACAAAATTCAAGAGAACTTGTGACGCTGTCTTTCAAATCGCAAAGTATATTGCGTAAATATTGTATGACTTGTATGCCGAGTGATGCTAACCAGAACGCTGTGAAACCATTTGAAGTAGACTTGGGTCATATCTTCACAAGGTGATAATACCGGTACAATTTGTAGCACAGGATCCAGTTTTCATGTTCAGAGCCAGAAGGAGCTAACTCCATAGATTTTGCACAGTGTTAAGTTTATCACCAACCCATGAACAAGCATTGCTCATAATCAAAATTTGGGCTAGTGCCTTGAAAAACTTGCACAATATGAGAGTCTGCTATCACTGTGGCCTTCTTACAAAGAGTTCCCTTTTTTTTTCAACCAAATTTGCGAGTATGGCTTGCTCCGTGACAATACATTGCAATAACAGCTATGAGTGTATACCGTTACTAATAGTTTCAAAGGTATTATGTTGGCTGCAATCAGTTATTCTTTGGGATATCAGAATGAAGCCCTGATAGTTATTATTATTTTAAGATGTAGTGTTGAAGTACAAGTTCTATGCAAGCAGTGTCATGGTATCAATGAGTTGTGGTGATAAATTGTCTGCATATTTTATTTGATAGATACACAACTTGGAGCAAAGCACAGCAAGTACAGTTCAAAGGGTCAAATGTCACAGTGCTTCGTAGAATTTAAATATGAAAAGAAGCCATGACACCATGTTGGATGACCCAGACATTTGACAAGCATAAATAAGTCTATGCATAATTCATTTGGCACATCATTCCAAGATTTTGTAAACACGCTCATTTTTGGAAGGTGCGTGCACCTTCCATATTTAGCTCCAGGCTGAAAAGAAAAAAGCTACATAGATATGCATAGATGGGACTGCAGTGAGAACGATCTTAGCTTGCCATCTTTCACAATTCTTTTCTCGGCCTACTTGCACACTACTATCCTTCTACTTGCAGTGTAACATCCTGTAAAGGGCTTTTGTGACAAACAACACAGTTTGTGTGATACATACAGTATATTAATATAATGCTTGTGTAGCTGTATTGCTGAGAGAGTTTTAAAAATACTCTCTTTCCATGTACAATGCTCCTAGTTTTGCATCGATCAAAATATGCCCTCAATGGGTGGCAAGCACACTGAAATCAAATGGAATTGTGTTGGAAGATCAAATACAGTCTTCAAAGCAGAATTTGTCGTTGCATAGATCAAGTTTCTGCCTGTAGGTAGGTTCAAGTAAATCCTCTACCATACCAAAGTATGGCAGGTGTGTGTTTATTACGTCATTTAATTTTAACATTTCCTACGTCTAATCATTAAGTCCCAGTAGATTCAAGTTGAGTTAACTGCCCAATGTATTTGTGATGTCATTTTTCCCTTCCATTGTCTATTGTCATGTAGAATTGTGTCTGACTCATTCAACATTGTCGCAGTGGATTTTGTTTTTGTTTTGTGCAAGTGATTTTCTGCTGTTTAGGGTAAGATGAGATCTGTTAGCTCTCAGTTTTTGCAGACTGTTGACACTTTGCTGGTGAGAGTGTAAAGTCACGAGGGCAAAGCAGAATGAATAAATTTTTTGCAATTGTCCATTTTGTACAAGTATCACAGACAGTGAAATGCGCAGAAATGTCCTTTCTGCAAAACTTTCCCCAGTTACGGTACAAAACTTTCGTGTAGATGTTAAATGTATCATGTTGATGAAATTAGCATCCGTATTAAGACCTAATATCTCTTCATCAATTAATTTTAAGGCTGCAGTACATGTACTTCAGGTTTGGGGCTCAAAGGCCTTTTCTATGTGAAAACTCTTCCATGCCCTGCAAGAGATATTTAAAAGCATAGTTGCAAGATGATGGTGAGAGTTGTCAATATCACTGCAGTTTGTCGTGGTGATTTTGTTTTGTCCTCCAGCTGTTGTTTTTAGAGTGTTTTTCTTTCAGTGTTCCTGTAGACAATGTAAGCTATAGCAAATAATACAGAAAAGAGAAATGCAAATCTAATTTACACACACACACACAAAAATTGTGTCAAAATGTTGGTCCTTTAGAGTTTTGTGTGCATTAACAATATTTGTATTCATAATGTAGCAATTCCAAAGCCAATATTTGAGAAATGCACAGTTATCTCTCTGAGTACTCTTTGAGACTTCTCTGATTTTGATTTTTGGAATGTTTAGCAGTCCTTATCTTCCTCATCAAAACCTACTGCAGAGTCATAGAGACAGAGAGTATTACATTGTCCCTTGCTCAATGAGGAGGATTATGCAGGAACATCTACAGAAAGGAAAAACGTACATTGTATGTATGGTCAAGATACCTTTGCAATAATAGTGCTTGTTTTCCCCTCCATTATTTTGTTGATTGCCGAAAACATGATAAATCCTTCACTTTGCTAGGGCAAAGACAACAACAGCTACACAATTGCAACTCTCTCTAACATGTCCTCTTGTTCGTTTTGTCCCCAAGGTACACGCTGCTGTAGGCAACAACCATTCGGTCCCGTATTTCTCAGACATCCAGCGTGAGGCACTGGACGACGAGAGTCAAGGACTGGACTGCGAGGCGGAGCCGCCTCCCCCACCCCCCGGCAACCCCTACACCCAGGTCAACTTCCACCAATTCCAAGAGACGGCACGCTCCTCCCCCTCCTCCCATGTTGACGGCAGGAGCAGGCACCCGCGGCGCGACGCCAGCCTAGAGAGCCGGTCCACGACGCCGTCGCACGGGAGCAGCGACATGATAAACAGTCCTTCGTCCCGGCGCAACCACCGCGACTGGGAGGCAAATAGCACGCCCTCATCAGGGGGCATGCACAGTCCGTACAGCACGGGTGTCAGAGGTAACAATGTGCACGTGGGGAAAGCAAACAATGTAAACCACCATGAGAACAACGTCCACGCGCACAGCAATCACAAAGCGAACAGTGCCCCCAACCACAGCGAACCTCACCAACATGTCCCCATGCGCAACAGGGAGGGGTCGCGGCTGCGGCGGCCCATCTCCTTCGTCACCGCGCTGAAGATGAGCGAGGAGGCGGAGTCGATGATGCGGGGCCAGGAGAAGCCGCCCAACAACGCGCCGACGCGGAGCAAATCGTCCAAGGCGGACATTGGGCGCAACAATCACAACACGGCTAATTCAAAACGCTCCAACACTAGCCACATAGTGCAAGCCAACGGAGAGGACAGAACTCAAATTCTGACATACGAAGTGTCCGTATAAGACTGATCCTATGCAGTCATTCTCTCTTCTGTTTTCTTTTGTTTTTCCACATTTGAAGTTGGTACATATATATTATATGTCTATTAAAGCATGTGACACTACACACTCTGAACACATTCACAGAAATGTTAACAATTTATGGAATGTACTCTCACCAGCAAAAGCAAAAAACTGCTACTTTTTTTCCGTGAAGAGGAGAGCCGGATTTCGGATACTCACACGCTGCCAGAGCACTTCATTTCAATCTGCACGGAGGAATTTTCGCCATCTCTTTGACCCCATCGCAGATGAGAATGAGTCTTTGCCCGAACACGTTTCTGAGAAGTGGTCGCGCGGAGAGAAAGGAGGCTGCCCTCTTTGAACGTCGCATCAGCGAGTGTTGTTTGCGAGAACGCAGTCTGTAGCCTCTGGTGGCAATAGTGCACAGATTTTGAAATTGGGTTGCTCCCTCTCTATCTACCTATCTATCTTTTTATCTATCCATCTTTCTATCTATCTAGCTAGCTTTCTATCTATCTGTCTTTTTATCTATCTATCTACCTATCTGTTTTTTCTATCTGTATATGCCTCTCTCTATCTCTCTCAGTCTATCTTTATATTTCTACTTCTTCAGCCAGCCATGTGTTTGTCTCTTTATCTGCACTGTCTGTCTGTCTGTCTGTCCATTTCTTCCCTCTTTCCAAAGTATAGGAAGAGTAAGACCACTTCACTTACCTGAACAGGTCCTGAAAAACACACATATTGTCTTCAACTCTTTATATTGTGTTATTTTTTTAAAGAACATATTATGTGAAAATGAAAAATGAAACATAAACATGAAAAAGAAAATAATGACACACACAAAAAAAGGAAAAGGAGAGAGAGTGAGAGTGAGCGTGTAATGATTATCCGGCTAGCGTGGTAATCCCTGTGGAGTTAGCAAAACATTAATCATATTCTTCATAGTGTACATACCAGGAGATGTGTATCGTTTCTTCCCTCATGTTTTTGTGGTGCGTTGACATATCACTCAAACGGCGTCCACCTCAAGCTCAAAGGCCCGTTTTCAGCCAGTGAAATTTGTCATAACCTTTTCAGGACAAACTGATTTTGCTGTAGCACCCACTTCCCACAAACACACCTGCCGAGTATACCAGGTACTCGGGTGTGGTTTTAACTTGTTAAAGTGTTTGTTATATCAATGTATTTGTTGCGTATATTCGCCCAACACACATTCACTGTGACGTACCCCAACACCCCCGCCCAATAACGCATAAACAAAAGTTTGAGATGTAAGCTTTTGCATGTAGTCAATATTGGTAGTTACAATAATTTGTCTTTTTAAAAGAATTATTTTTTTGCAATTTGTTGAGGTAATTCTATCTACACCTAACATTTGTTCAATGAAAGAGATTTTGTTTCTTATGAGAAATTTATGCTAAAAGTATTCATCTTTCAACTTTTTTTTTCATAAGCACCAATTGTCATACATTTCTTGTCACAAAGTTGATCAATTTGTAGGTTCCATTTCCTAAAATCATAATTTATAATTGATTGTAGTACAATTGGTGCAGTGGAAGAGTAATTACACAGGGCATTTCTCATATGCTCCAAAAAAAATATGTGTCAACTTTTCAGTAATGCTGTGCACACGGGCACACAAAGCTTCTAATGTACCACTGCCTGAGAAAATCTTGTTTGTGGATTTGTGTATTTACATTTTAAAAAAAAAAGGCTTCTTTTGTTTTTTGATTATGTTTTTTCTATTGAGACAAAAGAAAAACCCTCTGCATTACAAATCAGTAAGAAATCTTGCTCCCAGCTAAATAGTTTTAGGAAACTCTCAGTTTTGAAGCAAAGATTTTTTAAAGTTTTAATGAGATCAAAGACATCTGAAGACAGTCTGTCTGTTATAAATTCAGTAGATAATATTATTGGTCATGTGGGGGGGGGGGGGGGACAGTTTTTGATGAAACAGTAAATCTGAGAAGCAGGTTGTGAAAGTGGCAAACTTCTGATGTTTGAATAGAATAGTTAAATCTCTCCTATTTCAGCCAAATTGGTGTAATTTGTCAACTTTCTTGACTTAGTCTGCCTCTTTATCAAGACAGTGTAGTAATGTGATGATATTTCTTCAGAGTACACATCTTTCTTCAAACACTTGTTTGAAAAAAAAAATAATATCAAACTTGTAATCAACAAATCAAGTCTTTTTGTTTGTATTAAAAATGTGTGTCAAATGCCACACTTTTCAAGTAAAATGGTGCAGCCAAGCAGCAGTGAAGTTGCATTTGACTATATACCATTATACGTATAAACCTATTATAAAACAACAACCAATAGCACAAAACTTGATGTGGTGCTTTGTTTTGGAAGCCATGCCATTGATCGGGGGGGGGGGGGGGGGGGGGGGTTGGCAAGAAGATCCCAGTCTCTTTCCCAATCCGAACATTATTGGTTCAAGCAATGTTATGTGTCCTTTAGAAAACAATGAGATTTAGAAGATTACTTGTTGAATCAGTTGATGAACAATAAGTTTCACCTCACAATATCCTCAGACACCACGTTTGGATGTCCCTTGTCCGTTGCGAGTGTCGCAGCAAATATTTCATATATCGCAAACACTGCCTTTTTGACATAATCTGGTGAAACATTGTGAATTCGCTGTGTGTGAGCACCACAAGAAACTTTGTGCATGAAAAATTTGAGACATTATTTTTGCAAAGCGCCATTCTATAAAGAAAGAGAGAAAAAAAAGGTAAAAATGCATACATAGCTGTTGAAGATTATGTAGTATCATCGTAATGTTAGTTGTTTGCACTATAAATGTGATGTAAATGCACTAGATCCTAGTCTATATATACATAACATATTTTTCTCACTCGTATGTTGTAGCCGTGTTCAAGCCTAATTTTGTGTGGAGTCTTGTGCAAAATGTGAGTATGGGGAACTATTGCCATTGTTTTATTTAAGAGTTTTGAATGTGATTGTTGTACTGGTACCAAAAAAACAAAAAAACAAACATATGACTGCTCTTGTATTACGAGGTAGAGAGTCACTAATGAATTTGAGCATAAGATTGAAGTAACAAGTGAAGCATAAACCCTGAAACGAGAGATTCAAACCTGTGCAAGCTATCTTTCACGATTGTAATGATTGTAATGATGCTACAATTACAGCTTTCGCTGTATCATTTTGATGAGGGTGGGGAGGGTATGAGTCTGTGAGGTCGACTGTAAGTGTAAACAGGCTGATCTGAAATATTGTGGGACGACAATGCGCATTAGATTATTTTCCGTCATGCATTTTGCATTCGGGTTGTCATTGAGTTGACTTTGTCCAGGTGATGAACAGATTTCCATTGGAAACCAGTCCAGTCTCTCTCCTCCAGGCCCCACCCCTCCTCCCTCCTTTTGTTCTTGTTACTCATCTTTGCCCATATTACTTCACCATTAAAGTTTGCTATGGGTGCATTTGGGCCCTCTCATAAAGCGTGCTGTAACGTACCATACCCATGCCAGAGGAGTGCTCGACCACTCCCAAAGTCTACCGTACCGTACCATGTCAAGCCAAAATTGGACCACTTCCATGTGTGTTCCAAAAGCATTCAATACTGTACCAAAAGTTAGCATGAGAAAAACGCATTACATCATAATGCAAAGAGTTGATTCTCTTTGTTCAGGAAATTTGGATGTAGCATATGCATGCTAGGTTGCTACAAAACATGCAACTCTTCTGACTCAAGCCCTGCCCCCCCCCCCCCCCCCCATAACTCATGAGGTGCACTTTCTTCAGAGCACCCAGACACTCCCAATCTGGCATGGTGTGGTTTTGTTTGCATCACTTTGCTTTTGAAAGCTGGAACATGGTCTTAAAGTTTGATGGGTTAACTGAAAACTTGCCAATCACCTCAAGACATTAAAGTGAAGAGAAGTTTGTGAGAGCTAATTCATTGGTGATTGAGAAACGATGGAAAGTGGTTTGTACATCTCCATTCCCTTCACCTTCAAAAATGTTTTTCTGCTTACGAGGTGCGACAAAAGTGCTGAATATGGTGCCCTGTTAATACCATGGCATACTTCAGCAAGAGACTGCCTCACTGTGATAATGAGACAGGTTTTGTCGTCTTTGTTTTGTTTTTGTTTTCTTCCAGCAGGTGTAGATCCTTTAGAAGAACATATGTTTGAAGAGAATAGTAGATGTGTTTAAGTGGGGTGAGATTGGCTGTATGCTTGTTTAAACCATTGTGTCAAATATAGCTGATGGTTGTCCAGTCAAACATGAGTTTTGATATTGCTACTTTTGATATGATTTTCTTTCATGCGATGCAAGGATGGCTGGTTGATGACCCTATATGTATGTATTGATTTGTATATGTAGCAGATATGTCATTAATGATAATACTATTTATTGTACCAGAATTTGTAGGGGGATATTGGGTTGGGGTGGGGGAATAAGAACAAATCTCTCAGGCAGGGTATAGTTTTGTTGAGAGAAAAATAACTTGATGATCTTGTCGCACTCATGCTTGTTCAAAGGGATGGTGCCTTCTTGGGCAGTGTTTGTTCTGACTTTAAAGGACAAGTTCACCTTCATAAACATAAGGATTGAGAAAATGCAACAATAATAGTAGAGCACATCAGTGAAAGTTTGAGGAAAATTGGACAATCGATGCAAAAGTTATGATTTTTTTAAATTTTTGTGTTGGAACCGCTGGATGAGGAGACTACTACAGCTTGTGAGTCATATGCGTACAACAGTATAAAGAAAATGTAAAAGAGAATTCAACATATTTTCACTTTTTTCGCATAATAAAAGAGCACTTGACTTGCCTCTTTCTAAAGGCAGGGGGAATAATATTACCCATAACATTTGTCGGTAACGAGGCAGGGGAATGTGTACTTTTTTCAAAAGATGGAATTTTGTGAAATTCTCTTTATATTTTCCTTATATTGTTGTACGCATGTGACATCTAAGTTATTCATACACTGCAGTAGTCTTCTCATCCAGCGGGTACTGCACAAAAACTTCAAAAATTCATAACTTTTGAACGAATTGTCTGATTTTCCTCAAAATTTCAATGATGTGTTCTACTAATATTGCTACATTCTCTCAATCCTTATGTTTATGAAGGTGAACTTGTCCTTTAACGAAATTTCACCTGCAGGGATGGTGTATGGCTTTAGAGTATACAGCCCTGTAGCAGACCTTGATTATGTATTGCACTGCCTTCTGGATTTGCAGCGAAGAGGCAAAAATAAACACCGGAATTCTCTCTCTATAAATATACATATATGCGTGAAACCTGTGTAGTGCACCAAACAAAGATGTGTAAGTGAGGACCTTGTCATTCTATAAAGACATAATTTTCACACATCTTTTCCCCTCCCTTAAATGAAATGACATTTTCATCATGGGAGGGGGAGGGTCCACATGCTACCCCCAAGATATGAAAATGGGATCATACGTGTAGGTATAATGGGGGGGGGGGGGGGTGGGGGGTAGATTTCAACGGCTTGAACATATTAACTTTTGTATTATGTCATGACTGTGATTTACCTGTGTAAATCAAGCAGGTGGGTTCGTTATTGTCCACAGAATTGCTATTGCTATCTATATGTGAATATTTGTATGTATGCAAGGGAGATATTGGTATACCTGTATGAATGTTGGAAATCTATTTGCATTTACATATCTCTGGAGGAGGAATTTCTCTGTGTCTTTTTGTTCCTGTGTTTTGGTATTTTTTTTTTCGTTTGGGTTCTTTCTGTTTTTGCTGGTAAGAAAGGATTTGACTCTTTCAGCTGTACAAACATTTATTAAATGGTTATTATTCCTAAGAAAGAAAAAAGTTCTTTTTTGTAATAAACTGTCAAAAGTGATATAAAGATAATGTGAGTCAAGTTTGGTATTTTGAAACTGTGTATAATATTCAAATATTGGGAGAGAATTTAAGACTTCATGCCATCTGCCAAAAGAATGTAGCATAAATTTGTTTACAAATATGTGTGTGTGAAAGTGAGAGTCTGTCTGATATATATATATATATATATATATATATATATATATATATATATATATATATATATACATACACTTGGTGATTCTATCCTTCTATGAAGAGTGCTCGATATCCCCAAAGGAAGAGCTTTAGACAGAAGTATTGGAACAAGTTCATGCGGTAAACTGCAGGTTCATCCGCATTTATTGCAACTCTGAGTTTCATGCAACCTCCATTAGGTGCAATCATCAGGCAATATGAATTGGCAATAAAGCATGTGTTCATTCGTCTGAAATTTTTAGCATCCTACTCCTTTTTCGGGACTTATTTATTCTCCTTTTTGTCAAGACTCCTGAAGAAGGCAAAGGATGCCGAAAATTTGAGATGAATAAACCCGTGCTTCTTTGGTCAAAAATGCATTACCAGTTTATATATATACATACATACTACCTGTCTTCATAAGAAATATATACATATAGTATATGTCTGTGTGGATATATATATATATATATATATATATATATATATATATATATATATGAAGAGTTTGTTTGCAAAAACCGATAAGTCCATTTTTGAAGATTTTGAAGTACGGTCTCTGTCATAAAGTACAAAATAATACCTTTTAAATTATATATTGGTCACTACATATAAAGGTATATTTTTGAAGTTATGGTCAAAAGAAGCAAAAATTTTCTTATTATTCTTTTTATTTTTCTTGACCTTTAATCGCAAATATCTGCATTTGACAAATATGGACTTATCGGTTTTTGCAAACAAACTCTTCATATATTTACATGCTCATTATGAATGGGTATATTTATGCAATTTACAATTTGGTCAAGTATCCCCGTTTCATCCTCTCTTATTTGAAAAAGGAGAATGAAACCGAGATATACAAGACCACTGCATGATTATGTAAATTGAGGGAATGCAGCCATATTAATAGAACTCATCAGTGAAATTTTAGGAAAGTTGGACAATCAGTTCAAAAAATATTAATCTTGAAATTGCAGCCATTGCTTGACAAGAAGACTACAACACTTTATGACAGCAAGTATGGACAATGATAAAGAGAAAATTATAAAAACAATTCCAACATATCACTTTTCTAGCGTAATGAAAGGGCACATAACTTGCCCCTTTCAGAAAGGAGAGGGAATAAAATTGCCGTAACATCGTATGTCAGTGACAAGTCGGGCAAATGTGAACTTTCCTCAGAATATGAAATTTGTGGAATTCTGTCTGTTGGTAATTACCTGAAGGCAGGAACTGTAGTAGTTTTATCATCCAGCAATAGCACCACCAAAACTTAAAAGGAACGGTATAGTTTTGCTTACGATAGAGTTTCAGGTTTTAACTCTTTGACAGATAATTAGAAACTTCTCATATTGAATATCAAAGAGCATACAATTCCAGGAAGAATTAAAAGTTTATTCGAAGCGAGATATCAGATAAAAACAAAAACAAAAAAAAGTCGTAATACAAGGTGGGACTCACCTTTTACCTTTTATTAGGATCACTTTATTTTACTTTGTTTTTGGATATCTCGGCCGTTTCAAAATCGATTTTCATCAAATAAACTTTAAATTCTTCCCAGAATTGTATGCATTTTATCACTTTATATGAGTGGCCTCTAATTATTTGGCAAAAAGTTAAAATCCTGAATCCCCATCTACAAAAAAAAACCCACTATACAACTTCTTTAACAAATTCATAACTTTCCACTAATTGTTTGCAGATGTGTTCTATCAATATTGCTGAGCTCACTCATTCTATGTGCATATTTTGGTTTTATTCCTCTTTGAACAGCGAAAATAATTTTGTTAAATTACCCATCCTCGCAAAATCAAAATGGAACTGTTGCATACATTAAAGGGATGGTACAGTATTGGGAGAGATAAGAATTAGGCTTTTATTTATCTATTTATTTATTTTTTGCGAGATACCGTAAAAGAACTACTTGTAATATAATGCAGTGCATACCATTTTAAGAGGAATTCAACATTTATTTGATGAAAATCTGGTTTGGAATGACTGAATCATCCAAGAAACAAAGTAAAACAAAGCGATCGTAATAAAGTGTGGGTCCCACTCTTTGTTAGAATCGCTCTTTTTTGGATATCTCAGCCATTTCAAAACAAATTTTCATCAAATATTCATCAAATAAACGTTGAATTTCTCATGTAATTATATGCTCTTTCACATTTCATAAAAGATTTCCTTATCTCACCAAAAACAAAATGTTAGAAACCAGAAATTAGAGCTCAACCAAAACTATACTATCCCTATAAGTTTGCTTTCTCTGAGCGAGTGGATTCTGTGGCCTCATCTTATAGACGATGATAAGAAAACAAAAAGGATAGACTGGTCCGTATTCGATGTATAGACAGGTTGCTGTTCATAAAAGAAGGGCTTCACAGTCAGTGGCGTATCTAGGGAAAACGGCGCCCGGGGCAAGCCAGTGCCGTATATTAATATACGGCACTGGGGCAAGCGCGAAAATTGCGCCCCTAATGTCTGAAAAAGACTAGTGTTCAACCCCAACCCGATCCCGGTAGGGACTTTAAAAGTCCACATGATATGCTTTTCAAGCCCTTAAAAGGGGTCTTTTTGAGGGTGATTTAAATGTAGTGAATTTTGATAAATTTTGGCGAGCGAGCGCAGCGAGCGAGCCGAAAACTTTTGTATTTCAGCTGACAAAACATGGAATTCTTGTCATATTTTGCTTATCAAATCTTACTATTCTAATCAAGATATAGTGACGGCCCTATATATAACGATTTATCTATACCAAAAAACTGAGTACTTTAAAAATATTCTAAATCAGGGGGGGGGGGGGGCATTTCATGAAGCATTTTGTCCGACAACTTGTCGGACAAAATTTGCTCTCAGCCAATCAGAAGCAAGGATTTCAGTAGCTTTTAACAGTTTGTCAGACGAGATATCTGACAAATTGCTTCATGAAATGCCCCCCATGTACGCGCGAGCGAGCCGAAATTTGTATATATTTCCGCGTCATCATCACGTTTTGTTCTTATCTCCTTTTTGTTTTGATAAATTTTGGCGAGCGAGCCGAAAATTTTTGTATTTCAGCTTACAAAACATGGAACTCTTGTCATTTTCAGTATTTGATTAATCTACTGTAGAGGAAATAAACATTTGTTTTTAACATTTGATTTTTTGCTTATCAAATCTTACAATTCTAATCAAGATATAGTGACGGCCTTATAGATAACGATTTTTACCAACAAACTGAAGATTTGAAAAAAATACTCTTAATTAGTACGAGCGAGTGAGCCGACATTTGTATATTTCCGCGTCATCATCACGTTTTGTTCTTATCTCCTTTTTGTTTTGATAAATTTTGGCGAGCGAGCGCAGCGAGCGAGCCGAAAATTGTTGTATTTCAGCTTACAAAACATGGAACTCTTGTCATTTTTTGCTTATCAAATCTTACAATTCTAATCAAGATATAGTGACGGCCTTATAGATAACGACTTTTACCAACAAAATGAAGATTTGAAAAAAATACTCTTAATTAGTACGAGCGAGTGAGCCGAAATTTGTATATTTCCGCGTCATCATCACGTTTTGTTCTTATCTCCTTTTTGTTTTGATAAATTTTGGCGAGCGAGCGCAGCGAGCGAGCCGAAAATCTTTGTATTTCAGCTTACAAAACATGGAACTCTTGTCATTTTTCGCTTATCAAATCTTACAGTTCTAATCAAGATATAGTGACGGCCTTATAGATAACGACTTTTACCAACAAACTGAGGACTTGAAGAAATAATCTAAATTAGTACGAGCGATTGAGCCGAAATTTGTATATTTCCACGTCATCATTACGTTTTGTTCTCATCTTGTTTGATTTTTTTTGGCGCCCCCTTCGTATTTTCGAAACCGTTGGCGCCTTCTTTTGATCCAATTGGCGATCGCTTCAGAACGAAAGAAATTGCAGCCGCTGCTCCGTGAAGCATTTTGCCTGCTAAACATAAAATGACATGTGTGAACACAATAGACATTGTAATTTTGTCCGCGCCATCATCACATTTTGTTCTCACCTTCTTCTTAGCTATGTAAAATTTAGAGAGCGAGCGCAGCGAGCGAGCCGAAAATTGTTGTATTTCAGCTTACATAACATGGAATTCCTGTGTGAACACAATAAACAATGTCATTTTGTCCGAGTCATCATTATGTTTTGTTTTTATCTTTATTTGGTTTGGTTTTCTGCCCCCCCCCCCCCCCACCATTCTTCCTCCCCCCCCCCCCTTCCGGTGAGTTGTTTCTTCTTCTTCTTCTTCTTCTTCTTTTTTCTTTTTTTTTCCTTTTTTCTTTCTTTTTTCTTTTTTTTTCTTCTTTTTTTTTTTGCGCCCCCAAGGAGCGGCGCCCGGGGCACGTGCCCCCCTTGCCCCCCCCTAGATACGCCACTGTTCACAGTATAAGCCAGTTCGGGGTTAGCTCATGGGCACATGGGTACAAATGACCTTTCTTCTTTCTTAGTTGATTAGGCACTCCACTAGTTTCAAGCGACAGAAGACATACTAGTAAGCTTTCCCAACGTAACAATTTATCGAATTCATCAGAGTCATGTTCGAACAAAGGATTAACTTGCGTAGACCAGATGACCAGAATGATCCTTCCATTGGCATTTTGGAAAGCTTCCATTTCATTATTTTGCGTTGAATGTATTGACAGTCTCTTTCTATTCAGTGATATTGTCAGATACCGCTTTTGCTGTCGGGTGGCTGTGCTGGCAAGCACCACTTAGAAGGATCACTTGAATAATCATTACATCACAGATGCTTATCTTAGTGAATTCAAAAACCGACATGCTCTGCTTGTACAGATGACCTTTTTCTGCTTATGCTCAAAGTGGAACCCCGAACTGGCTTATTCGTTTTCTATGATTCTGTTGGTGACTTTATAATCGCCAGTTTCCAGAGAATTTCTGGTTAAAACTATAGGCAGAGGTGATTCCACGAGGCACCAATGCCTTTTAGTTTTAACCAGAAACTCGAAATTACTCAATATTTGGGATTTAACAAGAAAATTAACAAAAGAAGGGGAAATGCAAAAAGTGCAAGGCGAGACGTCGTGTGCTGGATGCGATAAAGTCTGGGCTCCGTTCCCTTTTCCTTTTCCTTTTTTTTTTTTCCTCGGGTATCGCAGTTCTTGGCGTATCGCAATCTTCGGGTGTCACGCCCTCATACGGCTTGTCGCGTACACTGAATCACCCCTACGAGCAAACGAGCAATAAGAGTCCAGAAGCTAGACTAGATGCGATAATAGGCATAATAGGCGTTTTCACATCAGCCCGATGTTTCGAAATAGCGCGCTATTTTCTGACTTGGGAAACAGGAAAATATCTCGAGCTTGGATTTTTATCGGGCTGATATGAAAACGCCTATTGTGAGAGGACCTTACACCGACCCTATAGGCAGTGGCGTATCTAGGGAAAACGGCGCCCAGGGCAAGCGCGAAAATTGCGCCCCTTATTTCTCAAAAAGTGTTCAATCCCAACCCCATCCCGGTAGGGACTTTAAAAAAAAGTTTACATGATAATATGCTTTTTCAAGCACTTAAAAGGGGTCTTTTGAGGGTGATTTAAATGTAATAAATTTAGATCGATTTTGGCGAGCGAGCGCAGCGAGCGAGCCGAAAATTTTTGTATATTTCCGCGTCATCATCACGTTTTGTTCTTATCTTTTTTGTGTGTGATAAATTTTGGCAAGCGAGCGCAGCGAGCGAGCCGAAAATTTTTGTATTTCAGCTTACAAAACATGGAATTCTTGTCATTTTGTGCTTTTAAATCTTACAATTCTAATCAAGAAAATTAATGGTGACGGCCTTATAGATAACGATTTATACCAACAAACTGAGGACTTGAAAAAATACCGGTACTCCAAATTAGTACGCACGAGTGAGCCGAAATTTGTATATTTCCGCGCCATCATCACGTTTTGTTCTTATCTTTCCTTTTTTCTTTGATAATTTTAGCGAGCGAGCCGAAAATTTCTGTATTTCAGCTTACAAAACATGGAATTCTTGTCATTTTTTGCTTATTAAATCTTACAATTCTAATCAAATAGTGACGGCCTTATAGATAACGATTTATACCAACAAACCGAGGACTTGAAAAAATACTCCAAAATAGTATACGCACGAGTGAGCCGAAACTTGTATATTTCCGCACCATCATCACGTTTTGTTCTTAGCTCTTTCTTTTTTTAATTTTAGCGAGCGAGCGCAGCGAGCGAGCCGAAAATTTCTGTATTTCAGCTTACAAAACATGGAATTGTCATTATTGTGCTTATAAAATCTTACAATTCTAATAAAGATAGTGACGGCCTTATAGATGAGGGTGATTTGAATGTAATAAATTTAGATCGATTTTTGCGAGTGAGCGCAGCGAGCGAGCCGAAAATTTTTATATATTTCCGCGTCATCATCACGTTTTGTTCTTATCTTTTTTTGTGTGTGATAAATTTTGGCGAGCGAGCGTAGCGAGCGAGGCGAAATTTTTGTATTTCAGCTTACAAAACATGGAATTCTTGTCATTTTTTGCTTATTAAATCTTACAATTCTAATCAAGAAATTTAATGGTGACGGCCTTATACCAACAAACTGAGGACTTGAAAAAAAAATACTCTAAATTAGTACGCGCGAGTGAGCCGAAATTTGTATATTTCCGCGTCATCATTATACGTTTTGTTCTTATCTTGTTTGATTTGGTTTTTTGCCCCCCCCCCCCCCGTATGTTCGACACCTTTGGCGCCTTCGTTTGATCCAATGGACGATCGCTTCAGAACGAAAGAAATAAAATTGCAGCCGCTGCTCCGTGTAACATTTTACCTTCTTACGATGGCATGTGTGAACGTCATTTTGTCCGCGTCATCATCACGTTTTGTTCTTATCTTCTTTTTTCTCTTTATATGAATTTTGGCGAGCGAGCGCAACGAGCGAGCCGAAATTTCAGCTAACAAAACATGGAATTCATGTGTGAACCCAATAAACATTGTCATTTTTTGTTTTCATCTTGTTTGATTTGGTTTTCTCCCCCCCCCCCCCCCCACCCCCATTCTCCCTCCTTCCCGGTCCGGGCGATTTTTTTTTTTTCTTCTTCCTCTTCTTTCTTTTTTTCCCTTCTTTTTTTCTTTTTCTTCTTCGTTTTTTTTTCTTTTTTTCGTTTTCGGCGCCCCCAAAGAGTGGCGCCCGGGGCACGTGCCCCCCTTGCCCCCCCCTAGATACGCCACTGCCTATAGGCGCTGAGTTCTGTGACCCTAGGAAGCAGCGCGCTATGTCGGAAATGCTTTGTGATGTTACGATTGTTTCGTTCGAAAATGTTACATTTCACAGAGTGACGTTACGAAGCAGTACCCTAGTGCGCATCATTTCAGACTTGCTTTGTGGCGTCACAAACGTCTTGTTACCATTTTACATTTCAGAATGAATATACGACGCAGTTAATAGCGATGTTGGAATTACACAGTAATTGCTTTGTGACGTCCTTATTGTTTTGTTACAAACACTAATACATTGTAGTTACGTTTCACAGAGTGATGTTGAAGCAGTGCGCATCATTTCAGACTTGCTTTGTGGCGTCACAATTGTCTTGTTACCATTTTACATCAAATTTTCAGAATGATGATACGACGCAGTTCGCGAGGTTGGAATTAATTGCTTTGTGACGTCTCAATTGTTTAGTTATAAATACATGTAGTTACATTTCACAACATGACGAAGCATGACGAAGCAGTGCGCATCATTTCAGACGTGCTTTGTGGCGTCACAATTGTCTTGTTACAAGCGGTTACATTTCAGAATAACTGTACGAAGCAGTGCGCAATGTCGGAATTGCTTTGTGACGTCACAATTGTTTTGTTAGAATTGTTACTGCATTTCAGAGAGTGACGGTACGAAGCAGTGCGTCATGTCAGACTTGCTTTGTGGCGTCACAATAGTCTTGTTATCATATTCTTGTTATATGCATTATTTCGAATGACGATATGAAGTAGTGCGCGATTTCGGAATTGCTTTGTGATATCACAATTGTTTTGTTAGAAATTGTTACATTTCACAGAGTGACGGTACGAAACAGTGCGCATCATTTCAGACTTTCTTCACAATTGTCTTGTTACCGTTTTTATTGGTAGATATTTCAGAATGACGATACGACGCAGTTCGCAATGTTGGAATTGCTTTGTGACGTCCCAATTGTTTTGTTATAAATGGTTACATTTTCACAGAGTAAAGCCCGCCGCACACTACACGATTTTGCCCCGATTCACCGGTCTTAAGACCTTAAGACTAGAAGTATGACGTCACATTCTTGCCAGTTTCCAGTCGTACGACTGGGTCTTAACGCCAGTCGTAGAGATTTGACATGTTGAATTTCTACGACTGGTCGTAGGCTTTCAGCCATTCACAATGCAGTAATATGCAAGCGCACGCAGTGCGCACTGCGCGCGCTTTTACAGTCGGGTCGTATAGGTGTGCGGTGTCTGGTCGTACGACTGGTCTTAAGACCATAGAGATGTATACTAATAATATACTAGAGCGCGGACTGCGTGTGGCGCGTACGCAGTGTTCGTGTGCCGAGATGAAGAGGCCGCGCGCCATCTTTGTCCGGGCAAAAACAAGCATCGCGTCCGGGCATGCAGCGCAGTAGTGGTGGACACGTGAACACGTATACAACAAGCGCTCAAACACGTATTGCCTTTCACAAAAAGATGAGGGGGTGAGGGGGAGATGAGAGAAGGAAACAACTCAAAAATTTAAGTTGCCAGCAATCTCTTAAAATGAAAAAAAAAATTACTTTATTCTCAACGAGGTAATACTTTCAAGCCGACCAACACGACCATGGTCCATGCAATACAAAGGGTTCTCTTGGTCTCTAGACTGCCGGATGCCCCTTGTGATACAGTATACTGCGTCAATTTTTGTATTTTTTTTTTTGCAGTTATATATTTTTTTTTTCTGTATGAGGGGACTGCATTCTATAGTCCTATCTGTGTATACGAGTGTTTCATTGTATTTCTATTTTTTTTTTCTGGTGGTGGTGGAAATGAAATAAATCATTTTTATAAGTACGTGTAGGCATATTGGTTCCATGACATATTGATGTTCAAGCTCGAAATGCTAATGTTGAAGCTTACATAAACCCTAACCCAAATCATAACACCCACGGTGACCCTAATCCTAATCCTCACCCTGCCTTTCTTACAAGAACCAAAAGCCCAATCAGACCCATGATGGTAATTCTATTTTCAGAAAGATATCAATGCCGGAGCATAATGTCCTGTAACCAGGCATATATTACGTATTCTGAGCTTTTCTCACACTGTCTTAGTGAAATTAACTGCTGGTATAGCAAAGTGTGGAGGAACGATTTTTTTTTTCTTTCTTTTTTTTTGGGGGGGGGGGCTCAAGGGCCAAATAGGGCACTTAGAAATGAGCACTTTTAACTTAAAAAAGGGGAGTTTTTGTTGTTTTTTTTTAATGGAGCAAATGCCCCCTCCCCCGTTTCGCCGACCTTGCATATCTGCATATAGTTATGTACTGTATTAGCTATCTATATTATAGTAGCAATAGATCGAGAATAGCTGAGGGAGGGCGGAGTGCCCCTGACGAATTTTGCAAGACCTTTTCTTTTCTTTTTCCTTCTTTTTTTTTTTGCCTTGAATCAATCTGTTTAACACACACTATAAATGTAATTTTAGTTACTTGTGAAAGGAAACTCCGCTCCCCTTCTTTTCTCCTGTTTCTACATCCAAAAGCAGCACATGAACCAGGCATTTTGCAACATAGATCTATGCTACTTTAAGTAGAATTTGCGAATTTAAGAACATTTTTCGATTTCCAAACTCCAATGGAGACCTTGGCATAGATGCTAGCCTACGGCCGTTGCATCCCGTCGTCGATCTCCCTGCATACTCCGCTAGCGCTACACGTTATCGGTACGGTCGCTAGTCGAAATTTGCCCGGACCAAAATGGCGAACGCCTCCTTCTATCGGTCACAGGGATTTTACGGAGTCCGCCCTCTAGTGTTCTTAGTATACATCTCTATGTCTTAAGACCCAGCTTGGCTTAAGACTTTAAGACCAGTGTGATCGTGTAGTGTGCGGTGGCCTTAACGTGACGAAGCAGTGCGCATCATTTCAGACGTGCTTTGTGGCGTCACAATTGTCTTGTTATGGTTACAACCGTACGAAGTAGTGCGCAATGTCTGAATTGCTTTGTGACATCACAATAATTTTGTTAGAATTGTCACATTTTACAGAGTGACGGTACGAAGCAGTGTGCAATGTCAGAATTGCTTTGTGATGTCACAATGATAATACTGTTTTGCTACAAATTCGTCCACAGTAGGGCTTTTTACACTTGTATTTCTTAACCCCGGACTTTCTCTGACCCAGGACTATCGTTAGTCCCATACCAATTTTTTTCAGCTTTTTACACTCGCCAATTAGTCCCGTACTATCTCTTGTCCGGGGCTAAGGAGAAAACTGACCTTTTTACACTCGTATTTCTTAGCCCCGGACTTTCCAAACCACATGAATATTCATAATTACGCTGTGTACTGTACACGTACACGCACGCACCGGCAGCACTTGATTACCTCGTTTCTGATTGGTCAGTGAGGGTCGGACTTCGTCTCCGTCGCTTAGCCCAGGATTATTTTTTCGTTCTGTTTACACTCACTTGCTTGGCACCGCAATTGCGGTGCTAACCCCTGCTATTTTGCAGGGCCAGATAGTACCGTACTATCGGTGGGGCTAGCCCACTTTGGCAAAAACGAGTGTAAACAGAAAGTGGGCTAAGGATAGTCCCGTACCAACGGTGGGGCTAAGGCCCCCCCTTAGCCCCACCGTTGGTCCGAGGCTACGCAAAATTTTACAAGTGTAAAAAACCCTAGTGACAGTACGAAGCAATGCGCAATGTCAAAATTTCTTTGTGACGTCACAATTGTCCTATTAAGGGCTTTTTACACTTGTAAAATTTTGCTTAGCCCCGGACCAACGGTGGGGCTAAGGGGGGGGGGGGGGGGCTTAGCCCCACCGTTGGTACGGGACTATCCTTAGCCCACTTTCTGTTTACACTCGTTTTTGCCAAAGTGGGCTAGCCCCACCGATAGTACGGTACTATCTGGCCCTGCAAAATAGCAGGGGTTAGCACCGCAATTGCGGTGCCATGCAAGTGAGTGTAAACATACCAGCACCGCAATTGCGGTGCCAAGCAAGTGAGTGTAAACAGAACGAAAAAAATAATCCTGGGCTAAGCGACGGAGACGAAGTCCGACCCTCACTGACCAATCAGAAACGAGGTAATCAAGTGCTGCCGGTGCGTGCGTGTACGTGTACAGTACACAGCGTAATTATGAATATTCATGTGGTTTGGAAAGTCCGGGGCTAAGAAATACGAGTGTAAAAAGGTCAGTTTTCTCCTTAGCCCCGGACAAGAGATAGTACGGGACTAATTGGCGAGTGTAAAAAGCTGAAAAAATTGGTACGGGACTAACGATAGTCCTGGGTCAGAGAAAGTCCGGGGTTAAGAAACACAAGTGTAAAAAGCCCTTTAGAATCAGTAGCTCCCTAATGTTACATTTCAGAGAGTAACGGTACGACATTGTGACGTCACAATTGTCTTGCTACAAATTGTTACATTTCACAGAGCAAGTGACGGTACGAAGCAGTGCGCGTCATGTGGCGTCACAATTGTCTTATTCCAATTTTATTTGTCCCAATTATACGGGATGGTATACATGTACCAAGTAGTTTTGGTTGAGAAGGGGATTCAGGTTTTAACTTTTTACGAGGTAATCGCTCTTTAGAAATGTATTTATAAAAGAACAAGCAATTCTAAGAGAAATTCGAAGTTTATTTGATGAAAATCGGTTTTGAAATGGCTGAATTTTTATGAGGCCCTCTTTGTTTCTAGATATCTCAGCCATTCCAAAACAAATTTTCATCGAATAAACTTTGAATTCCTTTTTGAATTGTACGCCTCTATATTTCATATAAAACGTTTCTAATTATCTTGTAAAAAGTTAAAACCTGAATTTCCATCTCAACCAAACATATACCATCCCTATGCCGACTCACAAGTTCTTGTTGTACTCATCTTTAGCATGAAACGAGTCATCGATATCCCCACCCTCATTACACATGGCATTCATATATCCATGTACGGGATATGAAATCGTTTCCATTTTCTTTATCAAAAAATCATTCCTCTTGCTACTTTGGTATTACAAATTGTACAAGTATAGGTTCCACTTACCTTTTTTTTTGTTGTTGTTGAAGATTCAATCCCATCTGTTCGAACTCATTCAATTCAGAAACAGAATAGGAGGGATTCGTAATTACTGCTATTTTTTTTTCATCATACTTTCTTTATCCAAACGTATAGCTATTTAAAAGGTCAATATATTGTTGATGTACGTCATTGGTTGAGGTTAGGAATCAGCTTTATAACTTTTTGCAAGATATTTAAAAACCACTTTATGAAATGTTATACAGAGCATACAAATCTTAGAGGAAATTAAAAAAAGAAAGTTTATTTGGTGAAAATAGGTTTTGAAATTTCTGAGATATCCAAAAACAAAGTGCAATAAAGCGATCCTCGGTGGCCGGTCCCAACACCTTTTATTAGTTTAGATTTATTTGGAATATCTTAGGCATTTCAAAACCTTTTACCCTACTTCACGTAGACTTACTGTTTATGCTCTCTTTGTTCAATCACCTACTACACCTTATACCCTCAAATTGCAAAATGCTTTGAATTGGTATAACTGTTTCGGAGAAACGCAAAACAAAGGAAAAGTTTGTCAGATTCATAATAAGGGTATGCAATTAAATTTTGTTCGCCATCTTCAGGGGCGGATCCAGGAATTCCGTAAAGAGGGGGCGCGTTTACAAAATTAAAGGGGGCGCACGCACCCTTCCCCCATTTTTTTCTTTTTATTTCTTTTGTTTCAACAAAAAATAAAGGGGGGGGGGGGGCGTGCGCCGGTTGCGGTCCTCCCTGGATCCGCCCCTGATCTTGAGATCTTGAAAACCCAGAAATTGTCTGCTATCTGGCCAGCACACCCGATCTCTCTCGTGTCCTTCCAAAGAAAATATACGGGAGCCAACAACAGCTGGGAACGAGATTACGTAACAACAAGAAGGGATTTAATCATTTCTCTGGCTGCGAGTGCATGCGGTTATGTAATAACAGCTGTGCACGTGCGCAGTACCAGCAGGAACAGTCCAGTGCATGTGAGCAATTTTGGAAACAACGCGCATCTCCCGTTACAGCTCCATAACAGTTTCTGCGGGTATGTCGGGTCTACCACAAACGCCTTATTACCTTCCAAATCAGCTTTGGTAGGTTGCTGCTCGCCACACCTAGTATTTCCTTGCAGCCTGGTAGTGGTAGCTTTGTAGTGGTTAAAGTAAATGCTTTATTGACACCCGCCATTTTCGTGCTTGGGTTTAGCAGAGCGCAGACATGCATTCTCGTTTCTCTGTGCGAGTAGATGTATCAGTAGGGATGTATGCAACCAGCCCGAACGCTCCCAAAGTTTCCCCGGGGTGCAGTCCCGGTAGCACCCTCCGTGCCCGTGGTATACCGGTGGTAGGTTCTACATGTAGGTTCTACATGTTTGTAGGTTGTACAAACTCCATCCATAATAATACCCACGCAACTCTTCCAAATTTCAGCCCAACCAGGGGATGATCACCCTCTGGCGCGGCCCGCCCAACGATGTCGCATTTTCTCATTGTACAGAGACAGCAGTTGACCGAGAACCGAACCCCGAGCGCGGTGGAGAATAATGGTGGACGCCAAGCAAGCCAAGCCCACATCGCATCTGTCCATGTCCAAGACTTCGCGAAGATGAGTGACCAGGAGGACGCAAGATGATGTGGTGCAGAGCAGAGCAGTATACTTGGGTGAAATTTCGTGGACAAGTCGATAGGTAAACTAATTTTAATTTGGTTATAGGTAGACCCCCAGATCTGGGGAGGGGGTGTTTCATCAATGCTTGTCAGCGCTGAAAACTTGAATCACCATACTCACCATAGTAACAATCAGTGACCAGAGCATCTCAGCCAATCAAAACCAAGGATTTTGCTGAAATTGGTCAGCACCGACGGTTGTCAGCGCTGACAAGCGTTGATGAAACACCCCCAGTAGTTGGCTATCCTGGGTTTAAATTTACTGTAAAAGTGGATATTTTCGCGCAACTAATTTTTCACGCTAGGCTGGATCAGAAGAGTTTCGCATGTTTTTAATTCCCTGGAATCGAGACATCACGCACAGGAATGTATGGCAGGCAAATCATGTGCTTTTATTTTCGCCTTAGTTTCTGGTTGCGCGAAATGCGCGAAAATTTCCACTTCATGGAGCTAAATCATAAATTATTTTAGGCTTTCAACCAACTTCTCAGCACGCCCCCTATGCCGATGGTATGGTCTAACCTAACCCTATATCCTGAAACTCTAACTGTTTTAAACCCTAAAGCTACCTACGTAGACATTCTAAATCTTTAGAATCATTTGTACTTTGTCTTTTATATTATACATGTCACTTAATTTTTCTTCAATTTTACTTTTAGCAGGGGTACTGTTGTAACCGCAGTCAGTGACCCCAACACGTGACTGGTTACAGCGCCCCGCGCCGAGGTTAGGGTAAATTACTATATGGATATGGCTTTGCTGAAGGTAGAACTCAGAAGCCTAGAATTTCTAGTCCCCTAAAACCCCAGATTGCCGATCATTCTACTTTAAAGGGATCGTATAGTTTTGGCTGAGACCTAATTTCAGGTTTCTAACATTTTTTTGGTGAGGTAATGAGAAACCTTTTATAAAATATGAAAGAGCATGTAATTCTATGAGGAATTAAACGTTTAATTATTTTGATGAAAATTGGTTTTGAAATGGCTGAGATATCCAACAAAGAGCAATTCTAATTAAGTGTGGGACCCACACTTTATTACGATCGCTTTCTTTTACTTTGTTTTTGGATGTTTCAGTCATTCCAAACCTGATTTTCATCAAATAAACTTTGAATTCCTCTTTAAATGGTATGCTCTGTGCTATATCATAAGTGTTTTCTTGGTATCTCGCAAAAAATTAAAAGCCCAATTTTCATCTCCACCAAAACTGTATCATCCCTTTAAATATATCAAGTATTGAATACTGTGACACCTACAAAAATGTATACAGCAGGGTGCATGGTCCACAACTTGAAATTTGAGCATGTTGCAAGCTCAGAATCTTAGATGATTATTGCCAAAATTATATGTGCGTGGAGTGCACATCCCAAGCACGTATAAGTTTGCAATATATCAAATTTTTTCTCTCTTTGTGCTGCTCACATTTAATGTTCTCTCTTACAAATGGAAAAGTTTATGCTAGAGTCCAAACTGTGTATTGCAGTCTTTCAAAATGTGATTGCTTAAAAAAAAACAAAAACAGTTTTGGAAAAAAAAAATTTCCTTTACATTTTTAATGAGGATGTGAAATTAAAAAAAAAAAAAAAATTGAGTTGCCTGAAATGAAAGTAGTGATCAGCAAGGACGTAAACTCTTCCCCCCCCCCCCCATAGCCCGAAGTGTAAGGTTTATTGCATGACCTACACTGGTCTTCTTGTGGCATCTGAGATGTGTTTTTATTGATTGTTGAGGTGCTCCCTGAAGCTGGACAAACTAGGCTAGCTGCTTCTTCTAGCTAAAACTTGGATGAGATGTATACATTGTATGTGACAGTGAGGTGATGTTAACAACAACAACAAATTGTATCAAATGATAGATTTATATGAAAATTAGTGTAGGCACAGGCTTTTTTTTTAAAAGCATTTATGGCTGGCATTGAGTGATAACATATGCGCAGTGGGTGCAGATACAATGTAGATACTGTAATGACTAAAGAAACAGCATTGGTTGTGCTGGAGGAGAAGAAGAAAAGAAAGAATGTGTGTAATTCTCACCAAAACTACTGTACCTGGTACACTGTATATGGCATACAGTGGAGAAATGGCTATCAACAGCACTATCAGGTTAATTCGATTGTAGAGGTTGCAGCACAATCATAGGCGATATCAATGTACAGCAATTGTCAAAAAAGAGAGATTTTGAGGGTTAGGTACGGTAACAATGCAAATACAGTCTTTTTTTTTTCTTTTTTCGGCTGTTGTCTCAAACAAAAGTTCATATCTACAGTAAAGGGAAAACCCATATTTTGAGTGTGAGGTAGTAGTCTGTTCTGCTAATACACCTATTGAGCTCGAAGTATGACATCGTATATGGTTAGCGGATGTTTTCCAACTGGTCTTTGAGCTTCATGCTGAGAACCTTGAACCTTAAGGCTGCGTTCACATAGAAGTATTCGCTATTCGCTATTCGAGCACCGAGTACACCATCACCCGCACCGTCTACTCACCATCCCATGCAGTGAGGATTTCTTCCTCCTACATCCCAGCAAATCTTATTAACAATTTCTAAACTGCATCAGACTGTCAGTCTGCATGCTTATTTTTGCTAAAGGGCAAATCCAGACCAAAATTGTCATTATTTCATAAACGAGAGACGGTATACGCTGCAAGAAAATCGAACAAGCTCGATTCCCACTTTGCTATACTTTTCGCAGCTATTCGGTACTTTCGAATAGTGCCCTCTTTTGTGAACCGGTGTGAGGAAATTCTATCGTTCAATTCAAGCTATTCGCGTGCCCTCGAAAAACGAGTCCGAATACCCGAATAGTATACTTCTATGTGAACGCAGCCTTAAAGGAGTAATCCCTGTTGCAGCTTTTCATGGGAAGCTGTACTAGGATGGAAGAGATGATAGGCTTCACCAAAAGTGTATCAATGTCGTCACTAATTTATCCTTTTTTATTGTGTTTTTCTTCCCATAAGATTCACCAACAGGTCTCTGAAACTTGGATCTCGAAGAGCTAGTCACCATAGCAATCATGGATGAGGAGGATGAGCAAATCAACCACCCATCTTTGTCATACTCGGTTTCTGCTTTCATTGGGCTCGTCATTCTCCTTTGGATAACATGGAGGAGTTGGTGGTGTGGTAGAAAGGTAAGTGACCTAAGGAGGTTGTTGTGCATCCTGCTGACTGGTAGACAGTAGTTAGGGATGGTAGGCCTGTTGATTTAAATGGAGATTCAGATTTTAGCTTTTGAGGAGATAGTTAGAAACCTCTTATGTACAAAATGTTACAGAGCACACAATTCTTAGAGGAACTAAAAGTTTCTATCATGAAAATGGATTGTGAAATGACTAAAGATATGTTGAAACAAAGTGGTCCTTTGTTTCAATGGTATGTTTTGGGGTATTTCAGCAATTGAAAAAACAATTTTCATTAAATAAACCAATTCCTCCTCAGAATTGTGTGCTCTGTAACATTTCACTTTGTAAAGGGAACAAACTCAAAAAGCAATGTGGGTTGAGTAAAAGCATTAACATTTATAGTAGAACAGATCAGTGAAAGTTTGAGGAAAATTGGACTATCGATACAAAAATTATGAATTTTAAAGTTTTGGTGTTGGAATCGCTAGATCTACGGAGACTACTAGAGGTTATGACATATGATTGGAAAAAGAAAATGAAAGGAATTCCACAAAAAAACTTACATTTCTAGCAAAATGAAAGAGTACTTGACAAACAGCTTTCAGAAAGCAGGGGGATTAATTACTACCCCTAACATATGTCAGTATCAAGTTGATGGAATGTGTAATTTTCATGAAAAATGAATTTTTATTAAGTTCCCTTCATATTTTGTTTAAATTATATTGTAGTCCACTCAGACAGCATAACCTCTAGTAGTCTCCTTACCCAGCAGTTCCAACACCAAAATTGTAAAAAGTCATAACTTTTGCATCGATTGCCAGATTTTCCTCAAACTTTCACTAACCTGTTTCACTAATGATACTGCTTTCACTCAACCCACATTGCTTTTGGGATTTACGTTCCCTTTAAGAGGTTTCTGATTATCTTGCAAAAAGTTAAAACCTGGATCCCCATCTCAAGCAAAATTATAAGAAGGCCCCTCAAAACAGTATTGCCAATTACACCTTTTTCTCACAAATGTGAAGACTAAAAAAAAAAAGACTATATATTTTATGGCATTTGGGATTGGCCACCCCTCCCATTCCTCCCCCACCATCCCCCCCCCCCCCTTCCCAATTTAAAAAATAAAAAAATGGGCAGAGGCAGAAGGACACGTGGTAAAGCTTACATTTCAGGCAAAGCACACAAGCCTGTAACTTTTGCTGGTAGTGCCCACAAGTTTAGCTGGTAGTGGCTGCGCCCTCACTTGTTCTGTCTTTGTTCACAAAAAGGTTAAACTTTGGTCAATGAGGGTCTGCTGGTGTGTATTCAGCTACCCACATTTTCTACAGATTTTGTGTAAGTTTCATGTACAGAGGTTTATCAGTAAGTATCAGTATTATTTTTTTGTTATCCTGCCCCCAATGTTCAGCTTTTTACAGGGTCAAAAGTTGCTTCCATGTTGTATTGCTGGTGTGTGCTCATAAATTTTGCTGGTATTGTCTGTGCCCTTGCTTGTTCTGTCTTTGTTCAGAGAAAGGTTAAACTGTAAGGGTCCACTTGTGTGTATTCAACTTCCCACATCTCTTAATGGATTTTGTTGAAGTTTTTTGTATTGAGGTTTATCAGTAAAGTTTATTATAAGTACAAATGTACATTGTATATTTTTTGATGCTGCCCCCAATTTTCAGCCTTGTACAGGATCAAAGCATTATGTTGCATTTTTGGTGTGTGCTCATTTTTTTGTTTTGTTTTATAAATTTTTCCTGGTAGTGGTTGCGCCCTCACTTGTTCTTTGTTCACAGAAAGGTCTGCATGTGTGAGTTAAACTACCCACATTTCTAGATGGATTTTGTTAAACTTGTGCATAGAGGTTATCAGAACATTATGTATCAATATTACTTTTTGTGAAATAATTAGAAATCGCTTATGAAATGCAGAAAAGCATGCAATTCTGAGAGGAATTCGAAGTTTATTTGATGAAAATTGGTTTTGATTTGGCTGAGATATCCAAAAACAAAGTGGTCCTATTTGATTGTTATGTTTCTGTTAGAATTGTATGATATTTAGTATTTCATAAATGGTTTCTATGTTATCTCACAAAAGAATTGAATCTGAATTCCCCATCTCAACCAAAACTATGCCACCTTTTTAAAGGAAGACTGAGGGGGAACAAATGGGACTTAGTGAGTCTATTACACTTTGTGAACCTTTCACATGCATGTTGTTTTTCCATAGAATTTTATTTCTAAATAAATGTATAAAATTTGATTGAATTCGTGTATACTAGTACTCAATTTTATTTGATAAGTAATAAAGAAAACAACGGTGAAATGACTAAGTTTATCTGTATTCTTTTGTTTACATTGTTCTTTTTTTGTGTGTTTCAAGGACAGTAGACAAGACCGCAAGACTTCTGATGACTTCACCAAGTGTAGTTCTCCAGATTGCGTAAGATGTCGGGAGAATGGTAATCATCGCAGCTGGACAGTGAAGCTTGATACCTTCATGGCAATGCAACCCTCTGAAGGGTGGGAACAGTTGGAAGATTTGCATCTGAGCTTCCAAAGTAATGTACGGGAAAGGTCTGCAGAGCAAAAGGGAGATCTGAATCACAGCAGCTCGCGCGTGCAGAATCCGACGACTTTCTTGTACGAGAAACTGAGGACGCCGCCGTGGTTTGCCTTGGAAGATATTTTCGACACCTCGCTGCAGCGTGACATCAGACTGCTAGAGAATCGGGGACAGGACGTGAGGGAGGATTTTGACAGGCTTTACATGCAGTACGTCGGAGGCGATGGTGCGGGATGGGCCACCAACAACGTTCCCACGGGGTCCTGGGTCGTCTTCCACCTGTGGAACCAGGGTCGGAAGATAGAGGAGAACTGCCGGAGATGCCTGCGTACCGTCTCAATCCTGGAGCAGCTGGAATCACGCATGTCGGGCGTGTCGTTCGGGTACGCCTGCTTCTCAGTCCTCCGGCCCGGGTCACACATCACTCCCCACTACGGACCCTGCAACCTCCGTATCAGATGCCATCTTGGTAATTTTTGTGTGTATGTGTGCCTGGACAGGATCTAGCCTTATCATTCATGCTGCAGGCCATCTGTCCTGCAATCCTGCATCTGCAATTTGTTATTTGCTCAAGCCTTTATTTGAATAGAATATGTTTACTTGTAAGCGGGGATGGGGAGGGTACATCTTTCATTATGGATGCATTTGTGAATGGGGGAACAAAGCGGGGGAAAAACAAGAATGATGGTTGTTGATTGAGGTCGTTAATTTTTTTTTTTGATAAAGTTTTGCAAAATTTGAACAGTTTTGCGTTTAATGCAATGAATGTCCTATAACTTTAATCAGTGAAAGCCTGAGAACTGCCAAAGTAGAGGACAGTCGTTGAGATAAATTTCTTCAAATTTATTCATTATAGTCTCAAGTGCCTTCAATTCAGATGCTAGCATGTAACTGGGCTTCATTGAATTGTTAACATGAGGAAATATTACTCTGTGGTGCTTGAGAATTTTCCTCTCTGGATACATAATAGCTTCAAAATCTGGCAGTGTTATGGTAGGTTGAGATATTTTTCTTGATTTGTAAAATTTCTTTCTGATTGTCTGGAAGTACTACCATTGTGACGCATCTCGATGTATATTCACTCTTTCCAGGCCTGCACATTCCCGAGAGATGCTCCCTGACGGTTGCCGGGGAAACCAGGAGATGGAGGGAGGGAGAGTGCCTCCTCTTCGATGACTCCTACCTGCACGAGGCAGAGAATGCGGGAGATGGGGCCGCGAGCTCCGGGTCGGGACCGAGGGCGATTCTCATGGTCGATTTCTGGAACCCTGATCTCTCCATTGTGGAGAGAGAAGCTCTGAAATATGTCTTTGCTTCACCATGAACTGGCATTTATGTATGTATGTACATTGTATGTATGTATGTATGTCACATCCCTTTGGTGTGTGCAGAAAGCAATTCCTGATAAATGTAATGAAAGTTAGATATGATATCATGTAACTGATGCAGAAAACTTTCATACAGGGAGATCATACAATAGGAGATTTAGGCTTCTATCAACCATTGTTAACTTGACTTTTTGACTGGCTAGCTTTCATCCACTCCTGTGGACTTCTTCAGGCCAAGTGATTGTACTGTTTCTCTATATCACTTAACTGTTTGTACCTAGGCTCAGTGCAACTCAGTTTGCCTGCAGCCTGTTATAGAGAAAAGGATATATGAAGTCAGGCAATGAATGCGACAACAGATCTGTGGCGTCGGTATTCAAGCTCAGGGTCAGAGGTCGCTTATGAATCTTTGTAGCATCAGCAAACATCAGTGTCAGAGTTGCTAGTTTAGTCCAGTCATAGATCTCGCGAGGCTCGAGCAAAACAAGTACTTATGTTGTTAACTGAATTAGACAGGGATGTTGTGGATCAAACTACTCTCTTATTTTTCGGGCAATTGGCCCCAAATTTGGCCTGTGTGACCACTACATGCCTAAAGCACACCGTTGCATGGTTGTCCCAACAGCTGCACGCTCAACTCGTCGGAAAAGATCACATTGTCAAACTGTTCGTTCCTACTCAGGCAGTCGAGTGCGTAGTCAAGACGCTTGACCCGGTTCACCGTCCTTATCAGCTGGCAATACCTGGTCCCGGTAGTGATCCATCCTACATGTAGCTTCCTCCTTCCCCTACGAATGGTTGGTAAGGAAATAGTCCGCTCGGTTTCGCTGAGAAGGACCTTCTGCAGATCTGGAGACGTCCAAAAGCGTACTACGCTCGTGGATCAAGCCCAAGTCTTCCTCGCTCTAAACAGAGGGTGGCGCTGCTCGCGGTTGGTCGCTCAGACTCCCAGTGGATTGATAGTGCAGAATCACCTTCCTTATCCCTGCAACGGAATGAACGTTTGCCAGCATCTCCAAGCAATGAACAAATCTCTGGAACCGAACGCCTCGGTATGTAGGTATCTCTACGTCTGTAGCACGTCTTGCAACCGCGCCACCAACGTCTGTAAAATTCATACACAATAGTTGTGTTGGCGTTGTAACCATCCCTCTTGAAGTTCTCAATTTTGTGTTCACCACCGTTTCTCACATGTTGAATGTGAATGTTATTGAGATGTAGCCACCAATTTCAACCAGTTTATGGACATGTTCACCTGGCACCCCATATCCCATTGGGTGTCAGTGTGACCAGCATGTGAGTTTAGGGTGTTGGCAAATACTGGTTTTCCAGCATGGGTGTTCACACCACTTTTGTCAACATTCTCTCCAGGCCCTGCATACAGGTATTACCATTTAAAGACACCATACTTGTCATCATAGTTAACAGCTTTTCAACAAAATGTTGCCACACTACACAACTGCATGTGCAAAAAGTTATTCAGAGACTTTCCCATTTAAAACGTAGAGTTCTCTTCTTTTTGTTCTTGGTCTCTGCTCGAGTCATCATCATTGAGCTTGCACTCTCTGGCCTTTTCTTGAATAGCGACTCCCTTGTCTGCAGATGCAGGTACATGTATGAAACCTTTGATTTTCATATCGTGCATTGTGTCGCATCGGGATGCCTTTACAGTGAGTGATTCGGGCGTATTGGTATTGATTAGAATTTTAAGAAATTCTTTCCAACTTGCTGGTCCGTGCATATTGCGTACCTTCACGACATTGTATATCAGATCCACTATTGATTTGAGCTCGGTACCCGTATGATGGAATCACCTACGACCAATCCCCTATTTTTATTAAGCCTTTTGGTGCTGGCTTTCTCTTGCAGTTAGTGATCTAAGAGCAAACTCCCCTCGATGTTTAACGGATGGGTGTAAAATCTTCAACACATCCTCTTTCAAGGTGGCATATTGTTGGTCAGATAATTCATCACTCTCTGTTTTTGTAGATGCCTGATCATGCGCAGCTGCGTGTTGTTCTCTTGAGGCCACTTCGCTTGGTTTCTTCTGACTGTTTTGCTTTTGCTTAAATTGCTTTTGCTTGATGAGGTCATTGTACCTTTGCTATTTCTCTCTATCTGATAATGTGTGGTTTTCTAGCACATCACAGATAGACTTGTCCACTATAGACAGAGTTTTACACTCATGTACCTGTGGGTGTCTCTCGTTCCAGAGATACCCTTTGCAAAGAACTAGCAAAATTGTGAGCCACCAACACCATTTTCTTGGTGTTTTGCATGCTACTACTAGCCATGACAAGTACCAACAAGTTTGACAAAGAGGATCATTTCTGACAGTTGTACGCTCTAACAGTACATTAAACTTAACCACTTTAATATCAAATACATCACTTTGATAACGTGGACAAAATGGGTCCCAGCAGAGATGTGAGAAAACTTCCTCTCTGGACTAACATTGATTTCAGAGCTGTATGATCATTGTGTTTGTTACCCAACACGATAATGCCTTCTTCTGACTCTTACTTAATTGTACATTACCTTTTAAACAGTTCGCGCAACATTCGGATAGACGTAGAATGGGATCTTTGTTGGAATGTTGTAAAAAAGTAAACGGTCAAATCGGGAGGAAATATCTTACTATGTAATTTATACTCTTCCTTCTTGTCTGGTTGAAGGTCAATCAACGAATATCCATAAGGATATCGAGTGGCATCTTAGTATGCTTCTTGCAAGTATTTGGCAAGCCCGGGGTGTAGTTGTTTGCCTAAATGAGCAATTTGCAATTTATCTCTGAGGTTCTTAAACACGATCAGACTATGACTGTTTAAATTCTGATGGTTCCGAGTTCTTTGGCCTGATTAAATAGATTCTGTACAATAAATATGACACAGAGGCTACGGTGATGTGAACCACGGGTTAGCAGTTTGGTCATTCTCATGTTATTACTGCCTCCCGACATTCAATCATCTATGATGATAAGATTACAAAATGCTGGATCTACACTTTTGCTGTATTGGAAAGCTGGTGTAATTCTAGATGAGATGGTACTGTTCATGTTCCTGAATGATAATGATGATATGTCAGACCACGAACTGTCAATTCATATTCGAGTGAACATGCAAGGTACAAAAATAGTACACGGTTCTAAGAAAAAAACGCAGGTAAGGGTATACTCACGTGGTGTGTGATGAAGAAGAGTTACCAAATGTAGTCCTCTTCATCTGGGGTCTGTATTGTCATGAGGAGCTCTAAGGGGATTTTTATGTCACCATCCCCATTTCTGGCTAGTCCTTCCAGTGCCGGAATATTAACACTGGAAAGGAGGGAAAAGGCCATAGTCCCCTTGGGGATATGGCCTGGATTTGGTTCATTCTTCTTGTTCTTCTTCTCTTTTTTGGGGGATGGGTTTTTCCCCCCCTGCTGAGGGCATGATGGCGGTGGCGGTGGCATTTCTCCGTGGCATTTCTCCAGTACAAGTTTGTTGATCTTTTTCATGATCACTTTGATGGCTGTGATGAATGGTCCGGCATAGGTCGTACGGGTGATGCAATGGATATCCTTGGGAATATCTGTCAGGTTTGATCTCTCCTTCCTTTTTTCGCCATCCTGATCTACTCATACCCCAATCTCCTTCTTGTCCTTTCCACTCGTCTCACTAGCCCTCTTCGATTTCACCATCTCCTGAATCTCATCTCCAGACACGTGTTTTGCAGTGGGTAATGGCTTCTCATTTCCTCCTGGTGGGTAAGTTCAGCTTTGACCTACCGAACAAATTATTATTAGTTACTGGGGGTAAGAGTAGAAGCTCGGGTTCTGCTAAACCGCTAATAATAATTGGGACCTTACCAAAAAGTGCTACAAGAATATGGATGGGAGTTGATGTTCTCCCTCTTCTGTTGTTGCTGCCTCTTGGCCTCTTTTTGCAATTGATTAATGGCATGCTAAATTGGAGACATTGCATCGCACATCTTTACCCACTGCTTCACCAGAAATAATCTTCCTCATCTGGTGTCTGGATAGCCATTGATTGGTTGTGTCAGTAACACTTACAATGGATCTAACGCCAGAAATCCCTTTTTTCATCATTGTGACCTGAATTACATAGCGTTGTATGCTAATTCAGAACAAGTCTCGTGGAAACCGCTCCGTCCTCAGTGGTGGTGGTGGTGGTGGTAGTGTAAGACGCTGGTCTAGATGTGACGCTGAAAAAAAAAAGACGAAGAAAAAAACGAAGATTAGAAAAAAAATAGAGACTGGCTGGCAAAACACAGACAAAGACACAGACACAAACACACAAGAAACCATACCCTTCTTGTTGGGATGAATGGACGTATGGCACTTACCCTGGTCCTGTTCATGTTCCATTAACAAAGCATTCAAATCGTCAAACGAATTGCATATTGTCAGTCTCTCGTTAAATGTATTGGAATCCACGCTGCTAGAATGATAATGATGATACATCAGACCACAAACTGTCAATTTATATTCCAGTGAACATGCAAGGTACAAAAATAGTACATGGTTCTAGGAAAAAAAAACCCACAGGATAGGGTATACTCATGTGGTGTGTGATGAAGAGACGCTACCAAATGTAATCTTCTTCATCCGGCGTCTGGATTGTCATGAGTAACTCCAGAGGGATGATAACTTCACCTGCCCCATTGCGGGGCAGTCCTTCCATTGACGGGATACGAACACTAGATGGCATTGTAAAGGCCATAGTCCCCTCGGGAAGTCCCCTCGGGATTTCTTGAACGATTGTACTCCAGTTCTCGCGAAGTTGTATTGATAATGGTCAGAGCAAGGGGCAATATGTACAGTGCTTGGCTTCAATTTTAATACGTTATTGACAGATCAGATAGGCAATTGAATTATTATCATTCAATGCATAGTGTATCGAGATAATGAATCATTATCATACACTCAAGCCATAAAGTGACTAGCAGTGTAACTCTATGTATTGCGATAATTCTTCCATCACCTCTGGTGTACGCAAGTAAAGGTGATAAAACTCCACAGCCTCGCACAGGACTGTCAAACGTTCATCCTCCCACAAATTGTCCATGTCGTACGCAGCATCCAAGTTCTCTTATGTACTCTGACTCTGCCAGCTGTGATATTGCTGAATCCATGTATGTGTCTATCTTCACTTCCCAGTCTAACCACAGACACTCGTAATGTTTCTGACTATGATGATTCGTCAACCGTAGCATTTCTCGAGTGCAAGTTCGTTGATTTTTTTCATGATCGCTTTGGTGGCTGTGATGAATGGTCCGGCATACTGTAAGTAGTATGGGTGATGCAGTGGCTATCTTTGGGAATATCTATCAGGTTTGACCTGTCCCTCCTTTTCTCGCCGTCCTGATCTGTCCCCATCTCCTTCTCATCCTTTCCACTTGTCTCACTAGCCGTCTTCGATGTCACCATCTCCCGAATCTCATCTACCGACATGTGTTTTGCAGCGGGTAATGGCTTTATGCTTCTCGTTTCCTTCTGGTGGGTAAGTTCAGCTTTGACCTACCGAACAAATTATCATTATTATTAGTTACTAGGGGTAAAAATAGAAGATTTACTTCTGCTAAACCGCTAATAATAATTGGGATCTTGCCAAGAAGTGCTACAAGAATATGGATGAGAATTGGTGTTCTCCCTCTTCTTCTGTTGTTGCTGCCTCTTGGCCTCTTTTTGCAATTGATTAATGGCACGCTAAATCGGAGACATTGCATCGCATATCTTTACCCACTGCTTCACCAGAAGTAATCTTCCTCATCTGGTGTCTGGATAGCCATTGATTGGTTGTGTCAGTAACACTTACAATGGATCTAATGCCAGAAATCCCTTCAATTTTCACCATTATGACCTGAATTACATAGCGTTGTATGCTAATTCAGAACAAGTCCCGTGGAAACCGCTCCGTCCTCAGTGGTGCTGGTGGTGGTGGTGGTGTAAGACGCTGGTCTAGATGTGATACTGGAAAAAAAGACAGAGCAAAAACAAAGATTAGAAAAAAATAGAGACTGGCTGGCAAAACACAGACAAAGACACAGACACAAACATGCAAGAAACTATACCCTTCTTGTAGGGATGAATGGACGTATGACACTTACCCTGGTACTGTTCATCTTCCATTAACAAAGCATTCAAATCGTCAAGCGAATTGCATATTGTCAGTCTCTAGTTAAATGTATTGGAATCCATGCTGCCAGAATGATAATGATGATACGTCAGACCACAAACTGTCAATTTATATTCGAGTGAACATGCAAGGTACAAAAATAGTACACGGTTCTAGGAAAAAAACACTGGTAAGGGTTACTCACGTGGTGTGTGATGAAGAAGAGTTACGAATAATATTCCTCCTCATCTGGGGTCTGAATTGTCATGAGGAGCTCTAAGGGGATGATGATGTCCCCATCCCCATTCCTGGCTAGTCCTTCCAGTGCCAGAATATTAACACTGGAAGGCATTGTAAAGGCCATAGTCCCCTCGGGATGTCTTGAACGATTGTACTCCAGTTCTCGCGAAGTTATATTAATAATGGTCAGAGCAAGGGGCGATATGTACAGTGTTTGGCTTCAATTTTAATACGTTATTGACAGATCAGGTAGGCAATTGAATTGTTATCATTCAATGCATAGTGTATCGAGATAATGAATCATTATCATACACTCAAGCCAGAAAGTGACTAGCAGTGTAACTCTATGTATTGCGATAATTTTTCCACCACCTCTGGTGTACGCAAGTAAAAGTGATAAAACTCCACAGCCTCGCACAGGACTATCTAACGTTCATCCTCCCACAAATTGTCCATGTCGTACACAGCATCCAAGTTCTCTTATGTACTCTGACTCTGCCAGCTGTGATATTGCTGAATCCATGTATGTGTCTATCTTCGCTTCCCAGTCTAATCACAGGCACTCGTGGTGTTTCTGACTAGGATGATTTGTCAACCGTAGCATTTCTCGAGTACAAGTTTGTTGATTTTTTTCATGATCGCTTTGGTGGCTGTGATGAATGGTCCGGCATACTGTAAGTCGTACAGGTGATGCAGTGGCTATCTTTGGGAATATCTATCAGGTTTGACCTGTCCCTCCTTTTCTCGCCGTCCTGATCTGCCCCCATCTCCTTCTCATCCTTTCCACTCGTCTCACTATCCCTCTTCGATGTCACCATCTCCCGAATCTCATCTACATCACGTGGTGTGTGATGAAGAGACGCTACCAAATGTAGTCCTCTTCATCTGGCGTCTGGATTGCCATTAGTAACTCCAGAGGGATGATAACTTTACCTGCCCCATTGCGGGGCAGTCCTTCCATTGACGGGATACGAACACTGGAAGGCATTGTAAAGGCCATAGTCCCCTCGGGATTTCTTGAACGATTGTACTCCAGTTCTCGCGAAGTTATATTGATAGTGGTCAGAGCAAGGGGCAATATGTACAGTGCTTGGCTTCAATTTTAATACGTTATGACAGATCAGATAGGCAATTGAATTATTATCATTCAATGCATAGTGTATCGAGATAATGAATTTTAATTATTATCATACACTCAAGCCGTAAAGTGACTAGCAGTTTAACTCTATGTATTGCGATAATTCTTCCACCACCTCTGGTGTACGCAAGTAAAAGTGATAAAACTCCACAGCCTCGCACAGGACTATCTAACGTTCATCCTCCCACAAATTGTCTCATGTCGTACACAGCATCCAAGTTCTCTTATTTACTCTGACTCTGCCAGCTGTGATATTGCTGAATCCATGTATGTGTCTATCTTCACTTCCCAGTCTAACCACAGACACTCGTGGTGTTTCTGACTAGGTTGATTCGTTTTACAACCGTAGCATTTCTTGAGTGCAGTTCGTTCGTTGATTTTTTTCATGATCGCTTTGGTGGCTGTGATGAATGGTCCGGCATACTGTAAGTCGTACAGGTGATGCAGTGGATATCTTTGGGAATATCTATCAGGTTTGACCTGTCCCTCCTTTTCTCGTCGTCCTGATCTGTCCCCATCTCCTTCTCATCCTTTCCACTTGTCTCACTAGCCGTCTTCGATGTCATCATCTCCCGAATCTCATCTACCCACATGTGTTTGGTGCCAGGTAATGGCTTTATGCTTCTCGTTTCCTTCTGGTGGGTAGGTTCAGCTTTGACCTACCGAACAAATTATTATTATTATTAGTTACTGGGGGTAAAAATAGAAGATTGAGTTCTGCTTAACTGCTAATAAAAATTGGGACCTTGCCAAAAAGTGCTACAAGAATATGGATGAGAGTTGATGTTCTCCCTCTTCTTCTGTTGTTGCTGCCTCTTGGCCTCTTTTTGCAATTGATTAATGGCACGCTAAATCGGAGACGTTGCATAGCACATCTTTACCCACTGATGATATCACGTGACAGTGTCTGTTGCAGATCATCAACAGCAGCCTTCATGTTGGACATGTAAAGAGGGCAGATTAATGTCTTTTGTTTTTGTTTAGCCTTTTTTTTTAATCCTTAAAAATCAAACAGATTAGGTCTGCGTGTTCAACAGTAGCTCCTGTATGACCTGTACATCACTGTTTTACCTGTATTTATTACTACACGTATCTATACTCTTTGGAAAATTGACAAGCATGTTTCGAAATGCTGGACGAAGCTTTCAAAAGTCCCCACCGCTGCTGTGCCGTGAAGTTCATTCCTAATAAGCCAGCAAACATCTTGTTTCTCCCGTTCCTCTTGTGATATTCTCTGATATTAACTTTTAAAGGGACCTCCACAAAATTTCTTAAACGACTGCGAATCTATCTCTCCCTATATGAAAAAGTTTGCACCTTCTTAAAAATCAAATATTTGTTTTTACATTTCTCAGACTACATCAACTTACTATTGCTCTCTTCATGTACATTCATATGTGTCTATCTTTGCTTCCCTGTCTAACCACAGACACTTGTGGTGTTCTGACTAGGATGATTTGTTATGCAGTCACTGCATTCCTCGTGTAGAACCTAGTTGATTTCCAGCATGATTGCTATTTAGTGACCATTTGGTTCTTGCATGATGTGGGCTGTCGTTGACTGTGACAGGCCACTGGTAATATCCCGTCCCACATTAGATGTGGTCGGGATCCTCTGATATACAGGATTGTTTCGGAATTCTTCAAGCACCAGTCTCGGCTTTTCCACTTCAACTGGAAAAGGAATTCAAATGGGATATTCAGTGTATTTTTCCATTTGAAACTCCACAACTCTTTGGGATTGCTTGCCTCCTGCATATTTCCCATTTGCCATGATTCAGCACTTTTGGTATCATCTTTTCTCCGACTGCATCTCCTGATTATTACCTCAAAATGTTGGCCGTGCTTGCCATCCCATCCCGTCCAATTCGCCCCAACCTTCGAATGAAATCCTCCAGATCTGTTGGTTTGCCAACAATTATGGTATAGAGTGGCGTCCTTTTTTACACATACCATTCATCCCAAATGCAATTGTGGCAGTCAGAATCCCTATTTGTTCATTTGGGTTCAGCAAAGTCTGCTCTGATCTTCCTTTGGACTACATTTTGTGTGTTGGTATGGTACATCTCATAGTGCTTATGATACTCCTCTGCCACTTCTCTGCAAAACATGGCAAAAAGGTCAGCAACGATTTTTCTTGATTAGCAGTGTGTTATCAAAAGCTCACAATCTTCACCATTCTTCACAATTTCCACTGTCAGGAAGCTCTACGCCTTGTCAAAGTCCTGCTTACTCCTTTTCACAAACATGTACTTGGCATTCGAGTTTGTCTGGGGACTCTACTACTGTGTCAAAGTTCCGCATGCCCAGTCCACAGGCGTCCTGAAGGCGGACTTCCTCAGTAGCAGTTGCTGTCCGAGCGACATCTGGAAGGTTTGGAATGCATGTAGCTTGATCAGAATGCTCCCGAGCTTCCTTTTGGTTGGACCATCCTTTAATCTGCACAGACTTGTTGGCCAGGTTGCAAAAGGTCCATGCATGCATTCCTCACATGTTCTACAAAAAACAACACATGCACTGAACTTTTGTTCACCCTTCCGTGTTCTTCATCGTTTTCCACTGGGTTTATGGCATGAAGGACATGCAAGAATTGCCTGAAACCTCTGTCGTAACATGATGCCATGTGATCATTGAAGGTTCAACAGTTTTACCTGCCTCCGAAAACTGTTCAGATCCTAAATTCATATCTATATATGATGATGGCTCTGAAGTAGTGAGTAAAGCTCCTCTACATTCTACTCATGAGCCATCTTTTGATCCTTAAGATCCACAGGACTTTTTTACAGGTTCCATGACGTATGCCCCTGCGACACTTGCTCTCGTGAATTCTCTACACACTAAAGCCTATTAACATAAGTTCTCCCCACAAATATAACCTTAACCCTAGTCCCAATCCTCACATCAAACTAACCCTATCACAGTCCTAACCGTAAGTCTTTGGAGAACAATTGTCGCAGGAGCAAATGTCGTGTCCCCCTTTCTACAATTTAAGTCCATTCCCCTTCAGGAGCACCTTTGTCATGGTACAGAGTACATGTATGAGTCATGGTAGACCACAGTTCAAGTCTTGTTGTAACAGTTCATAATATGTCAAGTGTCCGCTCTTTGCAACTGATTGACCTTTCTTTACAGGCTGAAAGTTGATTTGTAGGATACAGATGGGATCAATATCCTGTTACCGATATATTTTTCCCATTTCCAATCTCCAATATCCTGTTATTATACTTTTCTCTGTGTGCTAGCTCCACCAATATTTGGTTTTTTATTAGCCTGTATGGCAGTTAGTGCCTAATACTTAATAAGAATAATGAGGAGCACACAATTTCAAGATTATATCAAAGCAAATCATCTCCAATCAATTCTGTCTCTTTGTGACTTCCATCCTGTGAATATTATGTGAAAAATAGGTTGACTGTATGCCTATAAATGAAAGAAAGATATTGTTCAGAGGGGTGAGAATGTTCAGTTTGTCTCCCTCTACAAATAAAATTTGTTAAGATCGCAACTTCTGATCTGTAAATATTTTTTAAAGATCAGCAGTTGCGATCTTAACAGATTTAATTTGTAGAGGGAGACAAACTGAAGAAACTCATACCTGTATGCCTACTTATTACAGATTACTTGGTTTGTTGTGCAATAAAGATATGTGTGTCTGATACCTAACACCGATCCTACCACAAAGCATTCAGTTTCAGATTGAAGTTTACACCATATTTCTCTCCTTGTCATATTTTCTTTTATACATGTACATGAATATCATGGAAGAAAAAGAGATTTTCTATTATACAACTTGTAGTTGTCACCAATTTCTACGAGCCAGACAATCAAATCAATGGCCTATGTCAAGTGCGAATTCACTACTAAAAGAGAAATAAAATCCAAATCTTGCACTGTTGTATCAAAATGGAAATAAATACATATAAAAAGCAGTCAACATGTCTTTGTATTTATGATATTCATAGTATATGGCATGAACGGATGATTTCAGAGATTATTTGTGTCAAGTTGACTTTCACATTTCTTGATAAAAATTAAAGAAAACTACAGGCCAAACTGTGTCACGCTCGTGTTGTGCTTGTTTGAATTTTCTGAAAGCTTCTGTTAAATACACATTATACTTTTAATTTGAGATCCCGTTTGCTTGTTTGTCTTTTATTTTTAACTCTTGCTTTGTGCACCAGTCCTGTAATTGGGTGGATGACCTCCCAACCCTTCTGAATTTGGAGACAAGAAAGAATCTGAATAAGCCAAACCAATCTTATAATGAGAAAGGTAGGGAAAAGTCTAGGTGTGGCAAATTTCTCTCTATAAAATGGTGACTTGAATCCTACTCAAATGATGGGCTGACAGCTGCAATACAATAATAATAATAATGATGATGATGATGATGATGATGGTGGTGATGGTGATGGTGATGGTGATGGTGATGATGATAATAATAAAAGTAATAATTGATAATGATAATGATAATAATAATAATAATAATAATAATAATAATAATAATAATAATAATAATTATTATTATTATTATTATTATTATTATTATTATTATTATTATTATTATTATTATTATTATTATTATTATTATTATTATTATTATTATTGTTATTATTATTATTATTATTATAGTGGCCTCTTATAATGAGCTGAAGTCACATGAGAGCAGCCTTGCAGTTTGCCTAAAGGCTTGATTTTACTTTTCACAGAGCATTAGTATACTAATGACTGGTACAATGACCGCTTGCCAGACAGTAGGCAAGACCAGGGGGGTGTTTCATAAAGCTGTTCGTAAAGTTACGAACAACTTACGAGCGACTGGTGATCAGTTCTTGTGCTAAATTATGGAAATTCTGATTAAGTATAGACTATAGCAACATCAGAACTGATCACCAGTCGCTCGCAAGTTGTTCGTAACTTTACGAACAGCTTTATGAAACGGGGCCCAAGTCCTCATGTCCTGAGCTATGAGGTTGCAATGACCATTATATAGTCACATATTTTTGCATGTTTTGGAATGCTGCAAAATTGGACAGTCAAAGGGAATGTTTATGTTTGGGGCTTGTAAGCTGTTTTATGTGTGATATTGATTCTACATATTCCAGAGGCACCCAAATCCACTGAAATTCTGACACTATGATCTGCATCCATACATGTATCTCCACAACGATTTCTCAAAAACTGATTCAAGTAATATTATAACATTGTGTTTTCTTTCAATTTATTCATTACCTGCCATAGGGAAAAAATAAATTCATCATTTTCTTTCTATAATACATAGACAGATACACATGAATTAACAATCCTCAAGCCTTATCATGTAATGTAATCAAAGAAAAAAAAAAAGAACCCCATCACACATTTCCTTCAAAGCTTTGTGGTACAACATATCCTTGCATTTGGACAATGCTGTAAAACAAATTAACATTCTTGAAGTAAGTATATAAATACTTCAGTACCATGCAAAGGAATATTAGACTCACAGGATCCTTTGGTAATTAATAAAGCACTGCCTATAAATACAAGCTAACACTGTACGAGCTGAAATTTTCAAGGTCGTTTTATTTTCGCGAATTTCGCGAATCGCTTTTGAACCGCGAAGATAACAATGTGCGAAAACAAAAACGCGCGTGAGAGTTCTGTAAAGACCCTTGCAACCGCAAAATTAACAACATGAGAAAATGTCCTCCAAGTAGCAATTTGCAAAAATATTTGTTCGCGAAAATTTTAGCGCGTACAGTACACAACTCCCACAAATATTATGTACATATACATGTATTACAATAACCCAACTGTGAAATATTGCACTACAATATATAGATCTACAATGTACAAACACATGTATGAATGCTCTTGCCATCAACTGTAGTACTGTACTACATATACTTGTTTTCTACGGGTGCTGTTCGTTATTCCGAAGGTTCGCTATTCCGAGGGTTCGTTACTCCGAAGGGTCGTTAATCCAAAACACACAAATTCCCTATACCTAGAGGCTCGTTAATCCGAAATTGGAAAAGGTTCGTTAATCCGAAAATTTGTGGCGTTATTCCGAAGGTTCGTTATTCCGAAGATTCGTTAATCCGAAAATGAAATTCGGAACAATGAACCTTCGGAATAACAAATCTTCGGACTAAAGAGCCTTCGGAATAACGAACCTTCGGAATAATGAGCTGCAACCGCTTTCTACACCTGGTTTCCATTAACAGCTAGAGTGCCATTTCTTTTTTTTTTTTTTTGGGGGGGGGAGGGGGAAATTTCAGATTTAGAAATACCACTTCTGACCTTGGAAGTCACATAATGGTATGTATTTTTCTGGTATATTGATAGCACCTCAAAGATCTGGCTTCCTCGGCAGTTTATGGGGATAACGTACTAGTACATTGAATACAATTGTATGTACATGTAGTTGTTTCATTGCTATGTCAGCAATTCTTGCTGTAGAATGGTAACATCTTTTAGCAACAGCCAATCAGGAAACAAGAGTCTCGTCATTATCAACATGGCACTGGCCATTGCAGCAAAAGTGGCTATCATTATAGCACCTTGTAAAGTGAGTTTGTTGTTACGTTTGTTGTTGTTGTGGTTGCTGTTGCTTGTTGCTTGTTGTCCGGAAACATGGTGATGGATTAATAATATGAGCATACCCATAAAAAACACCTAATAGCACCTGAGCTTTCTATCATCTTTTGGACAAGAAACGTGACTAGCAAGTCTACAGCAATGGAATGACTAGTTACATGTACCAAACACAAATCCATTTAAAACGAAAATAGCAGAAAAACATAATGATGGGCAAACCTGAGAAAGAGCTTTAGAAATCTCTCCACAACAATCTCCCATGATAGGCACTTTTATATCAACTCTTTAGATTCTTAATTTCAAAATGGTACAAAATTCACTGGTATCATATAAATGCACATATAAACTTGCACTGCAAAGCTGAAACTTCGAAAGAACATAGAACAGATAATCCTCACTTCTATTATTCTATACAGGTCTTCCATCCCTGAGCACTACAATGTACGAGGATTACACACAAGAGGCACAGCTATTGCAAATTTCAGTACTGCTGAAAAAAAAGAAGAAAAGATAAATTGACAGATAGATAGACAGACAGACAGATAGATAGATAGATAGATAGATAGATAGATAGATAGATAGATAGATAGATAGATAGATAGATAGATAGAGATAGATAGATAGATAGATAGATAGAGATAGATAGATAGATAGATAGATAGATAGATAGATAGATAGATAGATAGATAAATAAATAGATAGATAGATAGATAGATAGATACACATTGTAATTCTCACTATACCTTACAGCAATCTAAATTTGAGACCTGTACAATATAAATCTACCAATGCTAATTATTGATACAATAATGTAAGATGGCAAGGAAAGAGAGAGTGATAACTGAAAATCTAGGGATATACATGTATGAGGATACAGTGTGCATTTGTGCCCTTCGACCTTTTGTCTGACCACTGATATTCCAGCCACTGAACGAAGAAACACTATCGAATTTTGAAGACACTGAGGTTCCTTTATAGACTACATGTATAATATAACTCACTGAGAAGAACAGACACAGGTAATAGATGAATTTTGACTGCAAGAAAACGTAAAGGTCATTCTCTACTGTGTGCCAGTAAACATAACCATGGCACTCCATTGGGGGCAAGAATACACACGTGTGACACATCAACACCTACAGTGGTACACTCTATAGGCCGTACATGTACAGTATGTACAATATACCAGCATAGTCCCACCTATATCTGTGCCATGCACTGCTGTAGTTTCCTTTGAAGGCCAAGTACGGTTTAGCTTTATCACTCAGTTTGCTCAAAATGTGTTCACAAATGACTGCTTTCAGAATACACAGTGATGCATGTTTGTTTTTGTTTGTTTGTTTGTTTGTTTGTTGTTGTTTGGGGGATGGGGGGGAGTGATAATACGTGACCCTGCACCTCAAAACAAACAAAAGGTCGCCATACATGAATTTTAACCCTAAAAAGACTGGGCTATTTTGGTAGCTCGAAAGACTGGGGGGGGGGGGGGGGGGGCCTCAAGGGCCCCCCCAAGATCTCGGCCGTGGATCGCGCGATCGCCGCGGAACTTTGCACAATGGTAGTGTGCGATGTAATCTACAAGATCGTGTTTTCAAATTTTAGAAAATAGTCTTCTTTTATTTTATTTTGATTAATTATGATAATTTATGCGAGAAATCAGAATCTTTCATCTAAATCAGTAAATAAAGCTCCAAAAGTGCTCATTTTTGGTATAATTATTCTTTGTGGCATTCTTAGCAAATGTACTTGAAAAAAAATTCGGTATCAAAATTAATTTCTTATTTACTCTATTGTTTCATGAATTTCTTATGTATTTCCTTGTTTTTTCGACCTTTTGTTTTTGTTGTTTTTTGTAACAAAATTTGTCACAGACACTTTTTGAAGCATAATACTCCTAAAACAAACTAATTTTAGCCATTGAGAGTAAAAATAAGCATATTTATATGAACCATGCGAAAAAACTCAATTTGCATTGACTTTGTACACAAAATCACATTTTTTAGCCATTTTTGGCCTCACGTGCATGTACAAAAAGTCATGTAACTTCAGAACCGTACCCCTGGGCGTCACAAATTTGGTGTCAAAATGTGCGGGAAACTCAAAAGAAAAAAGTCATGGAGCATCGCGGCGAGAGCATTGCGTGTTGCAGAGTAATCGTGCGAAATGTCGAGGGGGGCCTCCGAGGCCCCCCCCCCCCCCCCCCCCCAGTGCAGTTAGAGTTAAGTTAAGACCATATTCTGAAAGAGCAGACTTTAAGCTTTAAAATGATGTATAACTCAAATCAAACGGACTCTCCTAACCTATCTAAATATTGGAAAGAAAGCACAAACTCAGGAAAAGTGTGAACTGAGAAAAGAGGCTCTGAAGTACAGTGTCTATTCAAGCGCTTAACTCTTACCAAACCGTGCTGGCTGTGTGATGAATGGAACAAAAAAACAGGAAGTAAACCACCAGAGTAACAACAATTAAGGGATTATCAGATTAAACTGAAATTAGGCATGCCTCATTAACATATTCTGTCCATAATTAATGCCAACTTTCAAAGCAGTAGCCCTATCCTTTGAAAAGTTATTAGAGTTGAACGTGAAGAGTGTGGACAAGGTTTTTCAGAAATGAAAAAGGGATTCTAAAGACACACCTAATCACACTATTCTACCAAAAATGTTCAAGATAAACTGCTAAAAGAATACACTTTCCTGCCCGTTTTATGATACCAAATTTTAGCATAATGTAAAAGAAGACCCGCTCTTTCAGAAAATATGAAAAAGTCAAGTTCGGCTAGGTTGACCCATTTCACTTATTTTCAGTCCTCGCGCAAAATCAGTGTGTGCGACTTTATGTTCGTTTTGAGGTGCACGGTCACATATGTAAATATATGTATTGGTATCAATAATCACTAAGCATAGTGACCTGCTACAACAAAAGGATCCTAAAGTCGCTGACGGGTGAGCCGAGAAAATTGAATTTGAAGTCAGCTCACCAAAATCTGTCAAAACGTTCGGATTTCTGTTTTTAACATAATTTTGTAGTCTAATGTATCTTCTCTCATCTGCCGAAATTTCGAAGCTAAATGATCAAAGGAAAGGCCTGAAAATAGCATTTTTCTGGGCCATGCTTGGCTCACGCGTCAGCGACTTTAGGATCCTTTTGTTGTAGCGGGTCACATATATCTGCTAAAATCACTGGTATTTTGCAACTAATAAAACAAGCATCTAATGAATCAGACTGACAAGTATCTTCCTCTAAACTTTAACAGCTAGCCTACAATACATTGTAGGACACTTTCTTTCAGGGTTCCTCTTTTTTTTTTTGGGGGGGGGGGGGAGTAGGGTGGGGGAAGGAGGCGTAATTAACACCCATCTGGATTGCAATAGATGACTAGGCATAGTAATATATAATCATGATCTCAATTCATCTAATGAAATATATGACAATCTGTACAGAATTTTCAGACATTGCTCACAATCAGATTTTCCACCGAAGCTTGTCCAAGCAAGCCCCTCATTGTACACCTAGTAAAGTATGTGAAAAATTAAGTTTGATATTTGATAACTTAATTACTGGTATCAAACAGTATTTGCATAGGTTTCAGTCCTGATTTGTGCAAGGCACTACTTGAAGGTCTCCAAACTGTTTGGCAGTTTTCAATCTGCGGCCATTTTATATACATGTACAATATATCTTGAAAAGTATCAAAGTAAAAGAGAAGATTAGGGAACTCTTTGAAATCGGTGCTTGACATTAGTTTTTTCCTCTGGTGGGTCTTTCAGTCCACTGAAATCCTTAGATTTAAAACTTTGAGGGCCAGAAAAAGAAATATATCAGCCAAATTTAAAAGAAACTTTTTAATAGCAATTCAATTTGAGTCATAGTTTCCCGATGAGGCCACTAAAAGATAATTTTTTTTTCTTTGAAATTTGGTGGTCCGACAGCAAGTTGTAGGGGCATTGGGCCACCAATAATGTTGAGCCCAGTTTTAATCTTACATTTTCTATACACCATGAAAATCATTGTTTATGCTCCTTTGAGTACATTGATATTCTTTGTTTCTCATTTGTGTCCGTTATCTCTGCAGTTACAAAGGAAAAAGGCTCATTTATTTGATTGCAGACTATGTGTGTAAAGAGAAGAATATTCTCAAGACGCAGTGTGAGATATTGAATGTCAGGTGGACGTCAGCACACAAAAGATATCACTCTTAGATAGTTAATGTTCACTAGTTATCGAAGGCTGTAGCACACAAGATATCTTGTAAGACCCCCAAGACCTGACATACATGTACATAGTACATGCCACCACATATAATGTGTGATGCTTGGGTAAAACCCCAAAGCTATGTGCTGCTCAAAAGTTGGTACTTGCAGCATGGCAGGATAAGACTGCAGAGGTATATTATGATTGCAGCCGTTACAGTCAACAATCGGGCCCACTGTTTTCTCAGCCCACTGTTTTGTGCATGTGTTTACATTCGCTTTTGTATCTTTTATTAATGTTTTAATAATGGAATGATGATCCACTTGTAAAAGCTACTATGATTGTATATTCTGTCAATCTACTCGTTTGCTGTGTGTGCTGTTACATTTGATGTGTCTATACTTGTGTCTGCAAATGTGTGTGTGTGTGTGTGTGCAATAAAACTGGCCAATACTGTAAAACGAGGAATTTTCGCGTGCATTTTAATTTCGCGAATTTCGCGAGCGCCGAAATTCGGGAAATTAAAATGCACGCGAAAGTTTTTGTCTACACTACATGCATTGAACGCCAGTGGCAATTCGCGAAAATTTCATGCCGCGAAAAAGGCTGTCGGCTCCAATTCGCAAAAATTTCATGCCGCGAATATATCATGTTTTACAGTAATCCACTCATAGCTACAACTAATTTGCTAAACCGCACTTGTGCTGGGTGTGTCATACTATTTGATTGTGTGTGCATGTGTGTGTGTGTGTGTGTGTGGTATCAGTAGACAACCAATGAATTCATAATTGGTCCCTCACAGCAAGAATCTGAATGGCAGTTTCTGAATCAGAGGCGGATCCAGAGGGGGGCACATCAGGTGTGCACCCCCTCTTTTTTTTTTTTTTTTTTTTTTAAAACCAAAGAAAATATGGGGGGGGGGGGGGGGAGTATTTGTGCCCCTCTCTAATTTTGTAAAGGCGCCTTTTCTTACAAAATTCCTGGATCTGCTCCTGTGAATCGTGTCAGTTCGGGGGGGGGGGGGGGGGGGGGGGGGGGGGGGGGGGCAAGGCAAGGCAAGAGCAGAGCCTCTTCAGTTTTCAGCCTCTAGACTGGACATCTCTTGGGACAGAAGATGAGTCATGTGGAGGGCGTCCTTTGCCTCGTCCGATCCCACCTGCTGCAGCGCCACCTCGGCCGCCTGTCGGACGTCCGAGATCAGGTCGCTCCTCCTGATCGTGTCAGAGAAGCAGAAGACAGGACAGTGATGAGATAATCATTATACTAATATATCATCCAACATAATAATATTATGTTGCTTAGTAACTATAAAAACAGAAAAATCATAGAAGCAGATTTGTGAAAATTTAGGAAAAATCAGACACAAAAAAAAACAGCTACGTGTATGAACTGAAAAATTTTAGAGAGTAAAACAAATGGCAAATCTGCACTACATAATTATGTAGGTGTTGAGTAGCTCTCAAAAAAATCACCATATTTCATTCTTCTCCTAAGAAATATTTTCTTCAAGCGTGTTCTTGGTGTAAAGTAAGAGTAAGCCCCCCCCCCCCCCCTCAGCAGATAAGTTCTATCTATGCCCAAATATTACAAAAAATGAAAATGGATGAATTTCTGTGTACATACTGAACAGAAAACTGCTTTTTATCTACATCACAATAGCACACACACATATTAAAAGAAAATGTGAAAGAATGAACATTGGCACAACTGACCATCTCTTGACCAGATGGGGAACTGCAGACTTGGCCTTGAGATGACCGAGCGACAGACAAGTGGCCTCCCTCACCAGACGGTCATCGTCAGTCAGCTTGGAGATCAGCTTGGACACCACATGCTTGGACTTCACCTCTGACATAGCAACAAAACAAAAGAATTAAAAAAAAAAAATAAGCATATGAGAGCTTGAGGACAAATTAGGCTACTGCACTGTGAATATGACATACACTTTATATTCATGAGTCCGATTTTGTTTGCAAATCACAACTTTTCCATGAGTGGGTAAATTTTTGTGAGCGTGGGGTACAGTAATGAATGAAGAAATGTAGGCCTATGACAGCACATTGCATTCATGTCTGGATCAGAATTACTGTTTTTGCAAGTTGTTAGATTCCTAAATAGCATTAGACTCTCCAAATCCATGAAAATAAAAAACTGAAATGTATGCCATGTACATGTAGGCCTACAGTATGATATGAAAGAATTTGATACAGAAAGTAACTAGAAATGTCGCTATGGCGACTGATGCCTTCGCCATAATATTTAAATGCATGATTCTCTCAATAGGTGTATAGTACAATGTCTTCACAATGTGTGATGACAGTTTCACATAACTGGCAAAATATCGAAATAACAGGTTTGTCAGAAATATCTTGAATGTTCACTTTCCACGAACTGGGTTTGCTACAATTGTCTATTAAAGAGTGCAGGTACACATATTTGGGGAATTGAAAATTTTTACTTGACTTCTGACCAACCTTATTATAAGTTTATGCATTGAGTATAATTTTCAAGGTATGAAGAAAGAGTGTAATTACAGTACAAAATATAACTTTTTTTTTGCATTTAAACCTGACCTTTGACCCTTAACCTTTGACCTTTGACCTCCTGGCTGGAAATTTCCAAGAGAATCTCCATTAAGTAATACATGTACATATATTAAATTTTAAAACTAATAATGCAATCATTTCATATACTAGTATATGAGGGAAATAGTAACATTTTGAGGAGTTGACCTTGACCTTTGACCCACTGACTATTGACCCATGACCCCTAAATTCCCTAGATAATCCCTGCCAGTCAGTACGTGTATGCATATGTACCAAGTTCAATGAAGATACATTGAACTATTTGCGAGAAAAGTGATATTGCAACATTTTCACCTAACCTTTGACCTTTTGACCTTTGACCTTATGACATGAAACTCTCTCTGAATAATCTTTACGCAGTAGTACAGGTCTACACTAAGTTTCAAGAAAATAACTGCGGGCATTGCATAGATATGGGGGAAATAGCAACATTTTTAGCATTTGACCTTGACCTTTTGACCATTGACCTCTTGCCAATGTCACTAAAATCTACTCAACTAATTGTCCCATCATACATCATCCTTGGACCAAGTTTGGTGAAAGCTGCTTCATCCAGTTTTGAGTTATCACGTAAACAGATAAATTTTAGGATTTGACCTTGATCTTTGACCTTTGACCTCTGTCCGATTTCACTGAAAAGCTAATCAAGTAATTGTCCCATCATACATCATCCTCCAAGAAAGTTTGGTGAAATTTGCTCCATCCAGTCTTGAGTTATCGCGTAAACGGATACAATTTCATGATTTGACCTTGACCTTTGACCTTTAGCCGATTTCACCCAAAATCTAATCTAATCATTGCCCCATCATACTTCATACTTGGACCAAGTTTGGTAAAATTTCAGTAAATATTACTCAAGTTATCGCGTAAACGAAAGCGGACGGACGTACGGACGGACGGACAACCCGAAAACATAATGCCTCCGGCACCACTTCGTGGCGGAGGCAGAACAATTATATCTAAGGAAAGAACAGACAAAGAAATAGAAAATGTTTGATTTGTTTCAACAAAAAAATATGTTATTGTTTTCGACATGACAAGACCAAACACATTGTGTGTAAAGCACAATGCATCACGTAGAAGTAGGTACTCTGCATGAACAAATGGTTTACTTTGTCAAAATGAAAACCTCATGGAAATTATGGGAAGAGCTTGATTGAATAGTGATAAAAGCAAACAAAATATATCAAAGAAAAGAAAAGAGAAAGTTATCCTTATTTGGCCATGTTATATGCAACCGCAAACTGAATGAATTTTAGACTAAAAGAAATTGACAGTAAACTCTCGACTATGCAGTTATGATGTGGTTTCTGACAAGAAGCCAGGGGGGTGTTTCATAAAGCTGTTCTCAAAGTCATGAAAGACTTAACGACTAGTGATCGGTTCTGGGGCCCGTTTCATAAAACTTTTCTATGACAAATTTGCTCTCAGCCAATCAGATGCAAGGATTTCAGTAGCTTGTCACATCTATGACAACTTGTCACAGACGACAAGTTTTATGAAATGGACCCCTGCTATACTCCTATACTCATCAGAATTTCAATGATTCAGCAAAAGAACTGATCACCAGTCATTCTTAAGTTGTTTGTAACTTTAAAAACAGCTTTTTTAATAATGAAACAACCCCCTGGTCTTACTCATCAATCAGCCTTGAAGCAAGCCTAATGGAAAACTGTGAGACCATACCTGTCTTTCCCAATGCAATGGCGGCAACTGCCCTCATGTTGGCATCGTTGTCATTGAGAAGCGAGAGCAGCGAAGTGATGACGGGGGCGGTGCGAAATTGGCCTACAAGGAAAATCATTAATGAGATGATAGTTTTTGACATACTGTAAAACGACGAATATTCGTGTGCATTTTAACTTCGCAAATTTCGCGAGCAACAAGATTCGCAAAAGTAAAATGCACACAAAATTTCTTGTCCACATTTATATGCATTGAATGCTAGTGGCAATTTGCAAAAATTTCATGCCACAAAAACGGCTGTCAGCTCCAATACACGAAAATTTGATGCTGCGAATATATCATGTTAAATTACAGTACATGTTGAAGTACGGCTTTATACAAGAGTAGCCAGCCTGGTTCATAAACACAAAAGTCAAATAGAAATAGGCCTTACAGGCTCACATAATCCATTGCATGTTTTTGTTCAAAATCGTAACATTGTACACATGCACATGGTAACTGCTACTGATTCTGTGCTAAAAGTAATATGAACTTTGGAATATACTGTAAAAGTGGAAATTTTCATCATGTTGAAATTTTTGAGCATTTCGTGCAACCAGAAAGTGGCATGAAAATAAAAGCACATGAATATTTTTGCTTGCAATATGATCCAGTAGTTAATGCCTCGCTTCTGTGCAATGAAAAACATCGAAAATTACAGTACTGGGAAGAATGCAAAAAATAACAATTTTTTTTTTTAATAGAAACAGCAATAAAGAATTTTTTTTCTCTCTCTTCTCCATCTTTTTTTGCTTTCATGACTGCACTTATTCCACTCTCATGCACAATCCTGCAGTTCAGGATCTATACATTTGGAATATATCCTTTGTGTCTGCTTCTTGGGTTGGACAACCCTCTCTTCATCTTCCGCTCAAAATGATACAGGACATGCCTAACACAATAATGAGACACCATCCCCAGTGCCCTGCAGAGTTTTCCAGGCTAATCCATCATGCTCTCACAGACCAAACTCAAAATTTCGCATACTGTGTTGGCATATAAAAGGAGACATCCACATGCTTGGGGTTTGCATTTGGTTTTTGCCTCTGTTCTCTGTTCCTATCGAAATATTCATTTTCTATTCTTGGTCTAACTCTTTTTGTATGCCAGTTTCATGTGCCAGACTCAGTCGATGGCATGACAACTTCGCATATTTATTCAAGCTCCCAACTATATTCAAGCTAATTGATGCTTGAAATACTGGCAATTGGAAAAAAAGAGAGATTAAAAATGAGAAAAAAAAAACAGCTGTAGCTTTATGACATTAAAACATAACAGCAAAGCTCACGATTTTCCCTACAACTGCATTCATAGCAGATATGCTTCTACAAAAAGTGACATGGTTTCCAGAAGCTGGCTTGCATGGCGATTTCAAAATTAAAATGGCATACATGGGATATGCACCACGGCACACAAAGAGTTAAATCACAAAAAAACAATAATCTTGGATGTCAACTTACCAAGGTTCTGCACGGCATCCAGTCGGACAGTGCTCTTCATGTTGAACACCCCCCTCATGGCGATGCTGCCCTTGGCGTAGTCCATCAGTCGCAGGAAGAACCGGTCGGGCCCCCACGAGGCGTCGCCGCAGAAGTCGTCATACATCTTACGCGTGACCACCTTGCGCAGCTCCAGCACGTCGCCGTATAAGATGTTGACGATCCACTGGATTTTGTCTTCTGGCATTTGGGCTGCGACAACAGAACAAAACAAGCAATACTGTAAAGGTGGAAACTTTGGTGTGATTCGTTTCTGTGAACTTTTCTTGTTTGAAATTTTTGATGCATGAGTATTTCTGATCATACTTCCATGACATTCAAAAATACTTACATTCTCATGTTGGGGGCTGGCTCAGCAGAGTGTGAAATTCAAGAAAATTTTTTACATAGCAGAATATTTCATGTTCAAGGGATAAAAGCTGTATTTAAAGACATGCTGTCTCAGCTCAAGTTACACAATCAGGGCCCTGTTTTATCAAGATAAAGTTAGTGTTGATTGTGAAATCAACGCTAACTTTATCCAACTTGAAGTCTGCTATAACTTTAAATCAACTGCAAGTTTCCGTTTCACCAAGAGACTTAATAGTCAATTATAGTTATAGCTCATCACCATGACTTAATTATTGATTTAGTCAAAACTAAAAACACGGGACGAGGCTGGTCTGCTTAAAAACAAAACAATACATTAAGCAAAACAAACAACAAAAACATGATTGTTGCCATGGCCACGGATTCGTAGTCTGCTAGTGCGACGCAGTATTATTAGCGCTATACAGCCGCTGAATTAGAAGTATTAAGTTTGCAACAAAACCGCAAAATACGCCGTTTTGCGTTGTATTGAAAAAAGTAGGTCGATAGATCTAGCACATCCCGAGCTCAACGAAAATCTGCGTACGCGCGTACCGTAAAGATTCCGCACATACTTAGGATTATTAAAACACTCCCGTATTCATTGGAATGGATCTAAAAACGTACAGTAACTGACTGTCCAAGGTGAAGGTCTTGTAGGCCTACCACTATGCATTGTTTCAAGTCCTGTGTGTTTAAGTGTAGGATTATGGAAACTTGTGAGAGTGTGGTGACTACAGTAGCTTGTTTTTACCTCTAGGGCGCAGGGGCTTTGTAAAGAATAGATCGCGAGTCTACATCATCAACATGTCGAAATTCTAGATCGACTTAGATGCTCTAATCAGCAGTACGCCACTACGTGTTACGGTGAGTACAAACGACTCGCTGAACGTTATCTCAAGTTACTGTCGTACTCGGTGCTATATAGAATTAAACTCTTTATTTTCTGTATACAAGATGTATGTCTACTGAACTCTTAATTAGTATCTATTGCCGAACTAGCTCTACGTAGGCCTACGCACGTCAGAAATCACTGGTTTCTCTCCTTTGGCAAGATATGTATTACACACAGACGCGGTTCCAGTCACAGTACCGTACTCGGTTACTTGCTTGCTGGTGATAGCTTGATTGGCGGGCGGGCGGCGGGCTGAGGCGCCGGGCACGCAGGCTGGGATTGCGACTGCTGTCGAGGGTGTTTGCGTGCAGCAGTCGCGTAAGCAATGCGTGCCGATCGTGAATTTCATGCAAGGAAAAGACCATAATTACATGAAAGAAACGCAACAAAATGTTAGAGAAAGGTGAGCAGTTAACAGACAAACATTTGTGACAAGACCCCAGCTAGACTAGGAAAGTGTGACAGTCATCTTTCTTCTGTAAATTGCCTTACAATTGAGTCTACCTAGACTGTTTCTACTTAAAGTTGATATTTATCAACTGTTAAGTTAATCATAGATTTGGAGCGGTTGAGAAAACTTATGTGTTGATTTTTTAGGAAGTTGGAGTTGATGCAACTCTGGGTGTCTTGATAAGACGGACTTCAAGTGGATTTGGAACTTAATCATAGATTAAGTGGACTTAGAGTTGATTTGAGAGGTCAATCATAGGTTATTTTGACTTAACGTTAAATTTTAAATTATCTTTTGATAAAACAGGGCCCAGGTGGGTCACCAACCACATGATTTTCTCCAATCCATCCCAAATTAAATATTTTGTCATGTGACAAACTCGTGCATCAGCATAGTACATGTACATATCGAATGTCAGCTCGATTTTTTTTGTACATCTAAAGTTAAATATAAAAGTATTCCTCAATTTGGTTTGTATCCTACTTGAATGAAGCAGGAACCCTGATATTTGCTTGAACTGCCTTATGTGTTGAATGTAATTTGCAAGTTGGTGCATTGGCATACAATGTACCCCTCCCCCCCCCCCCAAAAAAAAAGTAAGATATAAACTATCCATGTAAGTAAAATGATGCAGGACTCTTACACCAACAACAGTAAGATAGATCAAGAGACACATATGGATGATAAACATCTTAGATAGGCAGACAGAAACAGACAGAGAGAGAGAGAGAGAGAGAGAGAGAGAGAGAGAAATATAAAGATATAAAGATAGATAGATAGATGGATAGATAGATAGACAGATAGATAAATAGAAAGATTGATTGATACAGCTGTAGATAGCTGGACAAATAGATAGATAGAGAGAAAGATATAAATAGGTATACAGAAAGAGAGAATGATATACAGATAGACACACAGAAAGAGAGATACTATATGTACAATATAGGTAATGATAAGAACGAGAAAAAGGCACACACAAACAAACCCACCCTTGATCTGCTCCTGGTACACCTTCATGAACGCCTCGCGGAACTGTATCCACGTCACCTCCGTCGCCAGCCCGAAGTTGTCCTCCCAGAAGTCCACGGTCTCCACGGCGTCCTGGCGGCTGTTCCAGCGCTTGTAGAAGGCCCTCCTGCGGGAGAACCCCTTCCGCTGCTGGTCCTCCATGTTGCTCTCGATGTCCTCCTCGGCCTGCTGCTGCCGCGTCTCGAGCACGCGCTCGATCTCGCGCTGGATGGAGGAGGTCAGGGTGGGCATGGAGTCGAGGGGGTAGTCGCCTGAGTCCTCCGCGGGGATGAAGAACATCCAGTTCAGCTTGGCCAGAATCAACTTCCTGAAGATTCAGGGAAGGCAAAGTGCAGTTTGTTGATTGCTCACTTCATCCCTTGTCCTTTTTCTTTTTTTAATTCTACAATACAGAAATTACAAATAGAAGCCTATGGAACAATGAAACAGCTGGCAAGGATGAATGGAGTGTGATGATTAGTCGTATGGGTCTGTGGAGAGAAAGGATGAGAATGATGTTCTCAGGAAAGTGCTGGGGTTCAAAGTGAATGAGCCACAACACAGAGGACGGCCAAAGAAAACTTAGGGTGGAAGAGAAGGGTGGAGGAGGATCTTGGAAAGGACCCCAAAGAGGGCCAGACGGTTCAAAGGGGTGACAGCAGTTAGGATGAGGTAAATCCAGCCACACCCAGGGACAGACCCATATCAAAACTGGGTGATGATGAAATATAAGCTTACGGAATAACACCATCAAGATGCCATCAAGGCTTATTACTACTTGCTTGGCAGCCAAGGAAACAAAAAAAAAATGTTTCATTTGACCAAGTCATCTGGCCTTTTTGATGATCATTTCCCCCAAGTGAGGAGACTAGGAATATTATATTGCAGGGCCCCGTCTTATAAAGCCTTCAAATCAATCACAAGTCCCCAAATCAATCGCAACTTGCATTGCAGCTCACAAGAAACTTGTGATTGATTTCTATCACAAGTCTTTATAAGACAGGCCCCAGGTGTCTGAAACACCATACGTTCTTGCTAAAAGTGAGTATAACTTCCACTGACCTAGCACACTAAAGAAAACGAGTAAACATGTTTCCATCAAAGTCAAGATAGTGATGAGCTGCCAATACCACTTAATAGCAGGCACACTAATTTGTGTGCTTGGAAACAGCTCCCTGTTTAAAGTGACTATAATGCATTTTTTCCCAAACTTATTTTCAATACTCATTATTCATTTTACCATTTATCAATTTTTTTCAGTTCCAAATGTATCTAACCATTTGTGTATTTATTTATTCATACATTCATGTCGTGATGCATCTGCTTTTATACTATAAATATAATGTCATCTATATTACAAGGGGATTTAAAACCTCTCTTTTCACCCCCCCCCCCCCCTGAAAAAAGGAGAATTTGTACAAAGAATTTCAAAGCTCTACACCACACATCTGGAGGTAGGTACGCCTCTTTCTGCAGTGATGTTAATACACTCACATTGAGAAGGTGAGACCTTTTTCCAGGACTGGAAAGTCCTTGAGCGCCACAGGAAAGAGGGGTTTGTCAGAGATATACGCTAGCGAGATGGCATCCTCTATCTCCTTGTCCTGGAGAGAGTCAGCACTGAGAGCAACAATGCAGACCTGGACACAACAAAGGATTCACAATCATTAGATAGATTTCATAAAAATACAAGGTGTCTTTTGAAAGCTGCATCAGTAACCACGTTAACTTTAGTCATGTGTGCTCCAAAAGTTGAATTAAGTATACGTATGTACTCTTTGATAAACATGACACTTTGTTGAACCATTAGAGCTGTTACATACCCATAAAAGTCAACTTGATTTGATAGATCTGCAATAAAAACTCCAACTCCAACCATGAACATCTCTTGACTGGGACTGGGAGATTCTCCAGCCTGTAACCCCCAGCAAACTGAAGACACTAGTCATACCAAGGAGGTTTAAGAGATGGAGTTCCAACTGGCTGTAATTATTCAAACAGTTGTCACTTCTCTATTGATGTACATTGTACAAAAGAATTCCACAGGTGCATCCGTGCCTTTGGTGACAGGGTTTGATGCCGCCGTCTTGCTGAGCAATCTGAAGATTCATTTTGAACGTTAACTTAATGTTGGCTATATTTTGCTTGTTCATCTACTAAATGAAATGAAATATCACTTAATGATAAAGCTCATTAAACAAAGGTCAATCCCTTCAAGAAATATGTGCAAAAGTGTAAATCAGAGGTGTATCATGTGAAAGTGTTTAAAACTGTACCCTCCCGGAAAGCCGGTTTTATCCCTTTTCCACTTAATTCCTCCATATAAAACTGATATGGAACAATCTTCGAGTATAATTCTATTTAGTGGCCGGGCACGGCCAGTCGGGTAATTTTCATTTTCATTTCATCATTTTTTGCGCAATTTCTATTTGCGAATCCTCGTGTCTTTACCATCATACACCACCTATCTTTTATAAGTAGGGATGGCGAAAAGTAATTACCATCACAAAGACATATTTTCGTTAGAAAGTGGCTGATGATTATGCAATGAGACATGAGTCAGTTGCCTTCCTATCTGGGTGCGCGGCAGATCCAGTTTGCCACATGCTTCAAATACTTTCGAGTGGCGGCATCGAACATGACTTCAAAGGAAATACGACTGTGTGACTCCATTCTCTTGAACCTCCTTGGTCATACATGCATGCATACAAATTATTATGTCCACAAAATGCAGATCACAAGGGTTATCGTTGCTCTATGGGGATGTCTTGGCCATATTTTTGAAGAAACGATGGAACAAATGTTTGGCGGAGATAAAGCTGAACCTTAACCCGTTGAGGACGGACTGATTTTGCTACAACACGCATTTCCCATAGACATCGGCCCGAGTATACTCCGGACTCTTCCTCAACGGGTTAAAGCAGGAGAAAATTCACCTCAAGCTGGAGACACATAGCCCGAGCAGGAGAAATTCAAACTCACATGGGAGGGTGGGAGATTTTTCAGAAAATTATCTCAAAGCAGAAGAGTTGGAATCTCTGTAAAGAAATACATGCATCTCTAAAGGTATTATACACTGTATATTTACATATTGTAGGAATGACTGCCACATTGGGACTTCATAATGTTATGGAAGAAAACCTCACATAACTTAAATGTCAACTGATAATACCCACTTGACCACTCTTGAAAAATTAAAGAGAATTGAACATAAAGCTTACAATGGCATCATGGATAAATATCACAATGTAACAATCACCTTGGCCTTCACAAGCGCTTTACCCTTGCTGGAAGATTCATCACCATATGGTCTCCATACTTTCAGCCCCTCCTTTTCCAAATGTTCTAGAAGAAGAAAAGATATGAACGATGCATAAAGATGATAGCTATTCAATAATCTCCCATGTGCAGATTAAAAATCACTGAGCATGAAATGGAAAAATACTTGTCAGCAAGACCAATAAAATGACGCTTTAAAAATTGAGCTACCTTTGCTTTGCAAGCTGATAAGCTCACAATTTTCACAATCAGTCAAAGTGATGAGAAGTTTCCTAATCTTATTGTATCTGACATCACAGACTGTTTATTTTGACTAGTTCATGTAATACATGCAAGTCTTTTCATTGGTGTCTTTTCACACATACTTCAATCAGGGAGATCAGCCCTTCCTCTCTTCCTTGCTTTTAAATAATCAACATAAGCTTGCCCTTGTAAGTCACACAACTAAATTGCTTGTAAGACCCTGATTTGAGTTGAACATCACTTGTCTCTCAGAATACAGTTCACATTTAAGTATCATTTTATTAGTTTATCCTAGTCTTTCGTTTGTTTTTTCTTTTTCCTCTTTATTCTTTTAGCAGAGTAAGTTTACAATTCAATGTGACGAAGGAAGCCATAATTTTAAGCCAGAACAGAAAGAAAAACATGACTTCCTAGTCTTCCTGCTAGCTACTAAAATGGTGAAATTATTGAGAACTTTAGCAGATTTTAAAAACATTTCACAGACTGCACAATTATGTGGGCAGTTTTGTAGTTTTCTGATAAAAAAAGTAAATGAAACAAAAACAGAACACATTTTAATATTACAGCTATTCATGAGTATATGCTAGAGAGACTAGTATACAAATGATGCACAGGACAGAGTGCATTAGTGTAGGCGTATAGTGCATTCGAGGGTATTTACAATTGTGAAACATGCACTACATTGTAAATACCCGAGAGTGAGCTACGCCTCCACTAACGCCACGAAATAATCCTGTGCATCATTTGTTTTATAAAATGGGTCGAAAATTCGAAAACTAACAGCATTTTTCAGCGTTTTTCACGTATCTTTGTGGGTCAAGACGTCCGAAGATGTTCGTCCCAAACATTTACGCACGTCGCACTCGGAAATCCCGCACATACAGTATAAGTATGATGGGGGTTGGGTTTCCGGACACTTAAGTTCCCGCATGAAAACTTACTTATTTTACATAGAATATGCACCCTTTACCTTAAAGACTTGATATAGACTCCTCATAGGTCTACTAGACAACATACTCTGAAAACGGCGTGAGAATGAACCTGCTAAATCGTTGAATTTGCCCTTCAAAGTGACTCCATGTACGCGTCCGGTCCCACAACGCTTGGTCTACTGTACTGTACAAAGTGTACGTATACGTACGCCACACATGTTACATGTTATGCACAAGGGAAGACAGGCTGGCCGGCCGGCAGCCCGAACTAGAAGTTGTTTACAGGATTGACAGCGCGTATATGCATGCAATTCAAAGGAGCCGCTGCGCGCACAGACGATCGGCAATAGGATTTAACACGCAGTGCAATGGGACTAGAATAAAGGAAGCACACGTCACTCATTTCAGCGCTTCCTATTGGCTACATTCTTGAACCCATTTCATAATAATTACTAGGTACCTACCCTAAAATGGCATACAGGTGGATGTCTACATCTTTTATGGCAGTGATCTATCCGGAAATTAGTACCACTTTACTATTGAATCCTCACCTGTTAGAAATGTAGCAAAATCTTGGTCGCTGTCATGGTAGCAGATATAAACATCTTCATCTGCCATCTGATTATAAAAAAGAAAGAAACAAAATTGTAAAAACAAAGAATTCACAATTTCTGTACATTAACTTTCATCACATCACTACATGTTCAAAACAAGGGCTATATACTGTATCTCTCAAAGTCTGTTACATTTTTCCCAGACCAGATTATTGCTACTCTTAAAAAAAAAGAGGGGGAGGGGGGAGACAAACAACCAATGCCTCTTGTGAGGGAGTGTTAATATTAAGAGAATTTGTTTGCAATGATGGCAACATCTTTAACTCCACAATGTAATGGTGAAGAACAATATTAGTACATGTACTGTTACATAAATAGATTATCACAAAGTAGTTAAGGACAGCTCAATTCAGACAGACAACCTTACAATCCTCTTTCACTCTATTTTAAAGGTATTTGCAATGATCAACTTTTCAAAACACATTTCTCTGCTCCTCATCCATTCTTGCCAGTTCAACAGATCAACACTGTCTTTATATCACATCAAATATATTTGATAATGATAATAATAATAATCAGTTAGATTGACATGCCAAATCCACTCAAGCAGATGTGGTGGCTTGGCGACGTGCTTTCTTGAAAAGGCGATCTCGTTTTCTCATCTGCCTCTTGATTATATCTCGAGTAATCCAAGGAAGGTGTCTCCTGGGCCTTCCCTTACTCAGTTTTGACGGAACAAGTTCATTCAAACATCTGGTCAGAAAATTAGAGATCATCCTCCAATTCTTCGCCTCTACAGATCGTTTTTCCTCGGAAAAGTCCTCCTGCTCCCTCATGACAGAATTGAAAGGAGGCTGCTCATGAACGCCATCTGCCAGGTACCTTCTAGTCGCACTGTAAAGGACCTCAAAACCAAGCTCTCTGTGTATGAACTCCCCTCCATCGATGAACTCCTCACTTCCCCACCTCCTCCACACACCTGGAAATCAATGGTGAGAGGTGCCGTAGCAGAGCATCGCACAGACATCACCAGGAAGGCAGTCGGCACAAAACCATCACTACACCTACTCTCTAACTGTCCTGAGCCATGAACACAATCTCCTTCCCTCCATCATTCCCTCACAACATCTCCGACCAGCAATACCAGTCAAAGTCCAACTCTCAGCGGGGTATACCCAACCAACTCTCGCCTTCACACCATAAGGAGCAAAACAAGCCAAGGATGCCTCTGTGGCTACACTGTTGAAACAGTGACCCACCTGGTGGGCAAATGCTCACTGTACCAAACCCTTAGAGACAGCTTCCTCACCAAGTGGCCAAAGCAATGGAAAACACACCTCACCAAAACTGCAACACCACCCGAATGCTTCACCAGACTCACTCTTCTTGGATCCTGCTGCAACTCCACTATCTCCCTCTCTGACTGGAAAAACCCCTCTCTGTTTCATAATGCATCTCTGAGCTTTCTTTTCGACATACATAACAAACGTACAGCTATGTAGTTCTATTAACTGTTATCCCGTTGTTAGCCTGTTGTTATCCTGTGACCTTGTGACTATTCATTCTTGACCTCACTCTGCAACTTTAGCAGTTCTCCTGACTGGAGGAATTCAAACAAAGAAGAAGAAGAAGAAGGATCACATTTGAGGAAATCAGCAGAAAAGTCATCGGCGGCTTTCCTAAGCTGATCGACATCTACACTGTATTATCAGCCTTGTTGAATAGATGTAATGTTTTATCTTTCTCACTGGTTTGGCCTTCCACCTTTGTGTTGGGTTGGTGTTTGAGTTTAGGTGATGTGATAAAACACAAATAAAACTTAAAGACTCCTCTGGATAGACGGATTTTTCTGTCTAACTAGCGCCCTACACTTGTTCTGACATTTAAACTGTAAATAAACACTTAATGGGAGCTCATCCTACGAACTAGGTTCTTTTCAAGAGATCACATTGCCATAGAGTGATAGGTCTACATAATTATTATGTCTTGACAAGGTACCAACAATTATTCCAGTATGTGGTACATGTAGAACTTCCTGGTGCTGTGTAATCATGTAATGAAGAGCAGAGCAGAGGATGCTCGGCATCACACCGTAAGTTTGATAAAATTTAGTTGACAACCATGAACTGAAACTTGCTGATTCATCATGAATTCTTTTTTATGGTTCTTACCGTCAATGCTGGTCAAGAAGGGGTCCTATTTGCTAGCAGTAGTATGATGATGATGTTTGTTTCCGTACATTCATCTGTACTCGATCCAAGTGAATAGTCGTTGCCACGATTGACTGCACAGTTCATACGGATATGTATTTCAGACCTCAACTTAGTTTCAAACAAAAAAATATAAACAAAAATGTCATTGATTTATGTCCAGATAATATTTCTAAGCTGATTCAAAATACATATTCAAACATGTAGACATAAGAAATCAACCATCGATGTGTTTTCATCACATATCAAGCCACATTTTGGTGGATAAATCAAACGTAATTCTACGATTTGTTACGCGGTACGGTGTAGATGTCAATTCTACGCAGCTGTCTACGATCACGAGTCGAGTACGGAGTGTCTGCATGTTGTCAGGCTTCTCAGACGTCGGCGGCTTATTACCTGCTGAATTACCTCTGCATCTTCCCTCGTTTTGTGAGCTACTCTACATGCAACAGTCAACAATCACTACCACATCCACCAAATCGATCGCATACAGTGCACGTCACGTTTTGACACTTCACAAGCTCTACGACTACACTACAGACACAGTACAACAAGCTCGCCTGAATTTTTACCTCTCACGTCGTACGCATCCAGATCCAGGGCAGTATGTCTGCTGCGACAAATCACCAGTTGCATATTGCTACTCCGTTGCTGGAGAGCATTCCCATGTCAAAGCTGGCTGGTTCCCCGGTGTACATCAAGTGTGAAAACATGCAGCCCACAGCTTCTTTCAAGATCAGGGGCATTGGAAACCGATGCAAGAAGGTAGAACTAAAGTTTACATGAATTAGATGCCATCTTCTTGTCTAACAAACGCTACTAATGACAATGTTAGCTGTCGTAAACTTATAAAGTATTAAAGTTTTCACAACCGGTTTCTTATAAAACTAACTAGTCTAAGGCATTCTTATAATATCCTGGGATTCCTGCTAAGTGCTACTAATTTACTACTAACTGTTAGAATTCTATTACTAACGAGGCAGGGCCTACAACGTTTACTACTAATACCATCTATGCCTAGTATTTATAGGCCCTAGGCTCTAACTGTTTTATGCTACAACCTACAAGTAAGTCCTACTCCTGTCCTCGTAAATTATTTTAGCAGTTCCTACACTAGCCATGAATAGCGAGAGGTCTAACTAATAAGTCAGAACCTATGTATAAAAAATGATTAGAAAATATGATTGATATGGGGATATCCTCAATATTGTTCAATATCTGGATAACCATGTGATAACCCAGCCCCCCCCCCCCCCCCCCCCCCCCCCGGAAAAAGAGAGAGAGAGAGAGAGAGAGAGAGAGAGGGAGAGAGAGAAATACAGAATAGCAGAAGGAGGAGGAGGAGAGAGAGCTGGCAGAAGAAGAAGAAGAAGAAAAAGAAAAAAAAAACAGAAGAAGAAACAGAGAAGAATCTTTTTGATAAACTGCATGCATTCTAAAATTAAAATATACATGTACTCTTTATTAATTATAGGCCTACAGGCTGTTAAAGATTACAACAGAAGACTGTTGAGCATTCTTGCCAGAAGCTGTAAATCTGTATCTAAATTGCTGTATTTTATGTGCATCTTCTAGTCTTCCATTAAAATGCAGGCTTCATGCATGGAAGATGAATGCATTAATGTTTTTGTGTGGGAATGCTACAACGTGTAGGCGGTGGCCACTGCACCAATGAAGTCGGGTTAGCACCATGCTTTGACTTTGTGATGATCAGATGAATGTATCAAAACAGAATCTGTCACATGTATGAGTTGTGACTCTCTCACACATGGCACACCCATTCCAATGTCCTATATCAGAGGGACAGAGTGTTTTTGCCTCAATTGCAAGAGGGGTTGGTATTACATTGTACACGTATGTCTCATACACAGAACATTGCTCAGAGAGACTCGGGAATTGAACTTTGGTCCTTTAAGAATTGGAGTCAGATGCACTACCGACTGAGCTAAATCACCACTCTTGATCATAAAGAGATTCTGTAACTAATGACGGAGATTACTTCTTAAAGGTTCAAACAGTCGTTTATAGGCTATACAGACTGCATTATTTAAATGGACTTTAACCCAGCTGTTGACTGTAATTTAAGATCACTTAAACTTTCTTTGCCAAATTCCAAAGATCAGCTCTAGGTAAAATGGGCTAGCTAGGAACAATAAAACAACCTAATATCCGGAATGATGGTCCAGAGCTACCGGTATGTAAACTGACATTGACCTCTCGCCTGAACTACAAATGGACTTACATAGTATATTGACAGTGGTGCCGAAATAGACATCACATCTCACATACATGTTCATCGTGTGGACAATCATGAGTCGCGATTGTAATCATCTTTGGTCAGAGACCTTTTAAATGCTTGAATGCAAAGAATAGTTCACTTTCAGACAATAGAAAAATCTCTCTTGTAATCTTGTTTGTGAATCATGTTTTTAATCTTGATTTGAGTTCTGTGGTACAAGTTTGTACATGCTTCCTGACCCATCAATCAAACCTGCAAAGCAGGCACTAGCTAGTGCAACGCAGCTAGATCGCTTTAAAGTTTTGTACAGTTTGGTAGTGGAGGTAAAATGTACACTGTAGGGTTGAGCTATAGCTCTGCTTCCTCAATCAATGTCAGGGGCTGCGGAACCAGTGGGGGGGGGGGGGGGGCTGGGGGGCTGCAGCCCCCCCCCCCCCCCCCCCCCCCACACACTTTTGGATCGTGAAAAAAAAAAAAAAAAAGAAAGGGGGAAAATTGGGGGAAAAATCACACTACCCGAATTTCTCACAAAAAGTGTGCTTCAGATCGCTTTATCTTGATTTCAATACCGGGTAACGCAAAAGCTCCGTCGAGTGGGGCATCCCCCTCCCACACCCTCCCCCTCTACCTCATTAGACTTTGTGAATACACACAGATGATACACACGTGGAATAAGAGCTAAAATGCCGTGATGTTCCTGAAAAAAAAGTCCAAATCATTTCCATACCCTGGTAAATATATTTTTTTTTGGGGGGGGGGGTGGGGGAGCTAGAAAAAAATCCAAGTATTGCACCAAAAGTTTCCACCAGATCGCTGAATTTCAGGTCTGAATATGTAAAATCACCTGCGTGTGGGAGGAGAAATACAGTGTATCCCTTATACACCCTCGTGAGCATGCCTTTCCTGTTTGATTGCTTAACAGACAACGTTCATGAAATTAATTGTAACAATATATATTAATACAAGAAGTTTATTTAAATGCTCCCACTTTATAAGCAAATTGTTCAATAGTAATCCGTGCATCAAAATATCCTGCTACCTTAAACAAGTGGGGCCGTTTCAAGTCGATAGAAGACGGAAAAGCATCAAATTGCACCATTTACAACATAAAAATGCATTATCCAGGCTATGCCGTCGGTGCGTCTAAGCGGGGGGTTTCAAGTCGATAAAAGACGCAAAAAGATGCATCAAATTGAATCATTTACAACATCAAAATGCAAAAAGTTCTCCCTGTGGGAGGGGGGAATATCCCCGCCCACACCCTCCCCCCTCCTCCCCCCCCCCTTCCCTCCGCTCGCTCGGGCTCGGTCGCTTGGCTCCCTCGCATAGTAACCGTCGCCCTCCCAAGATCACAAGATCATTATCCAGGCTGTGGGATTTCATGTTGTAATATTATCATATTCACATGTACAGTGTATGTTGTTAATAATATAAACTCAACTCAATTGTTATTGGACATTTGAATGTACAATCTTGACTCTGGTTTACTGTGATACAGTACAGACGTTTGAAACATCCAGGTTGTATTTTAGTTAACTTTGATTTTTTTTTTCTTTAATAATAATTTTCATATGTGTGTTGTATCCACCAGCATATAAACATGGATCACAAGGAACAATCAGCACTGGAAACTGAAAAAAGATTCCTTTCATTTGTATCCTTGCGACTATACTGAAAATACCTAGGTTGCTTGCATTCTTACGCAGAAGCAGTCAAATGCATTGCCATTTTACCTCTACGTGGATGACTGCCTGTATTAAAGTGTAGGCATGCGGCTTCTGTCAGGGTAAGTTTACCTAGCACAAACAAATTCTGTATGAACAATTTGGTTGTTTCCCAAACAAATGAAGTGCATATTCATGATAGGCGTATTATTAACCTGTATTCTAAATTTTCTACCTATTTCAGGCACAGGAAGGAGGCTGCACTAAGATAATAAGCTCATCAGGTAAATATGATTCTGAAGTAATTTAGTACATGACATACATTGATTCTTAGTAATTGCTATTTGAATGCACGCAAATCAGTGAAAGCAAGTTCTGTCTTGAGCCATTTCAACCTTTATTGACTCAGTGCGTGCTTAATTAACAGCCAAAAGAGTTCAAATTAAACATCAGCACAATCGTGGTAAGTGTCATTAATCAATGCCACTCAAGTGTCCATAGTTCAAGTGTGAACTGGGATCTGTGTGTACAACTATTCTGTGAGTGATTTGACAATATGCTGTGTCATAGGCAAAGCTATAAAGCGTTATATTTTGAGAGCTGCCATTTGTTTGTAATCTTTCACACCTGTTACCCTTGTTTGTGCACTATACATCCTACAATTGTAGTTTCTCCCTTTCTTCACTATTTCATCAATTAGTTCATCAATTTCTTTGGGAATTTTACTGCAAAAATATCATTTGTTCATTGCTAAATTGGTAATAATATATGTTTTCACATAGCATTCAATTTTGATGAAAGATGGACTATAAAGATTTCACTGAATGAGAAATTGCCAATTTGAGAGAGAAAAATCTTCAAAAATGTATTTATAAGCAAATCAATGCTGTTTCTAGGACTTGTTAATGGTTACAATGTAAGACCCTTGGATGTTGAATTATGATAGTAGAGTGGTCAAAATAGTTAAAGTGAAGGTTGAAGGTGTCGTAATGATTTGAGTATTCATGACAATGCATCACAACTGCTGTAGTGATTACACTGTCAGCTGCTGCAATCTTAAAGACAGTCAAAGTGTTCTTTGTTTTTAAAAAACATCATAATGAATGCCATGACCCAGCCATAAAACATAAAAATCATGGAGAACTGTTTTGCTATAAATAACAAAGAGGAAAAGCCAGCTATTTCAAGGTTTTGTAAATTCAAAAACATATTTAGTGCCCAAAAATCAGATGGAGTCTGCAAGGAACTGCAGAGTACAAATTATGTTGAAGGGAGAAATGATTAGGCCTATGTTGAATTATATATGTTTTTAATGTCTTTCAAATACTCTTGCATCTGCTTAAATGCATTTATGAAAGATACAACATCTTGTACATCTTGTTCTTGGTTCTTCTCCAACTTTGCAGGGGGAAATGCAGGCATTGCTGCCGCCTACGCAGCCAGGCAGCTGGGCATGGGAGCCACTGTTGTGGTGCCCGAGAGTACCCCAAAGTTTGTGGCCGGAAAACTGGAAGAACTTGGAGCAGATGTCATCGTCCATGGCAGGGTACTGTCTCCAGCTCTGATGATTTGCTCTGGCATATTCACGAATACGATCATCGGTACCTTGTGTGCCAGGGAGAAATATATTGATAAACCGTACATGAGGGAGCAATACATAGTTTGGCTGCATAGAAGTTGTGTTAGTCTTGCTGTCACTAAAAGTCATTCAAAATACGGTAAGCTTTAAGATAAAAATTGGGGGAATAGAAGTACTTTCAGATATTGCTCTCTCACCATGTCAAATTTGATATGTCAATTATTTCATCATGTCATTATATGACTGCTTTGTGGTTATAAATATTTTCAACAATATCATTACCATTATTAGTATTATTAGGTAACAATAACCACAATGGATACAGTAGTTAGGGCAAATTAATAATTATTAATAACAAGTACTAGCTATGATAGTAGTTATGATTATGATTGAAGATGGAATGCTTAATGTGCATATGTGACCCTGCACCTCAAAACAAACAAAAAGTCGCCAGACACGAATTTTTAGTTCAGACCATATTCTGAAAGAGCAGACTTTAAGCTTTAAAATGATGTATAACTCAAATGAAATGGACTCTCCTAACCTATCTTAATATTGGAAAGAAAGCACAAACTCAGGAAAAGTGCGAACTGAGAAAAGAGGCTCTGAAGTACAGTGTCTATTCAAGCACTTAATCTTTACCAAACCGTGCTGGCTGTGCGATGAATGGGACAAAAAAACAGGAAGTAAACCACCAGAGTAACAACAATGAAGGGATTATCAGATTGAACTGAAATTAAGCACGCCTCATTACCGACCACATTCTGTCCATAATTAATGCCAACTTTCAAAGCAGTAGCACTATCCTTTCAAAAGTAATTAGAGTTGAAAGTGAAGAGTGTGGACAAGGTTTTTCAGAAATGAAAAAGGGATTCTAAAGACACACGTAATCACACTATTCTACCAAAAATATTCGAGATAAACTGCTAAGAAAACACACTTTCCTGCCCGTTTTATGATACCAAATTTTAGCATAATGTAAAAGAAGGCCCGCTCTTTCAGAAAATATGAAAAAGTCAAGTTCGGCTAGGTTGACCCATTCCACTTATTTTCTGTCCTCACGCAAAATCAGTGTGTGCGACTTTATGTTCGTTTTGAGGTGCACGGTCACATATGGTCCACTTTTAATACATGTAGGTGTGGGACTTTGCAAACGAGAAAGCCCTCCAGCTTCTGAAGGAGGACCCTGCAGCTGCCTACATCCACCCCTTTGACCATCCTGATGTCTGGTGAGTCTAAATGAGACAGTAGCAGAAAAAAATTGAATAAGTATATGAATATATAGATATAAATAAATGAATGAATGAAAGAATGTATGAATGATGGAAGGAAGGAAGGAATGAGTAAATCAAATGAAATGATTCGGCACGCCGTACACCGGGGTGCCGTTGTAACCCGGGGTACTGCGTTGTACAGCGCCATCTCATGCCCATTATTTTATAATGCGTATCCGAATTCAGATACGCCGATTCCAAATTCGGATACGGCAAAGTCGTAGCAATGAACTAGCACCATAGGTGTTTTTCGGAGTACACTTGCATGCATTAATTGATAACCACAAATAAGAAAACACTTTTGTGCATAATAATACTAAAAAATATTTTGACACATTTTTTGGTAAGCCAGGGTACAGCGCTGAAAAAAAAAAATAATTAATTCAACAAAATGGCGAATTTTCATTTGGTACCCCAGGGTACCAAATATTGCATCAAATGTTGATTATGAATATTAGAAAAAAAATAAATAAAAATCAAATTAAAGATTAATGTTACTCTGATGTCACATGCATAGAGAGTTGGTAGAATTAGAATTAGGGAGGCATGGAGGAAAGGACTTGTCTCTTCCAGGCTCTCTGACACAATTTTGATTCGTTGAGTTTGATGATTTTAATTCTCGTCTCTGAGGGGTTTCAGACTTGCAGGAGAGCTCATAAACAAACAAATTTAGGAAAAAGAGAATGACATGATATTGCAAATCAAGAGAGAAGGCAATAATTTGAAAGAAAATACTTCAGCACCATTTTTTTATTTAGGGGTGAAGAATATTTTCTTATGGCAAGGTTGAAAGACATCATCAAGCGATGGTGAAGGGCAAAAATTGTTTACAGGGACCCTCCATAAGCATGGTCAAGCATGCAAGCCTTATATTCCACGTCTCATGATATAGGCAGGTGGGTATGCAGAATGTTTACTACATACTAGAACTATGCATTTAATGGGCACACGTAATTTGTTTTTGCCCCTCGGTCAACACATCATTTGACATCACGAATCCTCGTCTATTCTTTGTTTTGTCCTCTGTATATGACTTTCAATGTCATCCTCAATTCGTTTGATGTGCCAGGGAAGGTCATGAGACCATGATGGAGGAGGTGAAGGAGCAACTCGGCGGGAAAAAGCCGGGCGTGGTGGTGACCTGCGTCGGGGGCGGGGGCCTGCTGTGTGGGGTGGTACAGGGCCTGCAGAGGGTGGGGTGGGCCGACGTGCCAGTGGTTGCCATGGAAACATTCGGGGCAGACAGCTTTAGCGCGGCAGTGAAAGCTGGGAAACTCGTCACCTTGCCAGATATTACAAGGTAAATTTATAAGATTTACTGCATACATTTGTGTGTGTGGTGGGGGGGGGGGGGAGAAGAGTTATTGTACTTTGTCTCTCCCAGAGAAAAAAATCCAAATAATGCAATAACTCTATTTCTTTCTATAGATGTTGTTTTCATTACCCCACTATTACAACTTTGCAGCCTTCTCCTGGCTCTCTTATTCCTTAAAGAAAGATGTATCAATCTACCCCCATCACATACCCTTTTTATTGGTAATAAAGATCATCACCTTTGCAGCTTCCCACAACGTGCATTGTGTACTTCATCCCAGTTTAGTTTTTTTGAGCTATAAGAGGGGTAACCTCATCAAGTGACAAGTATCAAGTATCAAGCATGTACGCAGCTAATGTTATGTAGTTTCTGTTTGAATGTAGGGTCAGTAATAAATCAGATATTTTAGACATCAGAATTAGTAGCCACTGGCATTGTTCCCAGGTGGTGATGAAGTAAAATGATAAATCATGAAAGTCCAGTGCTAAAATGATGTTATATAAAAACAAAACAAAAATCAGTGATTAATCTACTAGTCTTTTGTAGTGTAATGGATGACCAGAAGTTAAGTTCAAGATGTGATGTATTTTAAGTCTAACGGACACAGAATTACCAGGTTTAGTCATTCTCGGTGGCTTGTTTTATTCCTCAATACAGTGTCTGCAAATGTCTTGGTGCTCTCACTGTTAATTCCCAGTGTCTCAAATACGCACAAGAGTGCCCAATCATATCACAAGTCATTCCCGACAAAGACGCCATTAACGGTTGTCTACGCATTCTAGGTATGTATTACGTTTTACTGGATGCTGCTCCCCTGCCTGCAGCTTTGACCAATCTAACTCATTCTTGGCCTTGGTTTGATCTAATCTCTTACAAATTTCAGCTTTTTTATACAGCTGTATTGCACTCAATACTCTATCATCTGAGATTACAGCCTACATGTAAATGCAGCCGATTATATATGCCTTCATCACTAGAAAACAATATGATTTGTTTTGCTCTGCGTTCTCCCAAGGAGGTTCAAGAGATGGAGTTACAACAATGTTATTTCCTTGGATCCCATGTTTTGATGCCGCCACTTAGAAATATTTGAAGTATTGTGCTAAACTGGAGCTGCCTCACAGATAGGAAGACAATTGATCCATGTGGCATTGCACCATGACTCGTCACTCTGAATGGAAGATATGTCTTTATGATGATAATTACTTTTGCTGTCCCTTCTTATGAAACGTGAGTGGAATATGAAGGTACAGACAAAGGGATTTGCGAATAAAAATTCCACAAAAATTGATGAACTAATAATTGAAATCATCTGACTTTACATGTTTTTACACTTATCTAACATATTAATTAATAAAGAACTACACTTGAAGATTATACCGTATCAGTTTCATTTGTCGGAAGTGATTGGAAAGATGATAAAAACGTGAAAATTTTCACAACGTACAGCTCAGATTTACACTTTTCGACATAATCCTGGACAGGATTTACTTTGAATTCTTTATCGTATGCCTTATCACTAGCTGAAATTTAATTTCATTTGATACAAAAACAAAGAAAAAATACAGCCGACATTATGTTAATGTTCCAAATGAATCATCTCTTTGCTCGGAAAGACGGCGGCATCGAACCCCAATTATCAAAGTCACATATGCACCTGTTGGATTCTTTTGTACGTCAAAAGAAAATTGACAAATTGACAGCTGTTTGAATGCTTACAGCCAGTTGGAACTCCATTTCTCAAACCTCCTTGGTTCTCCTAACACATTTGTTCTTTCTCTCCAGCCTTGCTTCTAATGCTTTGAGACATACTCTCAGCTTCTAACTCCGGCCCTGTGTTTTTTCTCTGCTCTTTGCCACTGCCCTCCCCCCACCTCTGTCTCTGTATATGCTCTCCAGTATTGCCAAGACCCTAGGGGCTGCTACTGTGTCTAAACACTGCTTGGAGCTCAACAGCCAGCACAGTATTATCTCACATGTGGTCACTGACAAAGCTGCCGTTGAGGCGTGCATGCGGCTGTTGGGTAGGTAGTAGCGAGTGGCGTAGCATTCCCTTGTGAGAATCTTTTAATCCCTCTTTGGTGCTTAAGATTTTGCCTTAAAGGGACTGTACAGTACTGCTTGAGGTGGGGATTCATGTTTTGAACATTCTTAAGTGAGATTATGAGAAACCTCTATGAAATATGAAAGAGCATGTAATTTTAAGAAGGATTCAACGTTTATTTGATGAAAATCGGTTTTAAAATGGCTGAGATATCCAAAAAAGTGATGATAATAAAAGGCGACAGGCCACAACTTTATTAGGATCTCTTTGTTTCACCTTGTTTTTGAATATCTCAGCCATTTCAAAACCGATTTTCATCAAATAAACTTTTGATACCCCTTAGAATTGCATGATCTTTGACATCTCTTAGAGTGGTTTCTGAATATCTCGCAAAACGTTAAAGCTAAATCCTCACCTCGACCAGAACTGTACACACCCTTTAAACTTATCAGTAATAGAAGAAGGCATTCCTCTTGTAGCAGAGCATTTAGCAGACCTCCAAACCATTCTAAATTTTTAGAAAAGATTCTGAATTTTCACCATTCCAAGCTCTTGTTTCAGGAGGATTTTCCTATTATTTTTTTAAATAATTTTACTACATACGCCAATGGGAACTACTTTTTCTTTCCTATTTTTGAGCCAAATCATCCCTGTTTTGCAGTCAGAAAGGTTGGGAGGTCTGATTGAGTCAATGTTTTGTCACCCATTTGATAGTTGCTTGAGTGTTATGCATGTGCTCTATCCTTAGAAAATGTATGTAGACTGTTGTTCAGTAGTGACTTTTGTGAAAGGCATCCTTGTCAACCTGCTATGTACATTGTGTGTGCACCTTGCTGTATTTATTCTGTCACTTTATTTCTGTCATTCTCTTGTATATTTTCTTCTCTGCTGTGTGAAAGTATGCCATATGCACATCATTTATTAGTGCCATATTAAAGCTTTCTTGAGTTCTTGTTCCTTTCTTTGGTTGTTGTTGTTGAAGTATTACTGCTAACAGAAGTATCATATAAATTCGATTAACAGATCTCCAGTGTAGGGATTTGTGATCTGTCTGACACATTATTTGATGTTGCATGTCTTTCGTTATTCCTATCTTTAACATTGTACGCTTTTCACACAATTCCAGCTCATATTGTGATTCAAACTTGTGCAAACTGAAGTAGAAATATGCCAAATTCAAAAACAACTGATGAGTACCTCAGAGAATTGTTCAACTTTTGGATTTGGCATAACCCAGTCAGCAAAATTTCCATGACAAGAAAATGTTGTTGTTTTTATTTTTGTTGTTAAAGTTTTCATGAAGAGATATGGAATGAACAAACTTCAGAAGTCATGCAATCTCATGTATGCACAGAGTATGTATGAAAGCCACAAATAAAGCACCAAAATCATACATCCTTGCAGGTAAAAATGAGAAAAAAAAAAGACTTGCAGAACAACTACATGATGTTGTACTAATATATTTGATTTTACAGCATGTTTGGCTGGAGCTTTTTCTGCACTGGTGTGATTTTGTAGAAATAGACAGATTGTGTAAACTTTTTTCATTTTCAACATTCTCAATTCCATTTAAATACCAGCAATCTAATATTAACCTTAATCACTTGTATTTTTATATTGTTTTTTTTAGTATTCAATAAAAACATAAAATAAGCTTTATAATCACTGCGCTTCAGTGTGATATGCTGGTACAATATATGCATTTCTATGAATTTTGCGATGCATGCGTAGTGCATAACCAATATTCAGCAGAGGCCCCAAGAGAGAAGAGCACAGCAGTGTGGATCAAAAATAATGAGCACTGCTTTATACAGCTGTACTCAAATGCATAAAATTCAATATACATCATAGTCACTTTAAGAGTCAACTCTGTTTAATATGTACCTATCCTGTGACTTCTAAAGGCGACTCGACTGCTTATATTTGATGTACAGAATTAAATTGAATCATTAGAATAGACATTAAAAAAGATATACACATTGTCTTGTTGCCAATTTGATCCATGATAACATCTGGTCATTCTAACAATGGTTTTGTTATTGTCGTTTTTGTGTTTTTTTTTTACATTTCTCAGATGACCATCGCATCCTGGTTGAGCCAGCCTGCGGAGCGACCCTGGCGTGCGTGTACAGTGACGTCCTGGGCAAGCTAAAAGCAGAGGGCAAGTTGCCCCAGAACCTGGGCCCTGTGGTGGTGATTGTCTGCGGCGGAGGCAGCATCACCTTGGACCGGCTCTTGCAGTATAAAGCACAGTTTGATCTTTGAGGAATGGGAAAGGTAGCTTCAATCAGATCCATGGCTTGATATTGCTCCACGGACTAGAACAAGCCCAAGGTACAAGTCAAACCTATCTGTAGTGGCCACCCAAGGGAGACTAAAAAGATGGCCACTATTTACAGGTGGCCACTATAAACAGGGTCTTTGACATGGCCTTCCTCTCAGAGGGAGTTTTTCTAGTGGCCATATAAGGCAGGTGGCCACTATAGACAGGTAGCCGCTTTGATAGGCAGGTTTTACGGGAGATAAGCGGGGCACACGTGAGTGAGTTGTTGGTATTTTTGGCATAGGTATTGTGTCATGTGCAAAGAAATTTGTGAAATCCATGAACTACACAGTGTGAACTCTGGATAAAGTGTCCAGGTACATTGTAATGATTAGAGAATAAAGACATGCTGTCTGATTCAATCTTATCCGATATGTCTCATTTGGCACTTTCTGGGGCAAAAATATCTGTTCAAAAGCTGAGAAGAAGATAATGCTCCTTTGCCGCTCTAGCGATTTGTGGCAGACAGGGGGAAAAGGATGTGGCGTTTGCGATGTAATCACACAGTTTGTGATATAGTCTCAGTCCAATAGTATAATTATAGTAAAAAGACATTTATTGGAATTGTCAACTTATGGTGCCAATTGAAATTGCTCTTTATCTGCCACTTCCGGTGCAGGATGACAAACCTTGGTTGTGAAACTGAATGATAAGAGGTCATAGCAAATAGAGGTATAATAGTGGTTTTTACTAAACATATTTTCTTTTTCTTCTTAAAACAGAGAATTGACCCCTGAGACCCACCACCTCAAAAGGTCATTGACCTTGTACACAGACAAGATGGCCAATGTTATGAGCAACTTAATGTAACCCTTCCATATTTGAAAAATGTTGAGTTTTTAAAAGCACCAGAGGTTTTCTAGGAAAGATCTGATCTCCCTCTCCCCTGGCTATCATACTACTTGCCTCACTGCTTTCCAAATGTTACTTGTAATAGTAGTTCATGTCTGTTTCAATACCTCTTTTTGTCATTTTTCATATTCTTGCATTTGGGTGCTGGCTCTTTCTCATTTTAGATGTATACACCGTATGTATGTGTATGATGTCTCTAAGTATATCATGCTATTGCACATGCAGCAGTTGAGTTTGATGATAGATATATCTAGAATATATATATATATATATATATATATATATATATTTTTTTTTTTTTTTTTTTTTTTTCCCCTTTGGCCTTTTTTTCCTCAAGAAATTAGATGGAGGCTATTGAACATACATGTATCTTCACCAACATATTCTGTCAAACCTGTCTAAACTGCCACCTGTCAATAGTGGCCAATTTCTATTCCAAATTCAATTATACAAATTTAAGGTTTGAGCCTATGGAGTCAAAACTTACCAGAGTGTGTTATGTGATATTGTAATGTTCCTCTAAGTTACATACTAATACATGCCTGCAACTGATCATTGAATGTACTGCCACCTTTCAATAAGCAGTAGGAAACTGATGTATTAGTTGTCTATTTTCATATTTATGTGCCATTGATAATGTGCCATATATATATTTTTTTATAAGTATCCACTGTAACACACTTGACCAGGTCTACTGTCTTTTTGTCATTGTAGTTTAAATATCTTTGTCGTTTTAGAACTGTCATCAAAAACTGCTTGTATGCAGGGGTAACCCTATAGAGTTAGATGGAAGCCTTTGACAACGCTAAGATGTTTTTGTGGCCCTAAATATTATAGAGGAGTAAAGTGGTGATGTCATAGCCATTCATCGCCATGGAAACTGGTTCTAAACAACTTCACCTGGTCCAAGTGTTAATGCGCACACCTGGTTCCAACCAAGCTGTAGTGAAAAAAAAAACAAAAACTGAGGCATCATCACTTTGATGATACATGATATATTGTATTGGCATGTTATTCAGGATGATTGCCAACAATATCGACAGAGTGCATTGGTGCCACATCATGCACAAAATGAATAACCCACAGAAAAATTGGAGTTATGGTGTGACAGAGTGTAGAATGGAAATAAAGAGAGAGATGAAATGTTTTGAATTAATTAAAGTTCACGTAGCAGTGCATATCATTTCTTTTTTGAAAATTTGGGCTTTTAGGGACTAGCCTACATGTATACTTACACATACATGGTGTAGATGTCATGATGTGCAATTGCAGTGCAGTGCAAGAGGAATATGTTGCTCCTTGTCTTCCAGTAAGTTGTTCCCAGTATATCAAAATTTGCATCATGTGTTGATATAGAAAGATAAAGGTCTCATGAAAGTTTGCCCAAATGCCAGGGTGTCAAAAATGTATGATACAGAGTATCCTCCCTGCGTATGGACCATACCAGTGTGTTAACCACATTGCAGGGTTATGTTAATATTTTTTCTTGATTCTTTTTCTAGAATCAAGCCCAGACTATGTATTTTTACTTGTAAAAGTTTAATCAGTTGGAAGTGTGTATAAAGAGATTCGTTAAAAAAAAAATTGTTATCATTAGTTTTAAGCAATTTTCATTAATTATTTTCAAGTTTGTGATTGCAATAATCCTCAAAGAGTGTTGTTATGTGTTACTTATTAAAGAACAATTAAGTACTATGAACTCACCTGCTAAAGTTTATGATGATGCACTGAATATTTTTAAATAAATTTTACATGATTGCTAGTTTAACCTATTGTCAAGAAAAATCATGTACATCAGCATTAATGAGCTATGGATTTTGAAAAGTCCAATCAGATATATTATGCATGCCTGTATAGTTCTTTTGGGGAGTTCAAAGAGATAAGCATTTCCAGTTGGCTCTTTTGTGATCCAGTGGATGGTAGTTTGCTGCAATTTGCCATTAAGTGCTTCAGCATCCGATAGTTCTTCCTGTGTACAGTGGCAAGCAACAACAACTCTCACCCCACCTTTTGACCTTTCAATAAAAACACTTTGGTAGTGTTCATCTTTTACCTACTCATCAGGATATCACTGACTTTGTGTACACACAAAGGTACCAAGGAGAGACAAGAGTACACTCATTAAAATCGAAAAGTATGTTAAAGCAATGGTATAGTTTCGGTCGTGATCCTAACAAAAGATAGGTCCCACCTTATTAGGACCACTGTGTGTTTGGATATCTCTGCCATTTCAAAATTGATATTCATCATATAAACTTTGAATATCTTTTAGAATTATATGATCTTTCATATTTTGTAAGCAGTTTTTTATGGATATCACTTTTGAAATGGCAGAGGTATCCGAAAACAAAGTGGTCCTCATAAAAGGTGGGTCCAACCTACTGTTCGCACCACGACCAAAACTGTACTATCCCTCTAAGGCGCTACAGACAACCCTTTATTTTGCTTTTTGAAAGTAAGCCCTGATCAATAACAACTCTCTTTAGAATCGAGTCCAAATCTAGTCTCAAGTCAAATCAAAGTTTAAGACCAAAACAAAGCTTAGTTACCATGGAGATATACCTGTAGTCTGCCCAAATATTGACTGACATTTCTATATTACCTTTTGTTCAGAATTTTGGTTCCATGTAGCTAGCCATGACAACCTTATGGTGATGTGCTCACTAGAGCATACCCATATCAGTTTAAACAAGAGAAAACCTTGTGCATTCGAAGACAGTGAAAGTGAATTTAAAGGTTGTCCTCTTCTTGTAGTGCTGGATGTCAATTGACGACCAAAGCTGAAACTACACCCCTTCTAACAATTTTCTTGATATTTCTTTGGACAAAACTTTGTGGAAATGGAAAATGGCTCCATTGCTCTAAAGCGCTACCTCACTCCTGTGTACTGGGTGATTTTCTTCACATTATCAAATATGACTTTTCCATGCACTGATGTTATTGACCTCTTGTGTATAACATTTAATGAACACCATGCAAAATCCAGTCATAGATAGCAAAAAGAAGTTTAGCTACTAGAAAAGTAAACATAGTGGCCGGTTTGCTGGTGGTTCATTTTTACTCTGCATTTTGTCTCTGTTAGTTTGCAGTTAGTGTTTCATGCAGTGATCTGGGTTAACTGTCTTGCAGTTTGCTTCAGATGTCATAAAACTTTTAGATGTAGAGGTTAATGTGTGATGCCCCTTCATCTTATCATTCTGTTATTCTCAAGGAAATGCTTAGGACTATGAATCAACTTCATTCACATTTTCTGTTGATCATATAAGCATTCTGTTATTTTGTTAATCTCAAGGAAGAACTTAGGACTATGTATCAAATTAATTCTCATTTTCTCTGATATTTTGATTTGATATGACCTATATCAAGGTATTGTCATTATGTAATCTGGTCATATAAGGTGTGTGTACTTTGTGTGGAAAGTTCTTTTTTGGTGACCTACCTTGACTGTACAGTGTGTCACTGTATAAGTGGAGAGAATGTATTTCTCACAAAAGAAAAAATACAATAAAAGAGAATATTTTAGTCAATTGCTGTGATGTTCAGTGTGATGCTTTGCTTTGTCTGATGTGTATTGATACAAAGAAAATGGTTTCATGAAATACAAAAAATGGATTACATGTAGGCCTATTTTCAATGATACTGTACTTGTTACATGGAAACAGATGTTTTTGAAGATATTATTCATGTGTGTGTGTGTGTGTGTGTGTGTGTGTGTGTGTGTGTCTGCACTAGTCTGAATGTAGATAAAACACTGTTCATTCATCCAATGCGTTTGAACTGTAATCTCACTTATTAAAGAATCTTCATGTTACCATTACACGTATGACAGCAGCAATGCTTATAAACTTATGTAGATTATATATATGAGAAAATTCATATAAACATAACTTCCAGCAATCTCACAGCCTTCCTCTTTCTTCCATGTATAAACCTCTCTTCTTTCCTTCTTTTTCTCTCTTTTATACCATTCGATATCAACTCTTACAACCTCCTTCAGTGCCCTCCATTTTGATCCAAAACCTACTCCTTACAGAATGTAAACCCCTTGTCTCTTTATCAGTGGTAAGAGATGCAAACAGACCAAACAGTTTTTGATCCAGGCAAGGCAACTGTGGACAAGCCCGGGGAGTAATCTGACGATAGGGAATAACATCACGAGAGTTATAAAACAACTGGGCCCCGTTTTATCAAAAAGATAAAATCAATTTTTAATTTCCTTACCACATAGGCTGTCATAGACTTACAGTTGAATTCAACCATAGAAATCAATTTTAACTCTTCATAAAACAGGGCCCTGTTCAGTTTGACGATCGGCAAATGGTTTCTCGCCCAAGATGAAGTGTAATGGACTATGGATAATCTTGGTAAGTTTTATGCGGGAGAGAGAAACAACAGAGAGAGGAAGAGCAAAGAGAGAAAGATTGTGTTTGTGAGAGAAAAACAGGGGAAGACAGACAAACATATACATTGTACTAGTAGATGGAGAGAGTATGAAAGCTTCCAAAAAAAGTTTGATAATGGTTTTCTTGTTCTCTCCTCCCAGCACTTGACAATTTGAATAGATAGTTTCCATTTTCTAAATAATATACAAATATACTTGGCCTTGAGAGTTTCTTGTTAAAACTATGGGCAGAGGTGACTCCAAAATAGTATTATTCACTGAGGGGAGCAGTGAATAGTACTAGTTTGGAGTCACCGAGGCCCATAGTTTTAACAAGAAACTCGAAACTAGGCAAAGTATATTTGTTTTATATTTTGGATCAAAAATTTGAATAAAAAGTGAAAATTAATAGGCTTAGCCGCACTGCGGCGGCAGCGCAGCGCCTTCAATACGCAACAGTTCGAGAGATCGGAAATTGAAAAACGTAGTAGCCGTGACACCGCTAGAGTTGGCCGTCGCATGTATCCAAGCGATCGTATGGCCGCTGCAAACCTGAACACTAGAATTCGGGACCGGACGGGTACACTTGATTGTAAAGAAGGGTGATTGTGACATCATTTTGCAAATAGTATACTATTTGCAAAATGTCGTCATAAAGTGACGTCATTTTGCAAATAGTACTTCATGGAGTGTCAAACACACCAACATTCTAAAATAGTTCAAAATACCTGTAATCACGTGAAGCTCTTTTAACCAATCAATGGAAGACAAATTTTTGATCCAAAATATAATATTAACTATCATGATAGAGAGATGCACACGCATATACATTATGATATATGTATTCATATATATATATATGATATAATTATATAATTGTTATTATTATTAATATGTATATATATATATATATATATATATATATATATATATATATATATTGAGAGAGAAACAGAGAGAGAGAGCGAGAGAGGGGGGAGGGAGGTATATTACTATGGAGACAGTGACCTGCAAATGTTTATCGGGAAGTAGTTGTACAGTGTGCTTTTGAATATGCAGAAGAAAAGGAAAATGAAGCAATTTCGGAAATACATTGAAGAGAGACAACGCTACATTCGGGAATACGATTGTGTAGCAACAAAATAAGGGACACTGTAAATTTTACATGTGATGAAAGTTTTACAGGCTATCTCGATTGCATGGAATTATACAATTAAATCCCATTAAATAACAAACACACACACGCACATAAAAGGTCTACACGAATTTTAATTTCCTGTACATTTTACGACAACAAAACTACAGACAAATTTACTATTACTATCGCATCAAAGGTAAATTCCAGAAACGTGGACGTCCCAGGCCATCTCGAAACAAATTATTCAACGTTTAATTCAACAACGCATAAAGTAGAATGTATTTCTGTATTCTGATCGGAATGGTGAACCGTAACTGCAATACTGAAATATTATCAAGATTGTGCATTTTATTTTTCATGATTGACGGGTAGTAGAATTTTTTTTTTTTTTCACGAGAAGAGTGTTATCCAGATATTCGAATAAAAGTTCAAACCCAAATCCATCTTCTAAGCATGGTGCAAACGTAATTACATTAATCGGTCAAGGCCCCAAACTCAAATTCATGAAGCGAGAAAGGTGCCAACTCAATATCATTTTCTCGATGAGGGTGTGTAAAACCCTACTTCCACTGCTCGAGCAGACTGCGCAATGCCGGAGTGTTCCTTGAATCGTGTTCTGTCAACCATGTAGATATGATCGGGTTGATTCGATTCGATTCGAGTTCATAGAGTCACAGTTTTTTATATAGAAGTAGGCCCACTCTTAACCCTATAAAACCCAAGGGGGGGCACATTGTGCCCCCTACCATATTTTCGTTTGCCACTCCTACACCCTTTACCCGATTTCAACCAAATTTGGTGACTTTTCCTAAAATCTTATTGCAAACATTCTGATGTATAATTTAGCTATGTATGATATTGCTGGTTGCCATGGCAACCGTAAACTGACAACCATGTTCGTCAGATTTTACATGATTTTCTGTTCCAATTGCAGTTAACAATATGATAATTAATGAAATGGGAGTTTTCTTGGCTGTAATTAGCTGAAGGGCCAAATGGTGAAGTAATTATGGTTGTGAATTACTCTGAAATGATTTTCTTATTATTTCCTTTATTTTTATATGACATAGGCATCAAACAATAGATATGATAGAAATAACTGAAAATACAGCATTTTCCAAAGACTACCCGTTTATTTTGTGTTATCTTCACACAAGCTTTACCTGTAATATCATTTGTTTTTCATATTATCAATCTGCAAACTCAAAATTTCAATATTTTGGAAATATGAAATGTGATACCAATATATGTATCCATTCCAAGCAATACATCATAGGTTTCATATATTGCTTTATATTGTAATGAATAGCGCTCCAATATGTTGACCTTGAGATATTTAAACCATTACAAATAGTGAAGGTAGACTTGCTTTACCTTTGTGGTAAATATTGAAATGATTGATATGAAATAAAAACATATATGCTCGGGATAAAGAAATACAAAAAAACCCCATGATTTTAGCGTATTTCCTATGTATTTCTTTATATTTTGGCAAATAGCGCCCTCAGTGGATGACCTTGAGAAATTTCAAATGTTGCGTCATGTAGAGTATGAGTTGCTCTATACATGTGCCAAATATGACGGTCATACATCATATAATAAAGAAGTTATGTAGGGAGGCGCAATGTGGCCCCCCCCCCCCCCTTGGGCCTGGAAGGGGTAAAAAAAACTTGGGCTTTATAGGGTTAAAAGAGCGAGTCTAACCCCGAAGCAGCACTAGAAGTTCTTCACAACGGAAACCATCCGTATATGACCCTCAAAAACGTAGTCAGTCTCCATCAAATACATAATGAGTGTAAGTACATATAAGTAGCTAAACTGATCAAAAATGATTGCGGAAATAAACAAAAAGCGACAATATTCCATGAACTGTACAATGATAACGACGAGTCACATTGCAAAGATACTTTGTATGCAATTTTCGAAAACTATGAGGACTAGTAATATCCTTACAACGAACATTAATTTGTTAATGTAATTACACTGTACACACATTACTCGGTCGTCTATACACAACAACTTTTTTTTTCTAAATACATGCATTAAAATAGGTAGCTCTACATCGAAAACTGTCGTGCCACGAAATGTATCATAATTAACTGAATAGTAATAATAATACATGCCGTTCTATGGCAATCCATTAACTATGAGAGCGACAATTGTGACAAGCAAATTTCAAAGTATAATCTACCGGTATGCATTACATGTTGGTAAGATGAATGTTATTCCTGTCGGAGTCGGCTTTGACTGCAGTATCATGGAATGATAATTTAATATTCCTAATTTTCATGTGCTAAACGAATTTTGTGTCAAACGACAGCCAAGTCCAGAGGTACACAGAAAAAAGGTGTTCATGACTGAGCAATCCTCAAGCTACCAGAGATATACTCACAGTTCAGATTTCAACACCACAAATTCAGGTACTATAAACACACAAACCGGTGTATGACTCCCAAGTATAGATCCTTGTGTTCTTCCATGATAACTGTAGTCAAGTGTTCACAAGAGATAGTGAATGTCAGCAAATGGGAGTCAAATTACTCAATATATACCAGCTTCGTTTTGCTCTCCCGGCTCTGCTCTAGATCGATCGGCAGACAGCCGAAAAATCTTTGTTAACGTTCTTACAACTTTAAGAGAGTATTATGACATCGCTTCTTGATGTCAATAGGCCTATAGAAAGTTTTACTATGGATCTTTTATCCGTAGGTGGACATGTGCTTAAACGTATAGTGAAATCAGGACAAATTCATTGCTCTTCTTAACAATAATTGTTAACTGTGTATGTGTGAGCGTGTGAGTGCACGCGGTATTTTTGAGGTTTTTTTTTTTTTTCAGTGTAAAGCACGCTTGCACTCTTGCTAGCTGTTAATCCTGCTCCTCAGGAGCCGATAAAATGTATTGTGCATGAGTCAAATACAACGTTTTTGAAACAGAACACAATAATAGTATGTACAAGAACGGTCAACAAGGTATATCTGTCAGCCATAAAACAGGATCTTCACAAGTTACTGTCACAGTGTTGGAGCACGGACTCAAGATGTCATCCGTCGTGTTTAGGTTTGAGCGTTTTCTGAATGTGTGTGTGTGTGGTTTTGAGTTTTTTAAAACTTTGTTCGGTATACAGACACATGCCTCCAGTAACAAGCGTTTAAATAACTAAATTTCGTTAACAAATAAGAAAAATTTAGGCCCCAATGTTATCCGCTCTATGGTTTTTCTTCTATTTGTTCATTTGTTCGATTATAACAAAATTTCGAGAAAAAAAAAAACCCGAAAGAAAACTGCCGGTCCTGAGGACTTCGGTATAACGGAGTCGACTGTATTCCAGCTCGGCTCACTGAGACTCTCTGAGTCCTATTTGTGAGATCGTCCAGCATTCCTCATTAGACACCGTTAGAATGATTTTTTGTTGTTGCAATGTTTCACTATATGTCCTGTCCTGCGTTCTTTCTCATTCTTGTCCCTTCTCGATTTCTTTCCCGATTCGAATGTTGCTTCAAGTCTTTCTGCATGCTATTTTAATTTCGTTCTGGTTCCTCTCCCTTCCCTCACTTCCTTTCTTTACTTTTTTGCCCCCCCCCCCCCACCTTCGGTTCTTCATTTCAGTTCGATTTTATTTCTGCAACTTTTTTTTTCAAGGGAAACATATTTTGAAAAATAACAACACGTGTGTCTCACAATAGATAAAAAACAATATTACATTCATAATATCATAGTCACAATCTTTAAAGTATAAACACAGCAATGAGATCAAAGGAATTGAGGATACACGTGTTTCAGAATAAAGAGAAAGAAACAACATACATGAGCCTGTTGTCTATAAGCACATGCTTGATAGTGATGGCAGCCGCAGAATCTCAAAAAGGAAATAAGAAACATGATAATACATATACAAAATTTGCAACTTTCCATTGAAATGTTTTGTGCTAATTTTGCGGTGTTTTTTCTGTCAATGTCTAAGAACTTCGTGATTCTTCCCTATGACGTTTAGTCCCGGTTAGTTCTCCTCTCCAGCATTGATTTTGTTCTCTTGCTTGTTCTCTTCATCCTCTTTCACAAGTCCTTTCTTTTCCTGGTCCTCTGAGCACAAGAAACCCACTCCTCGAATTGTAACATACTTCCATAGCCGTTAGTCAAAGATTTGTTTTCAGGAGCTTATAAGTGTTCTTGAGCACAACCTTGTCCTGTTTCGTGGCTGCTCTCGCCTTCTGAATAGTTATCATCACTGGGTTTCTATTGGAGAGTGAGAGGAGATCAGCAAAATAATCACGTTTTGTCAGATAGTTATAGAGATAACATATGAATTCTTGTCGGATCCAAATAAGGTACATCTGTTACGACAACGGGTCCTTATCGCCAGTATTGCTGGTTTGGTTTTCGCTCGCAGCTTATGGGATATTAGTTTGGCCAGTCTTTCTCTTCTCCACCTTCGATCAACACATTTTACGCGAAGATTGCCTGGAATTGTATTTCCTGTACTTTGAAATACACTGTAATTACGGTTTGAATAACGATAATGTATACTTATTTATCATTTTTGAGTGATCCCTGTATTACACGCTTTAGTTTTTTAGTGGACCACTCTTTTTTTCCTACCTACTTCATTGTTATCCTTTAAAACATACATTTGTACCTGAGGTGTTCTTTGTTATACTATTTACATCATATCTTGTTATAAACAATGTGACTTCTTTTCGTTTTGTACTTTTTTCCCTTGGTTGGAATTAATCAAGCTATGTGATTGCTTTTCGCCTGCTCTGTTTCACTCCTCACTGGATGGAAAAATAAAAAGAGAACTGAACTAAACTGAAAAAGTGGCGTTGCATGTCTTCGCTCAAAATAGCTAAATGTTTGCGCCGTGACACTGTCCAGAAACTTTAAACTGAATGAAGCAAACTAATTTCGCCCCAATCTGAGAGCACCAAAATCAGAAAGCTGCAACATATTGTGCAAGCAGCAGCGTGCTTTGCGAAAAAGTAAATTGTTTTGAGCAACACTGTTGAGCGACGTATCAACACTTATCGTCCAATTTCATTATTGCCCGTCATTTCCAAAATCCTTGAAAAGATTGCACATGAACGTTTGTATAAGTTTCTAGTTGATAACCACATTTTAAATCCTAACCAATTTGGTTTTCGAAAAGGTTTTTCTACAGATTTTGCAATCATTCAAACTTGTGACAAAATTATCGATTCTATTGCGAACAAACAGCACGTGATAGGAGTTTTTATGGACCTGAGCAAGGCCTTTGATACAATAGACCATGGAATTTTATTAAAAAAGCTACATAATTATGGCATAAGAGGAATAGTTCTTTCCTGGTTCCGAGATTATTTATCCCAACGTCAGCAATACGTAGCATTTCATTCAAGTACCTCGTTTAAGTCATATATTACTTGCGGTGTACCACAGGGATCCATTTTAGGACCTCTACTTTTTCTTATATATATTAACGATATTATAAATTCCTCAACCCTTCTCACCTATGTATTATTCGCGGACGATACCAGTGTCTTCTACTCTCACAACTGTTTAAACACACTAGTGGATATACTTAATTCTGAGCTTGCAAAAATTTCTACATGGTTTAAATGCAATAAATTATCATTAAATATAGATAAAACGTGTTTCATAAACTTCAATACTTCACATTTGCAACCGATAATGCCTAATAACATTATTATTGATGGTATGCCCATTATTGGAAAAAAATCAACCAAGTTCTTAGGGGTAACCCTTGACTCCAATTTAAATTGGAATAACCACATTGATAATATAACCACATTAATATCTAAAGTCATTGGAATACTTCGGAGATTAAAATATTTTGTAACGGAAAAAGTACTCACTATGTTATACAATGCATTAATCTTACCGTATATTAATTATTGTAATGTTGTCTGGGGAAACTGTAATAAAACCAAAGTAAATGTTATTTTTCTTTTACAGAAAAAGGCAATAAGAATATGTACTAACTCACATTATTTAGAACATACTGATCCATTATTCCTTAGACTAAAAGTTCTTAAAGTTGACGATATACACAAATTTCAAACAGCAATATTTATGTTCAAATACACGCAAAATCTACTCCCACTCTTCCACAACGCATTTTCCCTTAACAGGGATGTCCATGCTTACCCCACGCGCCATCGTAATGATTTCCATTTGAATAACCCTAAACTCCTATTAGCTCAAAAATCAATTCGGCATAACGGGCCTGATATTTGGAATTCACTCCCTCTCCACATAAAACAGTGCACATCTCTCTATTCCTTTAAGGCAAATACAAAGAAATATTTCTTGGCACAATATCATACGGTACAGTAATCATTAAACATGTACCTCTTATACTCAACAACAAGGCAATATTTTGGTCCACCCCCTTTTCCCTTTTTTTTACTTTGCTGCTTGACCCTTCGCCCATATTATAACATATTCAATCATTTTCTTAGAAGTGCTGACCATCAACACTTTCGCGCTTCATCACCTGCACACGCACTCACAGGCACCACTCCTGTTTACCAAGTAATTGTATAAAACTGGATTTACACGCATTTTAACATGGCCCATCCGTATTAGTGTTCAAGTACTACAATAAAAAATGGTAATTTAACTCTGGCTGTCCGTCTGTTCAAGCACGGCTTATAACGGCGGCCCTCTGCATTATATGTATATATTATATATTGTACTGTGAATCAAGTCATTATTGGCCATATAAACATTTTGTATGTTATTTAACGTTTCATTTGTCTTTATATACAAAATATGACTTACTATGTAATATGTCAATAATTTTCAGAATTGTATTTGTGTAATTGAACCTGCCTTTGTTATTTTTGTATTCTGAAAGAAAATATGAAATGCAGAAAATAAAATCTTTTCAAACAAACAAACTTCCCAATAGCATATACGCCAAACCATCGTTATGCATCAGTGATTTAGGTGCTTTGCTCCCCTCTATGTCAAGTTATAATGTCTAATGTAATACTCCAGTTCATAGTAACGGACTACTAGCTAATATTGAAATTCAACTCATTTTTTCTGACTGAAATATGACTATACAATTTTTTTGTTTGTTTTTACTTTTCGTCTCAAAAGTTACTGGCATTATCTTGGTAAAAACATGAAGGTATCAGAGGTTTTTTTTTTCATTTTATTGATATCTCAAAGTAAAGTTGATAGCACAGCAATTATGTACCTTCACTTCTTTTTCCATTCTTCTCACCATGTTTTATATACTTCTTCTTTCTCTTCACCGATGACCATTATGGTATTCATAAAAGTAATTGTAATTCCCATGGAATTTCCTAAATTATCCTCAACAAATGGAAGGTATGCGACTTATTATACTGTCATAATTATTTGGGGAACGTGTTATTCATAGAGGAGTAATTATCAGACTATTCTCCAATGCTGACTAAAGCTTGAGGATGTGTTTGGTAGCGATTTCACATGGAATAATTTATTATTCCAAACGTCATAGTCATGCGTATTGTGACTTGCGGTTGAAACATTTACAAAGTGGCCTGGACAGTATGCTCTACGCAAGGAATGCTCTAACAAGACAATCTCAAAGGTGCATAAATAGCCACCGGCAAAGTCTAGATCTGGTAGATACTAGTTTTCGTGCCCTGTGTAATGGCAGACAGATAATGCATGAATTTATAAAGTTGTGAACGAAAGAAGGTGGGCTTTTATTGTGAAAGTAATGTAAAGTACATCAAGTGAAACTGAAGTGGCGAAGTCTTCAAGACGTACTAGTGTAAGAAACAAATATGTATATAATATGTTGCCATCACAAGATGATATAATGCAAACTCCTTGCTGCGGAATGTTTTTTTTTTTAATTGGAAAAATTGCTCATTTATTATACGTGTAAAGGGCGCTGCTAATGATGGAATACATGCTTTCAGTTTGTGCAGTTTTTAATGGGGCATTTGATTTCTACTTTTTTTTTATAGTTTCCACCAGCTTTCCCACTGATTTATTTCATGCTGGCTTATCCTTAATAAGCTACCATGCTTTACTACAATTATATGCGTTATAATCGATGAGATGAAAATCGTATGTATACCTCTGTGCCTCCTTGATAGTGACCAAGCAACTCGCTTAACGGCTTGTCATTGATAGTGATGCACTCCATCTAGAGCATGATGAACAATGATATGGAAAAGGCACATATTCTATATAAATACAATCGATTTTGATTTCCTCCAAACTCTTTCTCGATTATTATTGAGACTGTATGACGCGACGTCCCAGTAGTCTTTATGTTAACCCTATAAAGCCCAAGGGGGGGGGGGGAGCATTGTGCCCCCTACCATATTTTATGTTTGCTACTCCTACACCCTTCCATACTTGACTCCAACCAAATTTGGTGACTTTTCGTAGAATCTTATCGCAAACATTTTGATATATAATTTATGTCCGATATTGCTGGTCGCCATGGCAACCCTAAACTGACAACCATGTTCGTCAGATTTTGCAGGATTTTCTGTTCCAATTTCAGATAATAGTATAATAATGGATGAAATGGGGGTTTTCTTGGCTGTAATTTGCTGAAGGACCAAAATGTGAAGTAATTATGGTTGTGAATAACCCTGAAATGCTCTTCTTATTATTTTCTTTATTTTTGTATGACATAGGCATCAAACAATAGATATAATAGAAAAATCGAAAATACAGCATTTTTCAAGACTACCCTTTTATTTTGCGTTATTTTCACACAAGCTTTGTCTGTAATATCATTAGTTTAACATATCATCAATCTGCAAACTCAAAATTTCAATATTTGGGAAATATGAAATGTGATACCAATTATGTAGGCCTACCTATTCCAAGCAATACATCATAGGTTTCATATATTTCTTTATATTGTAAAGAATAGCGCATGTTGACCTTGAGAAATTTCAACCTTATCAAATAGTGAAGGTTAACTTGCTTCTCCTTTGTGGTAAATATGAAAATGATTGATATTAAATAGAAACATAATAATATACGTTGGATAAGAAATAAAAAGAACAAGAACAAAAGGGCCTGGAAGGGGTCAAAATAGCTTGGGCTTTATAGGGTTAAGGTGTAAGTGTCTTCGTCTACACTCAAACATGTCTTATATATTTTGGAAACAAACGATAGCTTCGTCACAATTATGGTTTACATTATAGTTTTCTTTTTCTTTTATTTCTTAATCATATAGGCATACCCCGCTTCACTTGTTTGTATCCATTCAATCACCTGGTCTGAACTTCTATCCGTTCTCCGTTTTTCTTTCGCTAACACTGACTATCCGGGGCTTACAACCAAACAAGATTGCTTTCATGTGAGTCCCATCACAGTTCTCTTTGTACAACCCCTCTTCGATTTCGACCAATTATCATAGTTAATGATTGCAATCGACAAAGTCAATGGAAAAAATAAAAATAACAATGTAATTTATTTCCATTCAACGCAATAACATCTTTGTTAATTTGAATGAAACAAAATGAAATAGCCTTAAATTTCTTTATTCAAACCAATAAGAAAGTGATAATGTTTGCTATTTATTGTTTTCTTTAATTTGTCAATATCATCGTTTGATTATGTGTCTTTGCGTCTGTTTTGTAATGATGTCCTAGCGGTCCCCTTTCTCTCCCCTTTGTAACGATAAAAGCAAAAAACAAACGAAAAACAAAAAAGCATATCTACATTTTTTCTTCTTCTTGGGAATAAAAATAAAGCTGCACCATCTCAATCGCCGCATTAAGGGATCCCCCTCAATTCCCCTCTTTCTCTCCCCCTCCCACTCTCCCCCTCTCTCTCTCTTTCTTTCTTTCTCCATGCTTTCGCACTGTTTGTAAAGCAGAAATTTGATAATCAAACTTATCGGAGATAAAACAAAAAACAAAAACCTGTGTATCATCAGAAAAGTAAAGACTATGTAAAACCCATCCGGCTAAGGTTTGTTTTATTTAATTGATTATCTTTAAAGTGCCAAAACCTATTCGTTCTTAAAAGTACATTGAGTTTCATAATGCTGAGGAGGACTAGAGTTGCAAACATTGTGTTTATCAATGTTAAACAGAATGGGGTTAATCTGCAAAGTAATAGCAGCTGACAAATGAATCACACATACCAGGTTCTTTTTCATTTTCGAAGAAGGAATTATTTATGCTTCTCACGCTAAATGACTCCTATCAAAGGCTACATTACCTGGCACGATGATGCTGAGGCGACAACTGTTGAGAGGAAACTATCTGGCAAGTAGGGACATTCCAGTGTGAACTTCGAAAGACGTGGCAAAGCACACACCCATTGGGCAAGGTCTCCTCCCATCGAGGACGGATTTAGTAGATAATCATCAAGGTCGAAAAACTCTATGACAAGATCTTCAATCTGAGAGGGAAAAGCAAATTAAGATATTGTGAAGACTTACAGGCAAAGAAATAATGAAATCATGTGAGAATGGTGGGAAGGAATAATGGAAGACGAAGCGAAGAGATCAATGTAAATGTGGATAGAAGGCTGATGTATCCCATTCTATAAGAACGAATGCTCGTGGCAGTGGGAATTTTTTTTTCTTTATCCTCTTTCGAGGGACTTTATTTCATTTCAGATATCTAAAAAAGTTCACAGAAAACATACAGAGAGCAAGATATACGAACATAGAAGATTAGGGTATGAACAATTAATTGTCAAAATCATATCATCACATGAATTTCGATTCCTCTGGTGAAAGTATACTTCAAATATATCCAAAATACTTCATGAGTGTGACATTACCTCAACATATTAATTTCTGCATCCACAGATAATCAAATATAATTTATATGATTCAACTTCTGCTCATAATTCATTGATATACTGTCATGTATTAAAAAAAGGAAGGTATACTTATTTTTTTCTTAATTTTCAAAAAGCGTTTGATTGTCTGAGTCATAAGTTTGTTTTGCAGGTTTTAAGAAGGTTTAACTTTAAGGAATCATTTATTAAATGGATAGATGTTTTATATATGGATGTAATGGCAAAGATTATTATTAATGGATGGGTTACACATGTATTCAAAATTAAAAGGGGTATTAGACAGGGTTGCCCCCTATCACTATCACCCCTATTGAGGTAATGGCAACACGTATACGGTCTAAATACACACGGTATTAGTATACCAGTTGCTGACGTACCGTCCCACGATGGTTATGATATACGTATTTCACAATTAGCTGATGATGCTACATTAATTGTTGACTAGGTAGAGTCAGGTATTGCAATGTAAGAGGTATTAATTTTGGTGAATATGCTGGGTTACAGTTAGATTTTCCAAAAAAATAAACAAAAATAGTACCATTCATTTATTTATTTATTTATTTGTTTTGTTTCAGCAGGGTAGCTCTGTCAGTGGCTAAACACTGTTATTCTCAGAGGCCCTACACATACTATAAAATACATCACAAAATACATACATTGTAGACACATAAAAAAAAATAACATAATATACAATTACGGTACACTTTCAACATGGCCAGATAATTGAGTATTGCGGAGGTAGAAATATAGATAAATAACTTCATCTTTAACATTGCAATTCACTGAGAAGTGATATGTTGAGGCATAATTGAGAACAATTGAAGTGTCTAGGTTACAGCACATGTATATATTGCATAATCCATAATTCTTCATTTCACATCATATTACATAATCATAATCTTTCTCGGAAACAATCAACACACAAATTTATATATTTTTACAATTGTATAATGACAGGGCCTTTAAAGGACAAGTTCACCTTCATTAACATAAGGATTGAGAGAATGTAGCAATATTAGTAGAACACATCATTGAAAGTTTGACGAAAATCTGACAATCCGTTCAAAAGTTATGAATTTTTGAAGTTTTTGTGCAGTAACCGCTGGATGAGAAGACTACTGCAGTGTGTGAATAACTTAGATGTCACATGCGTACAACAATGTAAGGAAAATATAAAGAGAATTTCACAAAATTTCATCTTTTGAAAAAAGTACACATTCCCCCGACTCGTTACCGACAAATGTTATGGGTAATATTATTCCCCCTGCCTTTAGAAAGAGGCAAGTCAAGTGCTCTTTTATTATGCGAAAAAAGTGAAAATATGTTGAATTTTCTTTACATTTTCTTTATACTGTTGTACGCATATGACTCACAAGCTGTAGTAGTCTCCTCATCCAGCCGTTCCAACACAAAAATTTTAAAAATTCATAACTTTTGCATCGATCGTCCAATTTTCCTCAAACTTTCACTGATGTGTTCTACTAATATTGCTGCATTCTCTCAATCCTTATGTTTATGAAGGTGAACTTGTCCTTTAAAGGCAGGCTAACTGAATAAACACAAATAACCTGCTCACAATGCCATTCTTTCATTCATTATAATACTAACTGAAATAATATAGCATATGAGAGAGAGAAAAAAATCCTGTTTCAACCTCAATCAGTATCATATCTGATGGTACTATAGAATTCGTAATATCCTACCATATATAACATTGTTTGAGAAAATAAGGAAGTATATGGAAACGCCATCAAACAAGTGGAAAAAAAATTTCATATACATATTATTCTGAACAAAAAAAAAATCATATAATTTTCATAAACTTTACATTACTGGATATCATTTGATACACAATCCATGCGTAATGAACATACGTCATGATATGTAATATAACACTAAAGATCACAGATGAAGAAAAGAATCAAAATACTCTCAATATTACATCTGCAGTCGTAATTACTATCACATTCCATATCTCACTCTCAATAACACAGTATATATATCTCTTACACTGAAATAACACAGTATTTCTGTTACTCTTGTCTTTACAAAATATGTTTCACTACAAAACATTTGGCACACAAACTAATCACTCATGAAAGAATGAAATAGAAAGAAACAAAATCAGATAATGAACAATTCAATAACTTAGCAACCCAGGTATTTTGCTTATTCTCAAGTTTGTCTCACTATCTCCTCCAGTACAGATTTGTAAAAGCTTGTCTTGAGGATGCCTGTTTAACATGATTTGGGAGTTGGTTCCAGATTAATGCTGCTTCGTGGGAGAATCTCCGTTTTCCCATCTGTGTCCGGGTTTTTGGCAAGATCAGGCCCATATTTACTGCACTTCTAGTTCTGTGACTATGTAATGATTGAGACTGGACAAGCATGTTTGACAGATAGCACGGTGATTCAGTACTTTGTAGAGCATGGTATACCATTTTACATTTGTGAAACTTCCACCTTTCTTCAATGTGTACCCATCTCAATTCATCTAATACTGCCTGAGTCGGAGTTCGAACATCAGCTCCTGTAATAACTCTAGCCATCTTTTTATGCTGTTTGATTATTACATCTTTTGTATTTTGTGTACAATTTGACCAGGCATTGCAGCAGAAGTCAAAGAGGGCATAATGAGTGAATTTGCAAGAAGTTTCAAACTACTTCGTGGTAGGTATTTTTTAATGCGGCACAGTTGAGCAATTCTTGCGCCAATCTTCTTGCTGGTATTTTGAGTGTGTTCCTTCCATGTGAGCGATGGGTCTAACCAGACTCCAAGATATTTGAAAGTGTCAACCTGGGAAAGCTGATGTTCATTTACACTGATGCAGATACAATAAGACACTTTTGACAGATTATGTGGCGAACCAAATATCATGTACCGGGTTTTTTTTTTTTGTAAGTTCAGGGCCAGCTTATTAACAGTCACCCAGTCATGTATAGATCGCAGTGCTGAGTTCAGAGTCTTTTCTATTTCTTGTGGATTTGAGCTACTGTAGAAGAGAACAGCATCATCGGCGGACAGCATAATTTGACACTTTGTTGTAACCTTGGGTATTAAGTCATATATCATAATAGAGAAAAGGAGGGGCCCCAGTATGGAACCCTGGGGAACTCCCGAGTCAAGTTCACCCCAGCTAGATTCTACTTTACCAATTGTTTTCTGTCTCCTATTCTCTAAATAGTTAGTAAACCAGACCGATTTCATACCTTGCACACCATACATATGTAATTTTTCTAAGAGAAGGCTGTGGTTTACGGAATCGAAGGCCTTACGAAAATCCAAAAACACTACTCCCGTTAACTTCCCTTGATCCATCTGTTTCAACAAATAATCAGAAAAATACGTGAGTACTGTATGAGTGCTGTGGCCTTTACGGAAACCAGACTGCTGCGGTGCAAGTAAGTCATGTTCTAGCAGGTAAGATTGCAGTTGATCGTGTACTGTACGCTCCAGAATTCTCATAACAATTGGTATTACAGAAATCGGTCTGTAATTATTTTTGTCTGTTCTATCTCCGCCTTTGTAGATAGGGGAGACTTTACCTTCTTTCCACTCACAAGGTACTTTACCAGTTCTTAGTGTCAGATTAAATAAGTGAGTAAGCTGTGTGTAAATGGCCGGAGCTGCACTTTTCAACAACTGTGCTCCTATCATATCCAGACCAGTTGCTTTGTTTGTCTGTAATTTCTGTAGCGCGTTTAACACAAAATGTTCCGTAATTTCAACAAATTTGAAATCAACACAGGGTACACGGCTATATGTGACATGGGTACGTAAGGACCTTTCATTAGAGCAAACATTTGTACCAATTGACACAAAATGACTGTTTAATTCATTTACAATATTCCCAATGTCATGATCAAGAGTATCATTTATCTGCAACCCTGTGATCTTTTCAGCAGTAGACTTTCTACTTGGAGTTAACTCTCTTAAAACATTCCACAGTTGTCTGTGATTTCCTCTGTTTTGCGAAACACTCATTCGATAATAATCACGTTTCAGTGTGTTACGCAGATTATTCAGATGATTCCGTACTTTGCGGTATTGTCTCCAAATTTCTGCTTTCTTCTTCAGCCTGTTCCTCAAGTAAGATAGAGATACAAATTCCTCAGTGACCCACTTTGTTTGATTACTTTTGACTCTATGTGTTACGAGAGGGGCATTGAATATTGATATCAATGATGATATTGTTTAGAAAATTTAGAAAGGACAGAAGAGCCGCTTACATCTTGGTGTTGTTTTGTGTCAGATAGAAAATGAATTTGATCGTTTGAACTGGTTAGTAAAATCTGAAAAATTAAGCGAAAAATAAAAGAATGTGGAGAATGAGAAATTTAACGTGTTATGGGAAAGTAATTATCATTACATCTTTATTTCTATCTCAGTTGATTTATTTTTCAGCTTGTTATAGAATTCGTCAGAAATATGTAAAAGAGTTGAATAACATATTATTTTTATTTTTGTGGAATTCCAAAAAAGACAAAGTTCAAAGAGCGGTTGTAATGAATGGTGTTTTACAAGGTGGTTTAGGAATGATTGATTTAGATGCAAAAATGAAGTCACTTCGGCTTTCTTGGTTGCCGAAATTATAAGATACTAGTGATAAATCTTGGAAATAATTATGTAAATTTTGGTTAAATAAAATCAGAGGGGTTTATCTATGTTTACATTATAATTGTTCAGCTGTAGATAATGATTATGATGTTATTGTGTAAAATATATAAGTTACCGGTATTATATTCTGATCTTCTTTTTACATGGGCAAAAACACATTATACAATATTGCAGGTGAATGATATATCAAATGAAATTACTAGTATTTGGAATAATACGAACATTAAATATATGAATAAAGTTTTATTTAACAAATACTGGAATGAAAAAGGTGTCATTTATGTTAAACAGTTGATAGAAAATGAATCATGGAAAAATCATGAACAAATACTGTATATGAAACAATGAATTTGTATTCTTTGTTAATATTGTTTCAATATGAACAGTGATGAAATAATTAAAAAGGAATTGCCACAGGTTTGGTTTGTTTATTTGTGTAAAAGGCAATGTACCCGAGATGTTTTGTGTAATAAAGAATTGTTTCAGATAAATGCTGGAGATATAATTGAATTGATAGCTTTAAAGACACAACAATTTTATTTGTTACTGTTGGATGAAAAGAAATCTGAGTTAAGTGTGATATACTTTTGGACAGAAATATTACATATACCTCCAGAATTTAATTGGAAGGTGCTGTTTGATTTCAAGTTTGGAAAACTATTCAATAATAAAATAAAGCAATATAGTTTTTTAGTTACTTAGTATTACATAGAATTTTACCATTTAAAGAAAATTTAGTGAAATGGAGAATTACGTCTGATATGATTTGTAAGAAATGCAACGAAGCTGAATCGATTTGGCATGTTGTGTTATATTGCCCAGATACGAAGTAATATTGGGAAAACATATCAAATTTTATATGCGCTTATTTTCATATTGACATCACTGTAAATGAGCGAATGATATTAACAGGAAAAAATTTAAGAGATAAATCTTTGATGTTGTTGAATTTTATATTAGTTTTTGCCCAATATACGATTTTTCGTTTGTATGTATTAGCAATTATACCACAAAAGCAACGAATATATACGCACTATTAACAGACTTTAGAACAGAGCTCATTATGAATTTGAAATTTTTGGTTTAAAAAAAGCTACTGGATTTCACGAAAAGGCAACTTTTTTGTGGCAGTGGGAATGGTAACCCGACTTCTTTCGCATTGGTGCATGGTGGCAGTCACGTGGTCATTGTTGATCATCATACTTACGATGCTCGCATGATTATATGTAACGAAAACACTAAATAACATTATCAGGCTATTGGAAGTACCAGAAATATGTACTCTTCTTTATACATAGAGCATAAGGAGTGTACAGCCTCAGTCAATTCTGATTGATTTGATTTGAATTCTGAATTTCTTTTTCATACATAGATGAAGTACACAGTCGATTGATTATTAATTATTAATTCAGATATCCAACATATTTTTTAACACAATGCAAACTGAAAACAAACGAGCATTATTTCCTTGGTATTAATAGGGAGTTTTCGCTACACGACGGGAAGATCGAGAACACGCGGAAGTAATCATCCGTGACAGTCCCCGTACTCGGATTCCCGTCCCCATATATATATATATAAGTAGTTTCGCTGTCCTGTTAGGACGGAGGCGTGGGGACAATATCGCTGATTGGCTGGCTGGCTGGCTTGTTCACTCCTGTCCAGCTGCATCGGTACCGAACGCTATTTTGGCCGAATACCGTACTCGTTTTCCCCAGGACGAGCGGCGCTACCACATCACCGCATCTAGGGATCTTATCCTTCCCATATTCTCTTCTCTCTCTCCCTCCCTCTCTCTCTCTCTCTCTCCCTCTCTATCTCTTCCTCTTAATACAAGTAAGTATACCATGCTTTTAATCTGACCCATCATAGCAAGGTAGATTAGATCTTTTGTCAAAATCGAAATTGTGCCATACTCGAGTAAAATTTATTTAGTTATTGTTGCGTTTTATGAGCGGCACGACAATACCAAAGCTATCCATGAGTTATCAGAATGATTGTGTGATAAATATTGTCAATATTAGTACTTCCGATCTGATATTTAGGCAGTTCTGTACTCTTCGGTAACAATCTTGTTGAATAAATGAGTCCAAAAGGGACATGCGCCCTCTCGTGTTGATAATACAAACACTGAAGAGTAGAATGATCGTAGAAGGAAAATATAAAATTGGCCTTATTGGTATAATAGTTGGCATTGTGTGATTTCTGCAAACAATGTTCCTATTGCAGAATCGGTCAGTGTTTACAGTATTCTATAGTACGTGTTAATTTGTTTGATTATCAATCTTACTCAATTATAGATAACTAGCAGTGGAAAATCAAAATGAAAAAATAATCAAAGTCAAGTTTTGATAAAGTGGAGGCCATGGTGCAAAATAATGTGGGGAGGCACTACTCTGTTATATAATCCGTAACGTAATTCATGATTATGTGTACTTCTTTTTCTCTTTCTTAGGATTGTATTTGTTTATTCATTAGTTTACCTTTCTCAATAATCATCTATATATTGCATTTGTCTGAATTCATTTATTCAGTAACTTACCTTTACCTTTCTATGAATATATTCATTTTTTTACTTTGTCTACCTATTAAGCCTATCTATTCTTTCATTCATTCATATTAATCAAGTCCTGCATAACTTTTTGTGTCAGTAAAAGATAACATTGACTTTGACTTTGTGTTACCAGCATGTATAATGTCTATTAATAATGTACGTGAAGCAACTGTTAAAACTGTGATTCTTTCTTCCTTTTCTCTATAGTTCATCAAACTTCACTCTTGCTATTGAAGCCAACGTGAGCATGGTACAAAATTATTTCAGTTATGAATCAAAATAAAAGAAAGGAAATGTCATTTGAGGGAAAGTTTATTGAAGCAATTTCGCTCACTGTTTTACTGCTTTGTTCTTGTTTCGTTTGTTTTGTTTTTCATTGTTTCAGGAACAAGCCTAACTTTAGATAGGGCAGAGAGGGAAGAAGTCGGACAAAACTTTTGATTTTAATATGTTTGATATGTTTGATAGATACTTTATTTTCTGCAAATCAATAAATCAATCAGCAAATCAATATACATAAGGCAGGGCTCGACAATAACGGTGGCCCGGTGGCCCGGGGCCACCAAAAATGAAAGTCGGGCCACCAAATTTCAAAAAAAGGACAAATTTGGTGGCCCACCTCGGGCCACCAATTTTTTTTTTTTAAGTGTCATATATCTATGTTAAGATGTTGCAACCCATGTGCTGTCAATGAATATAGTCTTGCCATTCAGCAGTTAAATTTGTTTAAAGGATGGATGAAAAGGACTGAATGAGTGCCTGAGAGTGAGTGTTGCGAGTTTATTGAGGTTTATTTATGAGTAGATATGTCCAGCTTCCAATTCTTACTATGATAAAACTTAAATATTCTACTCATCAAAAGAAGCAGGAATTTTAATGTTTTTTATTGTTTTTTGGGGGCCACCAAATTTTTCTCTCGGGCCACCAAAAAATGGAAATTGATGATTTTGGTGGCCCCATGGGGCCACCAAATAAAAAAGTTAGTGTGGAGCCCTGCATAAGGCATATAATCATGAACATGTGGGAAATATACAAAATGAATTCAAAACAGAGTCGTTTGACTTGCATAAACAAAGACATAAAAAGTAATTAATGATACAATAATAGCATGCATGTCTATGCAGCGGGGATTACAACAACAATTATAATTATGGAGCGATTATGCAGAGGGCCGCCATTGTAAGCATAGCTTGAAAAAATGGCCCTGCCCGCCGGCCGGATGGCCGGATGGCCGGACGGCCGGATGGCCGGCCGGATTTCATAAATTTCCCCCTATAACTTTTCTGCAGAAAAGTAACATAGGAAGAAATTCATGAAATGATATTTAGAATCGGGGGCTCTCATTGTCTTGGACCCAATTACTGCTGATGCTAGGCCACATGATGGGTTGTTACTTTATATTCCTAAGAATGTCACTATGGTACAAACGCTGAAGACCTATTGATTAAAAAGGGGGGCTTCTGATCGGGGTGAAGTTGGACACCCCATGGGAGAAGAGGGACAGTGGTCGGCGTGAAGTGGGACAAACAGTAGGCTAGACGATTATTACTACAAGCACTCTCATAATATGTGTGTGGGCGCGCGTGTGTGTGTGTGTGTGTGTGTCTGCGCGCGCGCGTGTGTGTGTGCGTGTGTGTGTGTGTGCGTGCGTAGGCCCTATGTGTGTGTTTGAATATTCATACATGGAGAATTTCATCGCAAAACATGATATAATATCCATTTATAGTCCATCAGAGAGAGTTCCTTTTAAAGCGTCCAGGTTTTAAAGAAAATAATGACAAAATCTTTAATATTTTTCTCATAACTTTGAATGCAGGGAGAAGTGGGAGGGTGATGCTGTCCCAGTTCACCTCAGCACCCCAAAAAACATAAAATGGCGGTTAACATCACCATTTTATCAAATTTTTGCAAACTGATTTGAAAGTCATAAAGCTTACATATAGCATGCTAAGTGCCTGCCAAAACAAGGGCGGTTTGTGTGTGTGTGTGCGTGTGTATGTGTGTCTGTGTGTGTGTTTGTTTATTTGTTTGTTTGTTTGTTGTTGTTGTTGTTGTTTTTTTGTTTTTGTTTTTTTTTTTTGGGGGGGGGGGGGTTCACTCTGCCGACAGGCCCTATTCATAACCCACTGTCTCATTCTCCGTTTCAAAGAACTGCCAGATCACAGACGGCATGCGACATTTCGTACGCTGTCTGGCAACCCTCGATGAAGCGGGCTGCGGGCAATAATTATTCAAGTCAGTCTTGCGCGGTTTCGCACGTCGCACCTACACTGCAAAAAGTCCGGTGTTAAATAGTGAACACCGAGCTGGTGTTAAATTTTCGGTGCTCATTTATGGTGTTAAATTAACACCTCCGGGTGTCATTTCCAAATTTTAAACTGTTTTTTGAAGAGTTTCTTAGTAACTGCACTTCTTGTTGATTTTTAATTTAAACAAGACGATCAAGAATTTTACATTAAAATACTAGATTTTTGAAAAAAATGTGAAAATAAATTTACACCAAAGTAACACCAGCTGGTGTGGTCTCTTATTGAAGCTGGACGGGTGTTAAACCATTGATATTAACACCAACAAATATCAAATCAACACCATGTGGTGTCATTTTTGAATTAACACCAGTACAGTGTCAAAATAACACCAGGTACAGTGTCAAATTAAGACCACGAAGTGTCAAGTGAACACTTTTCAACACCATCACAGTGCATTTTTAACACCTGTGGGTGTGGTCCTTTATTGAAGTTTGATCGGTGTTAGATTTAACACCCGTGGTGTTAAATCTAACACCGATGATTTTACAGTGTAATTGAACACGACTCGGCAATGTCCCTTAGTTCAACATGCACGTAAGGACACTAGATATGCTCCACTGGGTATGAATTGTTTTGTTAGGTTTTTCGAAGTGATTGTTTCTCTCCAGGCTCCAGCAGCAGCACTGTCAGCAGGAGAAAACTCCCGGGTCGGGGGAAACTCATCATTCTAGACAATACCAAAGTACTAGGAATTCATCATAGGTGAATAATGTTTACTTGGCCCACAATATATATATATATATATATATATATATATATATATATATATATATATATGGATGAAAACGTTGAACGATGTACAATTGGCCATTTTCGGGCTTTGCGATATTCAAACCCTTGTAAAATTGTCACCTGTGGGTGTTTTTCATAGTTTTATGTATCATTTGGTAGGGGAGGGTTGTGCCTTTCAGAAAATATACACTCTGTATTGTTGTTACCGCATTTCCTTAAAAAATAATGCCTTAAAGCTGAACAAATTGACAAAAATACATATTTTATGAAAAAATCCCAGAATCAGACGTCGCAATTTTTGTTCTTACCCAATTCTACAGCTTTGTTTTTTCTTGTGAGTAAGCCCACATGCTCCAACTATTTAATCAAGTACTTCTGCCATGAACGTGTTTATTATTCATCTTATCAGGAACTTCTGAATTCACTTCATGTCTGAAAAAGAACGTCTCTGAATGAATTATCTTTTCCTTGACGCAAAAACTCCAGGATGAATATGAAAACATGTAAGGCCATATTTATTTAGCGTATTATCCATACTACCATTCCATCAAAATTTGTGAGTGAGCTGTACAAAGTAATCGCGTGGTGGCTCATTAAAGCAAATTATACTGAATAACCATCAGAGATGTTCGATTGGTTAATGGTGTCATTAATGAAAGTTGATTATGCTTGAGATAAAAACTGGTGATCAGTACGTCAGTGTGAGCCAGGCGATTATGATGATTGGCAACAAGAGCAACATACTGTCCATAAAAATGAGTTCTGGTTGAAAATCCAAATTGGCAAACGTCTCTGATCAAAGCGAATGTCTCTGATTGAAAATCTCTAAAGGGATATTCCCTCATCTGACACGTACACACTGCATGATACTTTATTTGCGCGCTTATAGTACGCACTGACGCGCCATCTTGGAATCGAGTCGGCATAATTCAACAACGGAAATGCCCACAAATCCTGAAAATGTGAGTAATAACAAAAACTTTCCTGGTGTTTGTGTCGATTTATAACAGTTATCATTCCGTAGATTTGCCAATTAGTATCATCTGTGAAATTATGTATTTTAACCTTTGGATTATAAATAAATTAAAGAAGGATGGACAGTAAATATGTAAGATTCTACATGAAGATCAAAGACCGCACGTCTCTGAGCAAAATGAAAAACGTCTCTGATAATTACTGTTTCATGAAATAAAGACATCCATTCTACAAATTATGAGAACATTAAAGTAAAATTAGGTCTGGATGGGTGCGGTTAGTATTATAGGAACAAGAAGAACAAAGTTTACACGGGCGTGTTAAAATATTAAGAAAAATGAAGCTTCCTGAAAGATGTTGAAAATATGTAGAAGAGTTTCAAATTTAAGGTTTTCTGTTGATTGAGCAAGTTTAAACACATTGCCTAGACAGAAACTGTGTTTTATGACTAGTAATAGGTCAGTAGTCTATAATTATAATGTAGTAGTCACTTTGAATTACGTATTTTTTTGTGAGAGAAGCAGAAATGTAAGAAAAACAGGATTAGGTCAGGGACGTTCTCTGAACAAATAAGATCTGTTCTCAAACCAATATTAATGACCCATCATGGCGAATTGGTGCCTACGTTTGAAGCACATAGGTTCCTCAATCCAAATATAATGCTAATATCTTGTAAAAATCAAACCCATTAAGTACTGATAAGCAAAGATGTTTACGTCAGAGACGTTATACGGGACGTTTTACATATTTTCAACTACTACAATTGGGAGTCGATCTTTCATTATTCCAGAGTAGATGGCCCTCGTATACATACATTGTTCTAGGTAATTTGCGCAATCTAGAAACAATGTTGATTTTATAATTTTGATCAGAGACGTTCATTTTGTGCGTACATTGCTCCAGTGCATGGTAAGTTAACTTTAATATCATTTTTACTCTATTTTTTTTTTCTTACAGCAAGATGGGAAGACCGGATGGATTGTAAACACTCCGAATATCCTGTTTAGGATCTTTAGTCTCAGTCATGTTCATGGAGCCTACAAGTTCCAGACCACGGCCGTGGTACTGGCAAGACCGGACGGATATCTGATTGGAGGACGAGTGCCATCTGTTTACACAATAATGACTTTCCCAACCCCGGTTTCAGGTGTCGCAAGCGACACAGTCGATACTATGCACTGATTGAGGACATTGAATACCAAATGAAGGAGAAATTCAGTTCAATGTTATAATGCCGACTCCGTTTTTAATGCACGTCACTACGTTTGCTTTTGAGCCTGTGAAATTTGAGGCTTATACGCTAAGAAGTAAAGGTTCAAATAATTTGCACCCAATTTGAAACAATGGCAGGACACACTTGAACCCTTAATTATGTTTAATTGCACCCTTACTTAACTGCCTTTTTGAATTTTTGCCAATTTCTGCAAATAAGGTTTTTGTACAGTGGATAAGAATATGCAAATGAGTGAGCTAACCATGTCATAACCTCTCCATTTTCCATTGATCGTGTACAAAAAATAACGAAAATTTAATGTTTCTGGCATTGAAATCTGAAACATAATGCTATTCGTGGTCGATTATATACCTTCGGAATAGTGTTCAGTTACATATATACCCGGATTTAAGCCTGGGGCATAATTATGTTTGAATGAAAAACTGGATATTTCAAAATATTATGTTCAAATGTTATGGCAAGTAGTGAGGGGATGACATAGCACATAGGTTCCTCAATCCAAATATAATGCTAATGTCTAGTAAAAATCAAACCCATTAAATACTGATAAGCAAAGATGTTTACGTCAGAGACGTTATACGGGACGTTTTACATATTTTCAACTACTACAATTGGGAATCGATCTTTCATTATTCCACAGTAGATGGCCCTCGTATACATACATTGTTCTAGGTAACTTGCGCAATCTAGAAACAATGTTGATTTTATAATTTTGATCAGAGACGTTCATTTTGTGCGTACATTGCTCCAGTGCATGGTAAGTTAACTTTAATATCATTTTTACTCTATTTTTTTTTCTTACAGCAAGATGGGAAGACCGGATGGATTGTAAACACTCCGAATATCCTGTTTAGGATCTTTAGTCTCAGTCATGTTCATGGAGCCTACAAGTTCCAGACCACGGCCGTGGTACTGGCAAGACCGGACGGATATCTGATTGGAGGACGAGTGCCATCTGTTTACACAATAATGACTTTCCCAACCCCGGTTTCAGGTGTCGCAAGCGACACAGTCGATACTATGCACTGATTGAGGACATTGAATACCAAATGAAGGAGAAATTCAGTTCAATGTTATAATGCCGACTCCGTTTTTAATGCACGTCACTACGTTTGCTTTTGAGCCTGTGAAATTTGAGGCTTATACGCTAAGAAGTAAAGGTTCAAATAATTTGCACCCAATTTGAAACAATGGCAGGACACACTTGAACCCTTAATTATGTTTAATTGCACCCTTACTTAACTGCCTTTTTGAATTTTTGCCAATTTCTGCAAATAAGGTTTTTGTACAGTGGATAAGAATATGCAAATGAGTGAGCTAACCATGTCATAACCTCTCCATTTTCCATTGATCGTGTACAAAAAATAACGAAAATTTAATGTTTCTGGCATTGAAATCTGAAACATAATGCTATTCGTGGTCGATTATATACCTTCGGAATAGTGTTCAGTTACATATATACCCGGATTTAAGCCTGGGGCATAATTATGTTTGAATGAAAAACTGGATATTTCAAAATATTATGTTCAAATGTTATGGCAAGTAGTGAGGGGATGACATAGCACATAGGTTCCTCAATCCAAATATAATGCTAATGTCTAGTAAAAATCAAACCCATTAAATACTGATAAGCAAAGATGTTTACGTCAGAGACGTTATACGGGACGTTTTACATATTTTCAACTACTACAATTGGGAATCGATCTTTCATTATTCCACAGTAGATGGCCCTCGTATACATACATTGTTCTAGGTAACTTGCGCAATCTAGAAACAATGTTGATTTTATAATTTTGATCAGAGACGTTCATTTTGTGCGTACATTGCTCCAGTGCATGGTAAGTTAACTTTAATATCATTTTTACTCTATTTTTTTTTCTTACAGCAAGATGGGAAGACCGGATGGATTGTAAACACTCCGAATATCCTGTTTAGGATCTTTAGTCTCAGTCATGTTCATGGAGCCTACAAGTTCCAGACCACGGCCGTGGTACTGGCAAGACAGGACGGATATCTGATTGGAGGACGAGTGCCATCTGTTTACACAATAATGACTTTCCCAACCCCGGTTTCAGGTGTCGCAAGCGACACAGTCGATACTATGCACTGATTGAGGACATTGAATACCAAATGAAGGAGAAATTCAGTTCAATGTTATAATGCCGACTCCGTTTTTAATGCACGTCACTACGTTTGCTTTTGAGCCTGTGAAATTTGAGGCTTATACGCTAAGAAGTAAAGGTTCAAATAATTTGCACCCAATTTGAAACAATGGCAGGACACACTTGAACCCTTAATTATGTTTCATTGCACCCTTACTTAACTGCCTTTTTGAATTTTTGCCAATTTCTGCAATAAGGTTTTTGTACAGTGGATAAGAATATGCAAATGAGTGAGCTAACCATGTCATAACCTCTCCATTTTCCATTGATCGTGTACAAAAAATAACGAAAATTTAATGTGTCTGGCATTGAAATCTGAAACATAATGCTATTCGTGGTCGATTATATACCTTCGGAATAGTGTTCAGTTACATATATACCCGGATTTAAGCCTGGGGCATAATTATGTTTGAATGAAAAACTGGAAATTTCAAAATATTATGTTCAAATGTTATGGCAAGTTGTGAGGGGATGACATGCTCATTTTGCCATTTGCAGATTCATAATGACCATTCAAAAACTGTTTACTGAAGAACTAGCGAAACTTCAAAATGTCACAACCTTCTCATTTTTGTGGAGCCCGTATGATTTTCTTTCTTATCAGCGAATACATTTATACAGTTGGGCTGAATTTCCCCTTGAATGAAGCTTTTTCCTTTGGAAGTAAGGTGAAATATTCTAGTGATATTTTTGAGGTTTGTAAGCCAAATACAGGAGAAAAGGAAAAATACTAACGTCTGTGATGAAACAAGAAAACGTCTATTAAGAATGTCCCTTACCTAGTTTCCACTATGAACACTATAATGCATCGCCTTTGAGTTGAAGGAAGAAGGATTAATAATCCCCTAACGATGTGACAGATAAAATGTGATATCGTTATGTTATCATTGTCAACCTCTTGAAAGAGGTTTTCAGTTCACTTTTCGTCAACAAACAGTTGCTATACCATACTGTCGATATTCTTTTGAGTTTGGTGTTGTGGCAAGTGCATTACATTGTTTACAATTTATATCTGCCATAGTATGAAAAAAAGCGTAGCGAAATTTGATGCTTCTAGGATAAGCAAAGATTAATTACAGCTTTCTGAGACGACATCATAACAGTGGCCCAGGTAAGGTCCCTAATGAAAATACAAACTGGCTTATACTCATATAATTATATTTCAGACTAAGGGGTCAAATTAAATTAGTATGAATAAATTTGTGTTTACCTTTTTTATAGATTTGGACTACAATTGAAAGCAAACATATACAAAATTAATAGCGTGTGGGCACACCTGCATATACACCTGAAGGTAAAATGCAAAGTAGTGGTCATCATAAACAAAAACAATTCTCGACATTTAGGCCTAGGTAAATGATTTCTCAATGAATGTGGAATGTCCAGTTGCGAGCATCTTTTAAAATAGGGAGTTTGATGTTTAATTTTAGTGATAACTTACAGCCGAAACGTCCCTGATGGAAAAGCAAATGTCTCTGATATAAATGAGTAATTAGGTAAAGTAGTTGAAATTGCAAATTTTTCAGGTAATTTTGTTGTCTGTCATTAAAAGGTGTTGTAAGATCTGAATGATATATCAAGAACAGGCTTGTTGTTGATTTTTGGTGCAGAAATCGAAATTCCTCTTACAATTTGGAGATTCGTAGTTATAATCAATTAGTATGAAAAATAATTGAAGGTGAAATTACCATTCTGAATTGTTGACAAAAGATTAAAAGACATGTGTTTAATAAAGGAAAATGTTGTTTGCTCACAAAACTCTTAAATATGGATCAAAGGACATCATTTGTATTGCCTATGTCTGAGGAACGTCTATGAGTGAAACCAGAACGTCTCTGATCAAAACATGGCTTACTTCCAGCGTCTGTATAGGGCTTTTATGGTGATTTGATCAAACGAAATGCACTAATTCATCATTAGTATCTACTGAACATTAACATTTAAACAAATGAGACCCCTGCTACATGTTTTGTTCAAATGAGATGAAAGTGAAGATAAGAATATGAAAATCTCTGCTTAAATGACAAAAACTCCACTTTGTCTTTAACTTCCATGTGTATTAGCTTTTGTAAACTTCACAGGAGGCAAACAATATTTTAGGAACAAATTAACACAGTCTTCGAAAGTATGAACAAGATTAAACTATCTTCATTTGAATGTTTTTTCACCCTTCATTTGAATTTTCACTAAAACGATGTTTATTTTAGTCAGAGACGTTCGCCATTATGTCACAGTTCTATTTAACCTTGAATAAAAACAACACCCTTGGAGATATCCCAGTATAATTGGGTTTACAAGAAAGCTGACAATAATGACATTTCACTGAGATGTATCTATATCAATGAGTCACATGTTTTAATTTTGACCCCTGATTTGCCCAATTGTACATCGTTCAACGTTTTCACCCATATATATATATATATATATATATATATATATGTATGTATATGAGTATATGAATATAAGAACGACCCAAGTCCATGGAAGACCATTTCGAGTAAACTAAAAAAACTTCATATCTTTTTTATTTGTCCAATAATATTCTATTGAACTATGATGGAAAGGCAGCATTGTATGTACAAATTAGAACATATATTATTATGACAATTAATATTTACATTAATTGTGGAGAGGCCATTTTGTGTGGTGGACTTGGGTCGCTCTTTGATTCATATGGACTTGGGTCGTTCTTTGATTCATATACATGATATTCTGCTATAGAGATGAGAGAAGGATGAGAGAGGGCGCTATCATATGAATGTAAGAATGACCCAAGTCCTTCATTCTTACATTAATATAAGATTTAACTCATTCATTTCAGACACTTCCGGGTGTAATTAGGATTTATCATTTATACACAAGATGAGTCCATGCATAAGCTACAATTTCCCTTGTCAAACTGAATTTGGCCAAAAATTGGACTTGGGTCGTTCTTATATTCAGGTCTTCATATATATATATATATATATATATATATATATATATATATAATTATATTCATATATATCCATATTACCATCATATATATTCCATTTCCGCATTATGCTAAGCGATGTTACGTTTTGAAAGTGGAGGGGATGTCAAAATTTTCTGTAAACCAGAAAGAAAAACAAAAGAAAAGAGAAACAACAACAACAACAAATTCTTCATATTTTTGCTGCCACTTCAATACCACCATTTATTTTTTTTCATGCAAAAAAAAAAAAGTGGGGGATGCAAACATTTGATCCCTGTAAAGTGGGGGGGGGGGGGCAGCCCTCCTCCAAGCTCTTCCCCTCAACCCCCCCCCCCCACCACTTCAAAAAAAAAAAAAAAAAAAAAAAAAAAAAAAAAAGGCTGCGTCGGTCCGATTATAGGCTTGTAATCGCGATTGTATGTATATTGTAATGGTGACCAGGCCGATCATCCGGTCATGGTATTTGTCAGTGTTTATATGAGACATGTTTACACATCATACATGCTAAGTGTTTATATGAGACATGTTTACACCTTATAAATGCTAAGTGCTTATATATGAGACATACTTACAGTTACAAAGCATACATTCATACATTGTAATTTCTAAGTGTTTACAACAGACATTTTACTCATCATACATGTTAATTCCCATGTGCTTATTAATGTAAAGTGGATTTTTTTTTTCCACTTCTGCATGGAATGAGATAAACGCATGACATTTTTTTTTTCCATCACGTAGATCTCGGGAATTGTTTAGGGGGGACAATTAAAAGACTTGTTTGCCCCGGGCCCACATTTCTATGGGGGCGGGGCAAATGCCCCTTTACACCCCCCCCCCCCCCCCCTCGTAGGATCGACGCCCCGATCATCCCAGTGTAAGAACTATGCCCATGATGTATCCTGACTGAGTCATTTGTGTCATCATCGTTTGGTCAATGATTCAGAAAATGGGGGGGGGGGGGTTCAGTTATGGTGGCAGTTTGTTTGTTTCTTTGCTTGTTTATATTTTTGTTTGCTTTCGTGCGTAATTTCCAGAATATGATGGTCCCGAGTTCCGCGCGCCATAACCTATGTACATGTAGGCTGGTACATACCACTACCAGCAAATCTCCCTCCCCCCCCCCCCCCCCCCCCGATTTACGTCCATATTGTCAACAATAATGTCAAGAAATGTAAAGATTGATACACTTTCTAGATTAAAACTGTCCTAAACTATATGGTACAATTCAATACATCGACAGTGTTACTGAAAAACATATACATGTATTTGTGTTTGAACGTTCAGTGACAATTTATTAGCCTTGACCAAATCAGTCGGACAAGAACATCAACATCATCATGAAAAAAAAACAGTCGTATCATCTGCAAATTGTATAAAGGAAAGCACTTCAGAAACAGAAAAAAAAAATCATTAATTATTTTATTATGAATATTGTAACAATGGTCCTGAAAGACTAAAAGACACCAGACTTTACATCTCTTTCAACTGAATTATTGTCTTTAATTGAGAAAAAAAAATTTTTTTCTATTACCGAATTAACTCTCGAACCACTGCAAACCATTCCCACGTATTTCATAATGAGATAGTTTGTTATAAAGTAAAATTTCATGATTAATTGTATCGAAGACCGTGGAAAAGTAAAAAAAAAAAAAACTAATTAGATGCGAGTAATTGTCAATTACATTAATAAACTACTTTGTGAACGAAATGATGAACTGCATGAATAGTGCTATGATTTTCTGAGAAACTGAGAATTTGTAAGTAATTATGCAGATTTAAAAAAAAATGTATATAATTCTAATCTGAATCATTTCTGCTAATACGTTAGACTCTTTCCCCATTTTTAAGTTCGATTAAGACAGAACTGAAATCCTTTCCGCTTGATTTTTTTTTATATGCTCCAAACCTGTGACCAATATGTAATAGTATGGTATATCGTATTGTGTAGTCACAATGTAGCAATGTATGTACCGTTCTATCTGTGTTTGTGCTATATTTTATTCTATTATCAGTCCCTGATTGTGTGAAATTTTTGTCAACAGGGCCCCATGGAAGACTTTAAATGTCACTACTGAAAATGGGATACCCTCCGTATGTTTTTCTTTTCTTGACCTTTATGTATAGATTATGTTGATTTTATAGTATGAGAAACAAACAAACGAAAAAACGAGGCAATGCAAATAAAAGACATTGGACGATAGCTTGATTGATAATGAGAATTACTTTTTCACTTTATAATAAAACTTATACACCATTGGAAATTGATAAATTGAAAGTATGAGTCAACGGATCTGCAATTTCGGACAAAAGTCCTTTAAGAATTCCATTATCTATACCATCATAACCGGAACTTATTTTTTATAGAGGAAATAATATCAATAATACGGCAGCAGTTAAGCAGTTAACCACCGAACACTTTTAAGCCATTTGGCGTGATTGTCATTACCATCTTGTACATAGTGGGTCTCACAGTGCCGCAAAACGAAGCGCAATATGACATTTTTTTTTTTTTTACAAGAACCATTGGTATTTCATTATTTCATTTCAGATGCCGTAAACAGTGCGAGTATGAAGCGGATTAATGAGAATTTTATTGTAAGCATAATATACAATTTTGAACCTTCAACATTTCATTCATCATAACAATATGTGCTGCAGTACCATGCCCTACATTGAGGACTGCACATAATCCAATTCTAAAGGTAATAGCACTAGTTTCGTTTAAGGCTTGCCTTTGGGCGAGGGAAAAGAAAGCGTATTCAGTTGTATTGCGTTGTATGAAGTTATTGTCATGCAAAATATGAGCAAATGGGTGAATCTATTCCTCATTGAACCTTGGTAGTGGCGTCTGATCAGTGGTTATCCCGACTTTTGCAACACATGGCGTTCCATACCTTGGACTACGTGCCCTATCATGAAGGTGGGGATTCCCAACGCGTCACTCGCGCGATTCTACACGTAAGCAGGTGGAGTACGCCACGGAGCCCAACGGCGGCCATTTTAGGAAGCAAACCGCTGGATTATCGCAAGCGTCTAATACTTGACCTATAGGAGTGAATTCTGCCTCCCCTTCATTTTCTCCCTTTTAAGGGGGCAAGCAGCGGTATAACTCAAATTCCCATTTAGAAGCATCATTTATTCCTAAAGACGAAGTTCGAGCTAGGCTGAAACGCCTTTCTCTCCCCCCCCCCCTCTCTCTCTCTCTCTCCCTCTCTCTCTCTCTCTCTCTCTATCGCCCCTGCCCTTTTGGCCTTACACAAACATCCTTTTTTTTTTGGGGGGGGGGGGGGAGGAGGACGTGTCCCCTGGATTTTTTTTTTCTTGAAGATCATCCCCCTGTATTTTCAAACTTTTCAAAAGTTGTTCATTTTCTTTCATTTTTTTGGCACTCTTGATAGACCGTGTCACAATGATATGCAATGCGAACATGTTAAAGATTACAAATATTCCATTGAAAATGCTCAAATATTCCACCAAAGGTGTGCATTACACGGTTGAATTTTAATTCTGAAAATGCATAGGCTCCCTCCTCGGCCCCTTCGGTCCACATCTTACATAAAGAAGATGCGCATATTATGTCGATCTTAGATAAAGAGGTCGCGAATAATAACGGATTTAGCCACTTTCCCTACATTAACTCTCTTTTTTAAATTAAAAATTGCAAATATTCCACCAAAATGTGCATCAAATCATATCAATTATGAGAATACAAAAACTCCCTCGTGTAGGAGGGATACATCCTCTAAGCCCCCCCCCCCCGGCCCAACTGTGGACTTCCAACACACATGACAGATATAGATCAAGAGGTGACAGATACAATGTATCATGATTCAGCCAATCACTGTCCCATAATCTCTTTGATTAAAAACATTTTAAATATCATTCCACCAAAATGGACACCGCAAAGATTGTTGAATTCTCTTGAGAAATCCAAATGCTCCGACGGTATAGAGGGGGCAGTGGCGTAGACATGTTCTCAGATCAGACCTGGTATGATTTGCGGCCAAGAGAGACGATCTCAATGTACATTTTATATTACGGCCAAGAAAGGCGATAAATGTCCGTTCAACGCCCCCACCCCCCACCCCCCCCCCCCCCCACACACACATCACTATACTTGAATACATGGCCAATTTACCCAGGAATATTTTTCTATTAGGGCAAATATAATCGACATTTGTTACAATAAGAAGAGACGTTGTTTTTAGAGATCAGTAATGTGAAAATGTATAAGATGATGGCGACAAAGATCACAATTATGATAAATAAGATAATTTATACTAAGAAGAAGAGTTCCATGGTTGATAAGAATGAAATTTTATTCAATTTGATAATTTCATTTACTCCAGGACATGATTCAGCCAAAAGGGCTGTTCCTCATGTCAATGCATCATAACAACAACAACAACAATAATAATAATAATAATAATAATAATAATAATAATAGTAATAATAATAATACCATGCACCGCATTCGTTTGGTCATGTTAATTTCAATTACAATTCAAATTTAAAGTCAGATTTTATTTTCACTTTTCAACAAAATGTACGAAGAAATATATCAAATTTGACATTCGTGTCGATGAAAACACAGCGACCCGGTCATATGCAGGGATAATAATATGTTCATGTCTATAGTTATGATCAGTACCCAAAGAGAGAGAGAGAGAGAGAGAGAGAGAGAGAGAGATGTATAATTCACAAATTTTAAAAGTGCAACACAGTGAAAAAGATCAAGATGTCTACATTACCCCATCCACGGTATCCCACTCCCCATCAACAAAAAAGAAAGAAAGAAAGATACCCCCCCCCCCAAAAAAAAAAAAGAGAGGAAATATAAAATAGTGTTCTGCAGCTTTTCTGGAAACGACTGTATTTATAGCGGAAAGGAAATATGGACCTCCTACAATGATTTCTATTGGTTGTTCTAGGGAAAATCATGGTATATTTTAGCCTACATCGTGGATCAAGAGAAGAGTTGAGAGGGAGGGAGAGAGAGAGAGAGAGGGGGGGGGGGGGAGGCTCTGAAGTTGTGAGCACCCTCATGAATATGACATGGTTTAGGTATACTAGTACTCCCTATCATTAGGAGTTAGCTCAAATTTTGAGGGACTACAGATTGGATATTGAAGAGCATTTCGGTAATCATGTAGAAATGCACACCATGCACACCTACCATTTCTTTCCTTAATTTGTCAATGAAAACTTCTTTCGGCTATCAGAAATGTCAAGATGGACCATATCTGAGGGTTTCATGAAATTTCATAGCCAATTAAATAAGAAAAATAGCTAATTTTGACTCAAAAGTACGCCGATCGACTGTAGTGTTGTCTCACTGTCAGCGTAGCACGATGGATGACCGACTATCTAGAAGAGCGATATAAGAATTACAATCGATCGTTATAGTCTGTGATACAGCCGCTTGTTCGGTGTTCAACCACAATTATTACTTCGGCTTGACAGTAAAAAGTGAAAAAACAAATCATCTTTGAATTTAACTTCCTTCTCATCTTCTTCTTTTCTCTCTCCCTTCCTTTTCCCTCGTTTGAATAGCCTTTACCTTTTTCTTCCACTTCCTTCTTCATCCTCCTATTCCCTAACAACACTATTCAAAATAAACATTATCAACTTCTGTCATTCATACAATCAATACTTAACACAATTCTTAAAGAACAGACTTGTATAAGTAAGCTCTATCACTTTGAATAGTGATAATCATGATAGTGGCGGAGAAATTAATGAGAGAAAAAAAGTTCCTAAGATGGGTTGGGAAAAAGTACACATATTCCACGAGTCGCGTTCGATATTGTTGATAAGCGGATAATTAGAAACTGTCAGAATCGATGAATATTGTTCTGTACGAAATCAATGCACTACGTACTAGGTTTACGCCGAGACAGCTTGCGGCCGATGTATTTTTCAAATCCGATTTTTCATTTTTCCTCCCTTTTCGGCTTTCTAATTCCATGAAAACTCTTTCATACGGTTCAATTAAGCATCTCCAATAGCTGCACAAAATTCAATTGACAAACGGCGGAGCGAACGGTAGGTGTGCATTAATTTCTGCATGATTACCAGCATTTCTTCATTTATATTTCGTTCTTAGGCAGGAATGATACTTATAAAGGCCGTAATGAGGTCCAGAGTTCTTCTTTTACCTTGTATTCCTCCCTAAAAGGGATAAAGTAAAAGGGAGGCAGATACCTCTCCATTGAGGGTCACGTAAAAATCGGCCCGCTATCAATCGCTTTGCTTCCCAAAATGGCGCTCGCACCTGCCCGTGAGCGGATACGCAAAATCGAGAGAGTAGAGACCCTCTTAGGGTTGTACTCTCTTTGCTATACATGTACTGTGTCAACAATAATGCTCTGTGCGATATAATGTGCGAATTGAGAGCTAGCAAACGGCTGCGTCGCCATTATTTTCATGAGCCCACTGAACGAAAGAATTCCGTTGGTCTCGGAAGGGTGCGAGGCATGGGGTGTGTTCGACTATTTTTCATCTAGATTACTTGACACTCTGGCATTCGGGATATTACGGTCAAAACGTGTATTCAACTTATTCTTGTGAACTATCTCAGTCTTTGACTACATGACTGTGATGGATAGAAGATACGACCTCATTCTCTTATTAACATTGGCTGTTACTGTGTTCTGTAGCCACGTTGGAGAAGGTAAGCCCAACTTTATTTTCCCGATCATGCACTCAATATAGCGTTGTCATGTCCCAGCCGAGTGATGCCAATAAAATGTGTTCAAAACGACAAATAAGCTACCAGAATATTACCGATTTTAGGAAACGCCTGGAATTCCTGTGTACGAAGGAACTCTGTTTACTGTTCGTTATTTTCTCTGACACCGTTTGAATATTGGTCTACAGTCAACACTTGTCATAAATAAGACAAAACCAAATTGTGTTTTTCTCAGCTCAATGTACAAATTCAAAGTACAATGTAGTATAAACATTGTTTGTGTTAACTTCGATGCTTTTCAATGCAAAAAAGGCACCCCTAGGGATGAGCTCACAAACCTTTTTTTATTCACATGTTCATTTCATTGAAACTTCAGACTGCCTTTGAGAGAGTTATTTCACGCGTATAGGTTGTATGAACGAATTGCCCCTGCCAATGCCCATGCCTGCTGGAAAGGACAATGTGTCCCTTAGTGTAGAACAGAATGTTATGAAACACATCGTGAACAAGATGTAGAATCTCTTCACATTGTTAGATTACAGAGTTTTTAACATTGTGAACACATTGGGAATCATCAGTTTATAGAACATTACTATATACTCTCTAAAAAAAATCGAGTGAAAATATTCACTCTTAAAAGAGTGAATCCAAAAAAGAGTGAATTTAGAGTGAAATTGGAGTGAATTTTTAGTGAAAATTTTCATTTTCACTCATTTTGGAGTGACCTAAGGGATCACTCGAAGATTTTGGAGTGATCCCTGACGTCACTCTAAAACGAGTGAAAATGAACATTTTCACTATTTAAAACATTCACTCCAATTTCACTCTAAATTCACTCTTTTTTGTATTCACTCTTTTAGGAGTGAATATTTTCACTCGATTTTCTTTTTTTTTTTAGAGAGAGTATGCACGCACTCTATGACAAATTACACCACAGTGTGAAATTAATTGACTATGTGAACATAATAGTGTTGTGAACACACTATTTCATTTTTTATTTCATTTCATTTATTTCATTCCTTCTTTCTTTTTCGGCAAACATAACACGAAATGAATCAGAAGATATAACATAGGCATGTATTCGACTTTACATGGTAGATAATGGTTGACAAATACAAAATTATACATGCATACCGGCAAAATACAAAGTTATGTCTGGAGAAAAAAAAAAGAAAGAACTGAGAGGTTCACTGAGAGGCACGATTGTAAATTGTGAACCACTCAAAGGATTTTTGTGAATACGTTAAACTTCTTTTTTTTTTTTTACAAAGACAGGACAGAACAAGACAGTAGAAACACAACGACATTACATGACTTTACAGTAGGGTATACCATGACAGTAATAAAACACAAAAGAATAATGGAGAGAAAGGAGAGAAAGAAAAAGAAAATGAAAGGAAAAACCAACACGCTGAACATCGGGATCAGAAGAGGGAATTGAGGTGTTTCAGCTCGATCAGCCGAGCAAAGTTTTTACAAATAAGATAATGTAAAAAATACACAATGATGAAATCAATGATTGACGATAAACCCTTAGGCTTAGACCAGCTAAGTAATGAATCGTATATATCTTAATATGAGTTCAACAAATACATTTGTAACTTACGCTTAAACGAATTCAAAGATAAAGAATTTTTTATATCACAAATCTAGGGCCAGTGTATATAAATGGATTTTGAGCCAATAACGTTCTCAGAAGGGGTAAATGAAACTCATTTGATCGCCTGCTGGGATTACTATGAAAAGATTGATTTGGTGGAAACATTGAATAAAAAATGCTGGGAAGTGCACTTGTGTTATAATTAAACATAAACTGACCCAGCTGAAAGAAAATCAAATCTTTGAGTTTTAAAATTTTATATCTAAAAAATAATGGATCTGCATGGGAACGTGGAGAAACGACACAAATAATACGAAGTGCCTTTTTTTTTGTAATAACAATAATTTATCTAATAAAGTTTGATAGGCACTACCCCATGCTAAGATTCCATAATTTAAATAAGGTAATATTAATGAAAAATACAACGTCAGCAAAGAAGACAACGGGATATGATATTTAAATCTATTAATAATACCAATATTACGCGAAATTATTTTACTAGTATTAATAATATGAGGCTTCCACGAAAGTTTATCGTCCACTGTAATACCGAGAAATTTTGTATGAGATACACGCTCTAAGTGAACGTCATCAAAAATGATATCTGTGCGTAAAACTTCTATAGACTTACTGAATAACATATACTTAATTTTCTGACGATTCAGTGATAATTTGTTGGCTCTTATCCATTGAGTCACTTTTTTTATTCAGAATTAACAGTATGGACAAGAGTGATTGGATTCTGGTGGGAGAAGAAAATATTTGAATCATCGGCAAAAAGTATAACAGAAAGTATGTCGGACGATCTACAAAAATCATTAATGTAAATGATGAAAAGTAAAGGTCCTAATATACTACCCTGAGGGACGCCACATTTAATGACTTCAAGACTAGAGCTGTGATCGTTCAATGATACATATTGTTTTCGGTTTTGCAGGTAACTCCTGAACCACTCCAAGGCCTTCCCTCGTATACCATAATGAGACAATTTATGAAGTAAAATTTCGTGATTAATTGTATCGAAGGCCTTGGAGAAGTCAAGGAAGATACCAACAAGATGAGAATGGTCATCTACCCATGTGCGGCGTTATCAATAAACTTCAGAAGAGCGTGAATGGTACTGTGTTTCTGACGAAACCCAAATTGAGAATTCGTAAAAACATTATAATAATGAAGAAATTTAATCGTTCTTGTGAATATCAATTTTTCCAAAACATATAGATAGGGATGAAAGTAGAGAAATAGGTCTATAATTACTTATATCAAAACTGTCTCCTTTTTTTTTGAATAAAGGACACACCTTAGCAATTTTCATACACCAGGAAAAACACCATGTAATATGTATTTATCAAAAATATGAGAAAGTGGATCAGCAATAGAAAATATAATTCCCTTTATAATGAAATTACTTATATCATCATAACCGCAACTTCGTTTATTATTCATTGCAGTAACAATGTGTATTATTTCATATTTCCTAGTTGGAGCTAAGAAAATAGAACTGGGACTGGATTGACCTAAAAATTTTGTAAAATGCGTATCGGACTGCGCTACTTCTTTTGCCAGATTCTCTCCAATCTTTGAAAAATAAGAATTAAAAATATTTGCTATATCACCAGGATCTTCAACAATTTTATTGTCAAATCTTATTTTTGTAATATTCAATGTCTTTTTTGATATATTCATGGCCTCCTTTAATATCGTCCATGTATTCTTCACGTCATGTTTATATTTTTTCTATCTGAATGGTATAGTATAGGTTTTCCCGGTCAATTTCATACTTTTGTCATTCAAGTTCCTATTCCGAGCATTCGATTTCACGCATTCCACGCTCGCAGCACTGAATCAGCAATCAAATTCAAAATCCGGTCATTCGAATTCACTATCCGAGCATTCGAATTCACTATCCGAGCATTCAAATTCATTGTCGGAGCATTCAAATTCACTATGGGAACATTCAAATTCACTATCGGAGCATTCAAATTTAAGAGAGGAGCACGCATTTCATCAATGAGCATTCAAATTCATGTCAAGCTGGCGGCGGAATCTCGTCGGTCATTCAAATTCGTGAATAGGCAACCATGTTCAAAATAACTGCATTCAATTTAAAAGAAGTCCTGAATTTAGTTAGTTTGGGGCCGTGTATGCATGTGTTTCTCACTTGGCTTTGAATATGTTGGGATTTATGATGATTATTTATTTTGCAGTAGAGGTCCACCTGTTCATTGACAAGTTTGAACTCGCGCTTAGCAAATAGGAATATACAGGCACATATCCCTCGGATTGGACATGAAATGGAGGTCCTATGTGTGAGAGAGTCACAACTCATACACGTAAAAGATCCCACCTCATTTATTCATCGCAAAGAGCAGAACATCCAACTGGACCCCATACGGAAGACCAGCTTTTGCAGCTGAATATGGGTTATCCAACCATGTTCTTTGATGGAAAATGAAACAAACAAACAAACATTAGGCACTGTAATAGGCCTACAGACGAGCATTATACGAATGGTTGGTTGACGCTTTCGAGGGGAAAAAAAAACAATTTCGACTATATTGAAACTGATACATGAACATTTTATACGTGCTTTTTGTTGTGTATTGCTGTCTTATTGATTTACTTTTGTGGGACTATGTGAGATCATTGTGTGTCAGTTTGTCTTTAAATTGATGAATTGTCATTCAGTGGTTGGTGTTCGGGCGTTGTCAGCACGCAGTATCATCAAAAACTATGATTACTAGTCGTTGTGTTGTTTGGATGCACTGCTGATTGGACATTACAATTTGAAATTGATTGAGATGAAAAACAAAGAATACAAGAACAGAGAACAACGTAGAATCTGTAAACAACAATAATTACACTATATGCAAGCCTCCATTGGTTATGTGGGCCCTTTTTCCTTTCTTAAAAGTCCACTCCATTTTCCTCGTTAAATTGATTACACGAAGTAGGAACCTGATCGCCTAAAAATGAATTTGAACGATCCAAACAAGCTCATTGGGACAGTCACGTGACTATCGCATGAATTTGAACGCACGAGTAGGAAAGTCGGTGCTCGAATTTTGAAATTGAATGCCCAATCGTGAATTTGATTTCACGAAAACGAAATAGAACGCCCATGAATGAAATTGATCGCTCGGATTCTGAATTCGAATGCCCGAATACTTTCACTTGCGTGCGCTGCGTGAATTTGAATGCACATTAATGAATTTGATTGACAAAAGTATGAAATTGACCGGGAAAACCTATATTTCCGCTTTTCCGATCGTATGACCTTGATCAAAATATTCTTATATGGTGTATATTTAGGTGATACGCTATCAGCGTATCACCTATTGTGATTGTCAAAATTTCTCTTTTTAGGTGATACGCTTTTAGCGTATCACCTATTGTGTTTGTCAAAATCTTCCTTTCTTTCTTTTTATTAGGTGATACGCTATCAGCGTATCACCTATTGTGATTGCCAAAATTTCTCTTTTTAGGTGATACGCTTTTAGCGTATCACCTATTGTTTGTCAAAATCTTCCTTTCTTTCTTTTTATTAGGTGATACGCTATCAGCGTATCACCTATTGTGATTGTCAAAATCTCTCTTTATTAGGTGATACGCTATCAGCGTATCACCTATTGTGATTGTCAAAATCTCTCTTTATTAGGTGATACGCTATTAGCGTATCACCTATTGTGATTGTCAAAATCTCTCTTTATTTCTTTTTATCCTTCTTTCTTTCTGGACAATTTTGTGTCATCAATATCTCAAGAATGACATTACGGAATAACATGACATTTTCAGGGAACATGTCTCATGACAATATCTAGCCACAATAAGGTTTTCATGACAGTAACATATCTATGACGTCGTCTAGGCGCCATTTTGTGATTTTTGGACCATGTTACATGATCGATCATAACTTCATAACTAAAGGTCATTTCTGTATCATTTTTTGTGGACATAAAGTTCAGGTCACGTTCTATCTTACTTCTTTTGATGCTAATTACCTAGGACATCATTAAGTGCGCGTAAGCGCGCGTCAAAATTTTAAAAGGCTCAAAACAACTTTCCAATGGGAAATCTCGAAGTTTCAGACAATTTTATGCGTTTCAAACAATTTTGCGCGTGCGCGTCCGTCCGCGCATTTTCGCGCGCACAGCGCGTCAGCAACATGAAAATACACTTTTTTTGACAGATTTGGATTCCTGATACTTTGAGCAACAATATCCATTGATTTCTAATCGATTCCTACAAATAACAAAGCAATGCACTTGCGTCTAAGTTCAAATTTCGCCTGCGCGTCTATGTGCAAATATAGTGAAAAAACATGTCTTTGTTTATTTCGCCATAGCTCTTTAAAACGTCAGGTGACCCTATGTTTTTATTGCATATTACAAAAGCATATAAATTGGACTTGACGTTTCAAGTATCATTATTTCCATAATTACATTATGACGTCATCATATCGTCATCTGAAATCAAAAAAGTGGAATTAATTTTTTTGAGGTACTGTTTCTGACATTCATTTGCTCGTATCTCTGTTGTTTAAGCTCAATATTATCCCAAATTCAGATATGTTGTACTTTGAACATTTGCCTTTCAAGTCCATGTCATGGTTTTGAAATTTGATGACGTCATCATGCTTTAAATTGTGTTTAAAGGTAAAGACGCAAAATCGGACAAGTTTACGTGTATTGTCTATGGGAGGTGATTTTTTTAGAAACCATGCATTGACTTGACAACGTTTAAGCACCTTTATCTCAGCTGATTTTGCTTCATTTCCTCTGAAACTTATTTATGTTGTAGATGTGACAATAAGCTGCAGTAATCATGCATTTTATTCTTTGAAATCTCCTCATGAGGTTGACAATTTTGCAATTTAAAACTGAAAATGAGAATGGAATGCGGACCAAACGATTCGTGATTCATCTTTCACGTACATAAGCTTACGTTCCTCTAATTTTCTCGTCGAGACGTATGGCCGAGTGGTTAGAGGCGTCGTCTTAGAAACGTGAGGTTGCACACGTACGGGTTCGATCCTCACAAGAGCACGAAAGAAAATAATAATTTTTTTTAACTTTTTTTCTTCAATGGAGTACTACACCTTCGTCCATGTAGAAATCACGTTTGCATGTAAACACACCTATACGCACACACTCACACAGTATACCTTTGTTTTGCGTTGGAGACTGCATTACTTCGTCTGCTGCAAAATTATAGTTTTGCAGGTTGGGCTTTTCAAACTGATACAGTATACTGTAACAAAATGAAATTTGTTCATATCAATTCAGTAACACAATGTAGTCGTGGTTACTTTGTGCTGATTTATACATGTAACAAGCTATACATTGTAAAAAAGGTATTCAGTCTTCTGTATTGATGATTATTTGTCAATTAGTGGTTTTTGTGGAGTTTCAGATAGTGATAAAAAGTATGGATGATAAGTGCAGCGATAATTCCTATAGTTAGTTCAAAGCTGTGTTACAGATGTTTGATACATACATTTAGCATTGTGTGTGTGTATATACGTGTGTATACAGGTTGGCCATATGACACATTCTAGACAATTACTCTTAATTGATTAGCAAACGTGATCAGCTATGGAACTGAATATGGTACTAATGTATGATGTTAATGATTCTAATTAAACTGTGACGAGTTTAAAGGGATAGCGTAACTGTGTGTAAAAATAAGGCAATTATAAGGATATTTTAGGGCAATTTGATAACCATGCCTATAATAATTTCATACAGGTACTAATGCCTCCCTCATATTCATGTGATAGATCGTCATGTCAATAGCAAACTGACAACGTATGATGAATGTGTTATATATTGAACAACTGTCTTTCAAGTCCATAACGTTCCCCATATTTTCCCGTCGAGACGTGTCGCCGAGTGGTTAAAGGCGACGTCTCAGAGACGTGAGGTTGCGGGTTCGAACCTCACAAGATCACGAAACAAAATACTTAGCTACTTTACTGTTTTTTTTTCTTCAATTTTGTATTACATATTCGTCCATGTAGAAATCACGTTCGTATATAAACGCACCTATACACACACACAGACACACACACACGCCATATCCCTCTTTTTTGTGTGTTGGAGACCACATTGCTTCGACTGCAGCAAAATTTTGCAGGTTGACTTTGTCAAACCGATCATAGTATGTAATGACGACGACTGAGGTGTTGTACTTTGAACAATTTTCTTTCAAGACCATGTCATTGTTTTGTAATTTGATGACGTCATTACACTGAAAATTGTGATTAAAGGCAAGGTATCAAAACCAGCCGATTATAGGTTTTATGTCTGCGGGACGTATTTTTCCCAAGTTGCCAGAAATGGTATAGCGACCTCAGTCGTTACAAGGCCGCTTTTCCGTCTAGCAATGCAATAGATGTTCACACGGCCGCGTTAGTTGAGTGGGCATTGACTTTCCCCCCGTTATATCTATACATTGTTGTTGTTTTTCTGTCTTACCATTTCCGTGGATGACCCGTGGCCGAGTGGTTACAGAAACGGTTTCGCATGCACGCTCAATATAACTTCAAGGTGCCTATATCACATTCTTTTCTTTGTCGATCACAGATGACTGTCATCTGATGACCACAAGCGTATCACCTAACTCGTCCTCAATGTGACGAGTTTTCATGTCTCGTTTCTTTTTATTCTTCTTTCTTTCTGGACAATTTTGTGTCATCAATATCTCAAGAATGACATTACGGAATAACATGACATTTTCAGGGAACATGTCTCATGACAAAATCTAGCCACAATAAGGTTTTCATGACAGTAACATATCTATGACGTCATCTAGGCGCCATTTTGTGATTTTCGGACCATGTTACATGATCGATCATAACTTCATATCTAAAGGTCATGTCTGTATCATTTTCGGCGGACATTAAGTTCAGGTCACGCTCTATCATACATTTTAATGCTAATTACCTAAGACATTATTACGCGCGCGTACGCGCGCGTCAAACTTTTAAAAGGCTCAAAACAACTTACCAATGGGAAATCTCGAAGTTTCAGACAATTTTAAGCGTTTCGCGCGTTCGCGTCCGTCCGCACATTTTCGCGCGTAGTGCGCGTAAGCAAACTGAAAATGCACATTTTTTGACAGATTTGGATTCCTGATACATTAAGTAACAATATCCATTGATTTCCGATCAATTTTGACCTATAACAAAGGAATGCGTTGGCGTCAAAGTTGAAATTTCGTGTGCGCGTCTTTGTGCAAATATAGCGAAAAACATGTCTTTGTTTATTTCGCCATAGCTCTTTAAAACGTCTGGTTACCCTATGTTTTTATTGCATATTACAAAAACATATGAATTGGAAATAACGTTTCAAGTATTAATATTTCCATAATTACATTATGACGTCATCATATCATCATCTGAAATCAAAAAAGTGGAATTAATTTTTTTGAGGTACTGTTTCTGACATTCATTTGCTCGTATCTCTGTTGTTTAAGCTCAATATTATCCCAAATTCAGATATGTTGTACTTTGAACATTTGCCTTTCAGGTCCATGTCATGGTTTTGAAATTTAATGACGTCATCATACTTTAAATTGTGATTAAAGGTAGAGATGCAAAATCGGACGAGTTTACGTGTTATGTCTATGGGAGGTGATTTTTTTTAAAACCATGCATTGACTTGACAACGTTTAAGCACCTTTATCTCAGCTGATTTTGCTTCATTTCCTCTGAAACTTTAGTATGTTGTAGCTGAGACAATAAGCTGCAGTAATCATGCATTTTATTTTTTGAAATCTCATCATCAGGTTGACAATTTTGCAGTTTAAAACTGAAAATGAGAATGGAATGTGGACAAAACGATTCCCAATTCAGCTTTCACATACATAAGTTTACGTTCCTCATATTTTCTCGCCGAGACGTATGGCCGAGTGGTTAAAGGCGACGTCTCAGAGACGTGAGGTTGCGGGTTCGAACCCCACAAGATCACGAAACAAAATACTTTGCTATTTTACTTTTTTTCTTCAATTTTGTATTACATATTCGTCCATGTAGAAATCACGTTCGTATATAAACGCACCTATACACACACACAGACACACAGACACACACCATATCCCTCTTTTTTGTGTTGGAGACCACATTACTTCGACTGCTGCAAAATTTTGCAGGCTGACTTTGTCAAACCGATCATAGTATGTAATGACGACGACGGAGGTGTTGTACTTTGAACAATTGTCTTTCAAGACCATGTCATTGTTTTGTACTTTGATGACGTCATCACACTGAAAATTGTGATTAAAGGCAAGGTATCAAAACCAGCCGATTATTGGCTTTATGTCTACGGCGCGTATTTTTCCCAAGTTGCCAGAAATGGCATAGCGACATCAGTCGTTACAAGGCCGCATTTCCGTCTAGCAATGCAATACATGTTCACGCGGCCACGATTATTGAGTGGGCATTGACTTTTTCCCCCTGTAATATCTATACATTTCTTTTTTGCCTTACCATTTCCGGGGATGTCCCGTGGCCGAGTGGTTAGAGAAACGGTTTTGCATGGAAGCTCAATATAACTTCAAGGTGCCTATATCACATTCTTTTCTTTGTCGATCACAGATGACCGACACCTGATGACCCCAAGCGTATCACCTAACTCGTCAGCGTGACGAGTTTCATATCTCGTTCTTCTTTCTTTCTGGACAATTTTGTGTCATCAATATCTCAAGAATGACATTACGGAATAACATGACATTTTCAGGGAACATGTCTCATGACAATATCTAGCCACAATAAGGTTTTCATGACAGTAACATATCTATGACGTCGTCTAGGCGCCATTTTGTGATTTTTGGACCATGTTACATGATCGATCATAACTTCATAACTAAAGGTCATTTCTGTATCATTTTTTGTGGACATAAAGTTCAGGTCACGTTCTATCTTACTTCTTTTGATGCTAATTACCTAGGACATCATTAAGTGCGCGTAAGCGCGCGTCAAAATTTTAAAAGGCTCAAAACAACTTTCCAATGGGAAATCTCGAAGTTTCAGACAATTTTATGCGTTTCAAACAATTTTGCGCGTGCGCGTCCGTCCGCGCATTTTCGCGCGCACAGCGCGTCAGCAACATGAAAATACACTTTTTTTGACAGATTTGGATTCCTGATACTTTGAGCAACAATATCCATTGATTTCTAATCGATTCCTACAAATAACAAAGCAATGCACTTGCGTCAAAGTTCAAATTTCGCCTGCGCGTCTATGTGCAAATATAGTGAAAAAACATGTCTTTGTTTATTTCGCCATAGCTCTTTAAAACGTCAGGTGACCCTATGTTTTTATTGCATATTACAAAAGCATATAAATTGGACTTGACGTTTCAAGTATCATTATTTCCATAATTACATTATGACGTCATCATATCGTCATCTGAAATCAAAAAAGTGGAATTAATTTTTTTGAGGTACTGTTTCTGACATTCATTTGCTCGTATCTCTGTTGTTTAAGCTCAATATTATCCCAAATTCAGATATGTTGTACTTTGAACATTTGCCTTTCAAGTCCATGTCATGGTTTTGAAATTTGATGACGTCATCATGCTTTAAATTGTGTTTAAAGGTAAAGACGCAAAATCGGACAAGTTTACGTGTATTGTCTATGGGAGGTGATTTTTTTAGAAACCATGCATTGACTTGACAACGTTTAAGCACCTTTATCTCAGCTGATTTTGCTTCATTTCCTCTGAAACTTATTTATGTTGTAGATGTGACAATAAGCTGCAGTAATCATGCATTTTATTCTTTGAAATCTCCTCATGAGGTTGACAATTTTGCAATTTAAAACTGAAAATGAGAATGGAATGCGGACCAAACGATTCGTGATTCATCTTTCACGTACATAAGCTTACGTTCCTCTAATTTTCTCGTCGAGACGTATGGCCGAGTGGTTAGAGGCGTCGTCTTAGAAACGTGAGGTTGCACACGTACGGGTTCGATCCTCACAAGAGCACGAAAGAAAATAATAATTTTTTTAAAACTTTTTTTCTTCAATGGAGTACTACACCTTCGTCCATGTAGAAATCACGTTTGCATGTAAACACACCTATACGCACACACTCACACAGTATACCTTTGTTTTGCGTTGGAGACTGCATTACTTCGTCTGCTGCAAAATTATAGTTTTGCAGGTTGGGCTTTTCAAACTGATACAGTATACTGTAACAAAATGAAATTTGTTCATATCAATTCAGTAACACAATGTAGTCGTGGTTACTTTGTGCTGATTTATACATGTAACAAGCTATACATTGTAAAAAAGGTATTCAGTCTTCTGTATTGATGATTATTTGTCAATTAGTGGTTTTTGTGGAGTTTCAGATAGTGATAAAAAGTATGGATGATAAGTGCAGCGATAATTCCTATAGTTAGTTCAAAGCTGTGTTACAGATGTTTGATACATACATTTAGCATTGTGTGTGTGTATATACGTGTGTATACAGGTTGGCCATATGACACATTCTAGACAATTACTCTTAATTGATTAGCAAACGTGATCAGCTATGGAACTGAATATGGTACTAATGTATGATGTTAATGATTCTAATTAAACTGTGACGAGTTTAAAGGGATAGCGTAACTGTGTGTAAAAATAAGGCAATTATAAGGATATTTTAGGGCAATTTGATAACCATGCCTATAATAATTTCATACAGGTACTAATGCCTCCCTCATATTCATGTGATAGATCGTCATGTCAATAGCAAACTGACAACGTATGATGAATGTGTTATATATTGAACAACTGTCTTTCAAGTCCATAACGTTCCCCATATTTTCCCGTCGAGACGTGTCGCCGAGTGGTTAAAGGCGACGTCTCAGAGACGTGAGGTTGCGGGTTCGAACCTCACAAGATCACGAAACAAAATACTTAGCTACTTTACTGTTTTTTTTTCTTCAATTTTGTATTACATATTCGTCCATGTAGAAATCACGTTCGTATATAAACGCACCTATACACACACACAGACACACACACACGCCATATCCCTCTTTTTTGTGTGTTGGAGACCACATTGCTTCGACTGCAGCAAAATTTTGCAGGTTGACTTTGTCAAACCGATCATAGTATGTAATGACGACGACTGAGGTGTTGTACTTTGAACAATTTTCTTTCAAGACCATGTCATTGTTTTGTAATTTGATGACGTCATTACACTGAAAATTGTGATTAAAGGCAAGGTATCAAAACCAGCCGATTATAGGTTTTATGTCTGCGGGACGTATTTTTCCCAAGTTGCCAGAAATGGTATAGCGACCTCAGTCGTTACAAGGCCGCTTTTCCGTCTAGCAATGCAATAGATGTTCACACGGCCGCGTTAGTTGAGTGGGCATTGACTTTCCCCCCGTTATATCTATACATTGTTGTTGTTTTTCTGTCTTACCATTTCCGTGGATGACCCGTGGCCGAGTGGTTACAGAAACGGTTTCGCATGCACGCTCAATATAACTTCAAGGTGCCTATATCACATTCTTTTCTTTGTCGATCACAGATGACTGTCATCTGATGACCACAAGCGTATCACCTAACTCGTCCTCAATGTGACGAGTTTTCATGTCTCGTTTTTATTCTTCTTTCTTTCTGGCACATTTTGTGTCGTCAATATCTCAACAATGACATTACGGAATAACATGACATTTTCAGTCAAGATGTCTCATAACAATATCTAGCCACAATAAGGTTTTCATGACAGTAACATATCTATGACGTCATCTAGGCGCCATTTTGTGATTTTCGGACCTTGTCACATGATCGATCATAACTTCATAACTAGATATCATTTCTGTATCATTTTCGGTGGACATAAAGTTCAGGTCAGGCTCTATCTTACTTTTTAACGCTAGTTACCAAGGTCATCATTACGCGCGCGTTTGCGCGCGTCAAAATTTTAAAAGGCTCAAAACGACTTCCCAATGGGAAATCTCGAAGTTTCAGACAATTTTAAGCGTTTCAAACATTTTCTCGCGTGCGCGTCCGTCCGCGCAATTTCGCGCGCAGAGGGCGTAACCAACATGAAAATGCAATTTTTTTGACTGATTTGGATTTCTGATACTTTGAGTAACAATATCCATTGATTTCCGATCGATTTTGACCTATAACAAAGGAATGCACTGGCGTCAAAGTTGAAATTCCGCGCGCGCGTCTTTCTGGAAATATAGTGAAAAAATATGTTTTTGTTTATGTCGCCATAGCTCTTTAAAACGTCCAGTGACCCTATATTTCTATTGCATATTACAAAAGCATATGAATTGGAAATAACGTTTCAAGTACCAATATTGCCAGGAAAACTCATGACGTCATCATATCATCATCTGAAATCAAAAAAGTGGAATTAATTTTTTTGAGGTACTGTTTCTGACATTCATTTACTCGTATCTCTATTGTTTAAGCTTGATATCACCCCAAATTCAGATATGTTTTACTTTGAACATTTACCTTTCAAGTCCATGTCATGGTTTTGAAATTTGATGACGTCATCATACTTTAAATTGTGATTAAAAGTAAAGACACAAAATCGGACAAGTTTACGTGTTATGTCTATGGGAGGTGATTTTTTTTAAACCATGCATTGACTTGACAACGTTTAAGCACCTTTATCTCAGCTGATTTTGCTCCATTTCCTCTTAAACTTAAGTATGTTGTAGCTCAGACAATAAGCTGCAGTCATCATGTATTTTATATTTTCAAATCTCCTCATTAGGTCGACAATTTTGTAGTTAAAAACTGAAAATGAGAATGCAATCTGTACGGAACGATTCCCGATTGTTCTTTGCAACTGGATATTGCTCGAATCCACGCGGCCACTTGTGGGAAGTTGAATAGCGCCATCACAAGTCGACACACTCACGATAGAATTTAGATTTAAGTTTCTCATTCGATCTTCAGGATAGCCGTATGGCGTAATCGCTTAGCGCGCTGGGTGTTTATAACGCCATACCGGAAGGAGAGAAGTTCGACTCCCGCAGGACTTTTCCCGTTCCTTCTTTTTCTTTTTTTTTTTTTTCGGCAGTTCAGCTTTACTCCGATGTCATTTATCATATTATTTTATCAAGTGTACGTAACCCGTGAACACGGCTGCTCTATTTCCCTTGTTTTGTATTGGAGTTTGGAGATTGGGTTTGCTTCATTAATTTTGTCACACTTAATGTTGTAAATTGCCCCTTGTTACAGTGTCCCGCTTGCCACCTTTCGTTTGCTCTTTCCTTTTCTCTTCATTGGTTATTGTTATACTGTAACAGGATAGGTAGGAACATGTACGTTTAAATAATTTGCAGGAATGGGAGCTGAATTAATTAACTCTAGTCCAGGTGTATGGCGTTTCGCTCATCTCTTTGAAATTCCAGGTTGTTATTGTTTGACCTAATAACGGAGTTGTAGACAGGTTTTATGTTGCTATAGAGGTATCTTGTGCCACATGAATGGAAGGCATCACTGTTTAGTAGTAGTAATGAACTTTTTCATGTTGTAAATGATATAAAGATATGAATTTCACATCCAATCTTCGGGACAGCCGTGTGGCTTTGTAGTCACTTGGCGCGCTGCATGGTCATTACGCACCACCTTAGGACGAGATGTTTGAGACCCGCAGGACGCCTCTCTCTCTGTTGCTTTGTTTTTCTTTTGGCAGTTCAGCTTCATTCCGATGTCATTACCCCACGACACACAGTCACTCAAGTTCCCTTTTTTTTTGTCGGAGGCTGGAGGTTGGATTTGCTTCATTTATCATACGCAATGTTGTAAATTGCCCTTGGTATACAGTGCCCCGCTTGCCACCTTTCGTTTTCTCTTTCCTTTTCTCTACGTTTGTTCCTGTTACACTGCACAAGACAGGTCGGAAAATAATTTACATAACTCAACTGGAGCAGGAATGGCAACTGAATAAATTAACTCTAGGCCAGGTGTATGGCGTCTCGCTCGTCTCTTTGAAATTCCAGGTTGTTATTGTTTGACCCAATAACGGAATTGTAGACAGGTTTTATGTTGCTATAGAGGTATCTTGTGCCACATGAGTAGAAGGCATCACTGTTTAGCAGTAGTAATGAACTTTTTCATGTCCCTCCATGTCAATTATAGTGTGTTCAAAGGGGTTGTGTGTCTATCTGCCAAAGAAAAGGAGAACCTTATTTTCGTCATGGCTATTTCTCTATACGTAACCGTAGGTGATGAGTGTTGTTGGTATCTGAGCAGTGAATAACACAGCATCAGGCTAAAATCCCCCTTAGTTATACGCGCTAAGCGTTCAATTTGATATATCTTTATTTACGTAGTCAATCACTGCTAATGGAGTTACAGAATTATGTTATGACACCTTTCACTGAAAGTTTGTAAAGCAAAGTTTATGGACAAGGCAAGCAATTGTACATGAATAATACCAGTGATTTCAGAGGGAAATTATGGTATACCTAAATGTAAGGGTATCATTGCTTTGGAATTGCTGAGACAATATCTTGGCACGAGGGCTTCCACCTTTAATAACTGATCCGTTTGAAGATGTGTCGGTCACGGGTGATCGTCATGATTCATCTTCCACGTAGAAGCTTCCGTTCCACACTCTTAGTTCGAGAAGACTTACCATCATACTTTAAATTGTGATTAAAGGTAAAGACTCAAAATCAGACAAGTTGACGTGTTATGTCTATGGGAGGTGATTTTTTTTAAACCATGCATTGACTTGACAACGTTTAAGCACCTTTATTTCAGCTGATTTTGCTTCATTTCCTCTGAAACTTAAGTATGTGGTAGCTGAGACAATAAGCTGCAGTAACCATGCATTTTATTTTTTTTCAAATCTCCTCATCAGGTTGATGATTTTGCAGCTAAAAACTGAAAATGAGAAAGGAATGTGGACCAAACGATTCCTGAATCATCTTTCACATATAAGCTTACGTTCCTCATATTTTCTCGTCAAGACGTACATGGCCGAGAGGATAAAGGCGACGTCACAAGAGACGTGAGGTTGCACACGTACGGGTTCGAACCCCATAAGAGCACGAAGCAAAATACTTACATCTTTTGCTTTGTTTTTTTCTTTTATGGAGTATTCACCTTCGTCCATGTAGAAATCACGTTTTCATGTAAACGTACACACACACACAGACACACACACAGACACACACAATATCCCTTTGTTTTGTGTTGGAGACCACATTGCTTTGACTGGCAACTTGGACTTGAAATTACAAATGTTAAAGTGAAGATTACTCTTAAAAGACCGCATGGCCATGTTTGATTTCCTTTTACAATATAAAGACCTATTGGTAAATACTCATTCACATATCCTTTCCAATCAAATTACTTGGACACGCCGACACCACACGAAATTTTCAATTGGTTGCATGACAGAAACAATTTCATCTGAATTATATAGGACTGTATGAAGAATTGGACTTCACGAATATTTCTCAATATTACTTCAAGTCGCTACTTAACATTATTTTCGTTGTCGATCACTGAAAATGAGAATGGAATCTGGTCGAAACGATTCCCGATTTATCTTTGTAACTGTATATTGATCGAATCCACGCGGCCACTCGTGGGAAGTTGAATGGCGCTATCAGTCACTTGACGTATATCGCCAAAAAACTGAATATCAATGTAAATTTGTGTTGTGTATAGCATACATAGATAGCTTTAAGTTTCGCACAAGATCTTCGGATCTTCCGTGTGGCAGTATCGCTTAGCACGCTGCGTGTTTATAATGCCCGACCGGAAGGAGGGAAGTTAATCGAGTCCCGCAGGACTTTTTCCTTTTATTTCTTTTTTCTTTCTTTTTTCTGCAGTTCAGCTTCACTCTGATGTCATGAACACAGCTACTCTATTTCCCTTGTTTTGTATTGGAGTTTGGAGGTTGGGTTTGCTTCTTTAATTTTGTCACACGTAATGTTGTAAATTGCCCCTTGAAACAGTAACCCGCTTGCCACCATTCGTTTTCTCTTTCCTTTTCTCTTCATTTGTTCTTGTTATACTGTAGCAGGATATTTAGGAACGTGTACGTTTACATACTAGGTGTTTCAAAAAACATTTCCCACTTTTGATTCTTAATAATTAAAAAAATATATATATCAGATAACACTGTCATTGATATGAGTGATAGCTGAATAGTGTACAATTTGGTTGAAGGTGGTTTAAATATGAAAGCATAAATCAATTTCATGAAATCCCTGATTAATTTCACAGTTAGGTTCCAGACTTTGCTCTATTTTCAACCCTCTGTACAAAATTTTACTTTGCACAGGGGTCAATGGGTGTGTATGGGAGTGTGTGGTTAACACCCTGACAATGGTCCTGAACAATGGCCAGGGTTTGAATGCTTCATTATTTATTCATGAGAAATTCCATTATCACAACTAGTCTTTATTCAGCCTCTGGCCGTATCTGTGTAAAGTCAAACGCCTGCCGATACTGTCGTTGAGTCGCGAAATTACAATGAATACCTTCTGTTCTATCGTAAACGTGGTGACAGGAAGCAAAGAAAATCAATTAGAGTATATATACACTTGTGTATATGGAGCCTTAAATAAATCTAATGTGAAACAAATCGCCCCAATGATAAATGCTGCTGAACTCTTTACCAAAAATGATCTCTTTATATCGAAAAAGCGAAAAATTTGTCAGACTATTTAATTAGTAGACAGTTGTATGAGGAACTGAAGATCATTTATGCTTATTTATGTCCCAAATTTAGTGATATGTGAAGCAAAATTTGAAAATGAGTGCCAGCTGGAATGAAAAGTGGTGTTTGCAAGCACTTTACCGTGCATGAATTCAGACTAGCAGTGCCCAGGGCAATCCACATGAATTATTGATTAAGCATTCATGTGCCAGGGAGCGCGAGACTGACGTCTAGTCAACAGGTGGTTCAGGCATGCCCATTGTTCAGGGCCTTTGTCAGCACACACTCACATACACATCATTGGTTTCTGTGCGAAGTTAAATTTTTGTACAGAGGGTTAAAATTTGACCAAAATCTGAAACCTTACATCAAAGTCAATCTTAGATTTAATGAAACTGATTTATGTTTTCACACCCAAATTACCTTCCACCAAATTGTACACTATCCAGCTATTACTCATATCAATGTCAGTTTTATTGGATGAATAGTTTTTGAACTATTAATGATCAAAAGTGGGAAATGTTTTTTGAAACACCCAGTAACTAACAGGAATGGGAACTGAATTAATTAACTCTAGTCCACGTGCATGCGTCTCGCTTATCTCTTTGGAATTCCAGGTTGTTATTGTTTGACCAAATAACGGAGTTAAAGACAGGCAGGGAAGGAAGTGACTTGATATTGCTTCATAATGAGGAATTTCGGGCAACACCTTTCCAAGTGTAGTGATTATGACGGGGTTCTCTGTCGTTTATTTTCGTCATGGCTGTTTCACTAGTTTAGCCATAGGTGATATGTTGTTGGCATCTGGGAGAATAGAACAGATCAGTACCAAACTAGAATAGCCCTATAAGCAATGTGGTAAGCGTTCAATTTTTTGCATTATCTTTCTTCTTTAAAGTCAATCACTACTGATCGTAATACACAATATAATATGACACGTTCCACTGGTAGTTTAGGAAAAGGGAGTTTAATGCACGATGCAATGACAAATGTGCTACCATTGATTTTAGAGACGTTATTGTGGTGTGGTACTGGTGATGGTAAGGGAACCATAGATTGCTTTTAAAGTAATGAGACAATCATTGGACCTTTGCATCAAGACCGTATTCCCATCTAGAATATAATGCATATTCGTGCGGCGTTTTTTTTTTAATCCTGACGTGGACATTTTCTTTTTCTTGTTTTTAATTTACGAATGTTATATCTAAATTTGTTTCTTTCCCCTAACATTTTTTTTTTGTTGAATATAAAGTTGGACGTTCCTTGACCGAGTCGAAGAGCAGCGATTTAGTTACAGTTTCAATGCATCTTGTTTACCATCTTCTCTGACATTAAATTGATGGTTTTTATATTTGACATTGTCTGTCTATTTGCCTGTTTATGCTCATAAAACACTGCTATAACAACTAATACCTTTGCTTCACTTGTCACACGCAATGATATGGATTGCAGTTGTGCATGCAGTTTTACTTCTGCCACCTCTCGTTTTTCTCTTCCCTTTTCCCTCACTTTGGTTTTGTTATACTGCAGATGGGAATGATTACACTAACATAACCCAACTTGAAGTAGGAATGAGAACTGAATAAATTAACTCTAGGCCAGGTGAATATAGCGTCTCATTCATCTCTTTGAAATTTCAAGTTGTCATTGTTCGACCAACGGAGTTGAAGACAGGCTTTATGTTGCTATAGAGGTATCTCGCGCCACATGAATGGAATGCATACGCTGTTTAGTATTAGTAATGAATTTTTTCATGTCCATCCCTCCCAATAAAAGTGAAGTGTGTTTGACGGGGTTCTGTGTCATTCTGCCTATGAGAAAGCAAAGTTTTATTTTCGCCATGGTTGTTTCTCTATGCGTGGCCGTGGGTGATGGGTGTTGTTGGCATCTGGGCAGTAAAGAACCGAGTATCATGCTATAATACCCCCCCCCCCCTTAGGTTCTAAGCGTTCAATACGGTGATATATCTCTCTTCTTTATCATGTCAATCACTGCTGATGGAATTACAGAGTTATGTTATGACACGTTTCACTCAAAGCTTAAAAAACAAAGTTTATGCACGATACAAGTAATGGTGCATGAGTCCTATAGGCCATTGATTTTAGATGAGAAATTATGATATGCCTATGTAGGGGTGTCATTGATTAGGAATTAATGACACGATTAAGCACTCCTTCCACTTCTAACTCTCCCCTTTGAATGTGTGTCGATCACGTGAGATCGTCATAAATTATCATTCACGTATAAGCTTACGTTCAAAGTGTACTCTTAGTTGGAGGAGACCTATAGTTACATGGTTAAAGGCGATGTCTCTTTCGCTGGAGCCGTACGTTTGGCCCGTTTTTCTTTTGCCCTTTTCTCTTTAATTGAGGTATCACTTTCGTCCAGGATAAATCACATTCTCATGTAAACAGACTCACTTGCTCTATATCCCTTGTTTTGTATCGGAGGCTTCATTGGTTTTACTGCTGGTAAATCTCACAGGCTTGTATATAGCTGTAAGAGCTCTCTGAACTGATCATTATGATAGCAAGATTAGAGGGAGTCATATTGGTTATGTAAATAATGGTCAAAGGTCATGTTTTAAAAGGCCACTGTTAAAGCCAGGATGGTTATAAACACTTAATTGTCATGTTTTATTTGTACGTGCCGAGGATCCCTTTGACCCCGTTTACAGTGTGAGGCTCGGCCGCGGCTCGGCCGCGCCGAGCCCACATTCATTTCGGTGTAAACGCGCAAAAGGCCAAATGCGGGGCCAAATTTGGCCTCGCATTAGGCCACGCTTTGGAGGTGGTCTCGGCCGCGGCCGAGCCGCGGTCGCGCCCGGCCTTTTTCTCAGTGTAAACGCAAACTGGGCTAAATGCGCGGCCAATTCTAGTCTGGCTTCCAAACCCTCGCCTGTACTATTTCGCTATTCAGGATATTAACCACTTCAACGTCGAAAACTAGTATAGTTTAAGGTGGTTTTGTCATGCTAAGGATTTTCTCCTTCGGCAAAGGCCTTTGCCCGAACGGCGACTTCGTCGCCACGGAATTCAGTTGGCAAAGGATATGAAAACCAGACAATACCAAATTGCGTTTGTTTACAAGTAGAGCGCCACTACGACAAAATATTGAAAGGTTTGAATCAAAAGCGCCGCCGAGTCCGGCAGTGTAAACGGACTAAATTGTGGGGCTCGGCCTCGCAATTGAGGTTGGCCTTGGCCGCGGCTCGGCCGCGGCTCCGCCCAGCCCTGCACCGTTAACGGGGTCTAAGTTTATGCACTGTACGTACTCAAAAAATTCGTAAATCAACTTAGTCGCACACGCACAGAATTTCCACCTAGTTTGTGTGACAGAAAAACAAATGTGATCTGAATAATGTAGGCCCAAAAAAGTTCAACTAAGTATCTCATTATAACTTCCAGGTGCTATATTGCATTCTTTTCTTTGTCGATCACGGATAACCGATATTTGATGACCCCAAGCGTATCACCTAACTCGTCTTTAAAGTGACGAGTTTCATGTCTCGTTTTTTATTCTTCTTTCTTTCTGCCACATTTTGTGTCGTCAATATCTCAACAATGACATTACGGAATAACATGACATTTTCAGTCAACATGTCTCATGACAAAATCTAGCCACAATAAGGTTTTCATGACAGTAACATATCTATGACGTCATCTAGGCGCCATTTTGTGATTTTCGGACCTTGTCACATGATCGATCATAACTTCATAACTGGATATCATTTCTGTATCATTTTCGGTGGACATAAAGTTCAGGTCACGCTCTATCTTACTTTTTAACGCTAGTTACCCAGGTCTTCATTACGCGCGCGTTTGCGCGCGTCAAAATTTTAAAAGGCTCAAAACGACTTCCCAATGGGAAATCTCGAAGTTTCAGACAATTTTAAGCGTTTCAAACATTTTCTCGCGTGCGCGTCCGTCCGCGCAATTTCGCGCGCAGAGGGCGTAAGCAACATGAAAATGCATTTTTTTTTGACTGATTTGGATTCCTGATACTTTGAGTAACAATATCCATTGATTTCCGATCGATGTTGACCTATAACAAAGAAATGCACTGGCGTCAAAGTTGAAATTCCGCGCGCGCGTCTTTCTGCAAATATAGTGAAAAAACATGTCTTTGTTTATTTCGGCATAGCTCTTTAAATCGTCCATTGACCCTATATTTCTATTGCATATTACAAAAGCATATGAATTGGAAATAACGTTTCAAGTACCAATATTGCCAGGAAAACTCATGACGTCATCATATCATCATCTGAAATCAAAAAAGTGGAATTAATTTTTTTGAGGTACTGTTTCTGTCATTCATTTACTCGTATCTCTGTTGTTTAAGCTCAATATTATCCCAAATTCAGATATGTTGTACTTTGAACATTTGCCTTTTAAGTCCATATCATGCTTTTGATATTTGATGACGTCATCATACCTTAAATTGTGATTAAAGGTAAAGACGCAAAATCGGACAAGTTTACGTGTATTGTCTATGGGAGGTGAGTTTTTTTTTAAACCATGCATTGACTTAACAACGTTTAAGCACCTTTATCTCAGCTGATTTTGTTTCATTTCCTCTGAAACTTAAGTATGTTGTAGCTGTGACAATAAGCTGCAGTAATCATGCATTTTATTCTTTGAAATCTCCTCATGAGGTTGACAATTTTGCAATTTAAAACTGAAAATGAGAATGGAATGTTGACGAAACGATTCCTGATTCATCTTTCACGTACATAAATCTACGTTCCTCTAATTTTCTCGTCGAGACGTATGGCCGAGTGGTTAGAGGCGTCGTCTCAGAAACGTGAGGTTGCACACGTACGGGTTCGAACCTCACAAGAGCACGAAAGAAAATAATAATTTTTTTTTAACTTTTTTTCTTCAATGGAGTACTACACCTTCGTCCATGTAGAAATCACGTTCGCATGTAAACACAACTATACGCACACACTCACATAGTATCCCTTTGTTTTGCGTTGGAGACTGCATTACTTCGACTGCTGCAAAATTTTGCAGGCTGGGCTTTTCAAACTGATTTAAAATATTGTAATAAAATGAAATTTGTTCATATCAATTCAGTAACACAATGTAGTCGTGGTTACTTTGTGCTGATTTATACATGGAACAAGCTATACATTGTAAAAAAGGTATTTGAATTGTTCCTTTAAGTCAGTCTTCTGTATTGATGATTATTTGTCAATTAGTGGTTTTTGTGGAGTTTCAGATAGTGATAAAAAGTATAGATGATAAGTACAGCGATAATTCCTCCAGTTAGTTCAAAGTTGTGTTACAGAGGTTTGATACATACATTTAGCATTGTGTGTGTGTGTACGTGTGTATACAGGTTGGCCATATGACACATTCTAGACAATTAATCTTAATTAATTAGCAAACGTGATCAGCTATGGAACTGAATATAGTACTAATGTATGATGTTAATGATTCTAATTAAACTGTGACGAGTTTAAAGGGATAGCTTAACTGTGTGTAAAAATAAAGCAATTATAAGGAAATTTTAGGGGAATTTGATAACCATGCCTATAATAATTTCATACAGGTACTAATAGCTGCCTCATGTTCATGTGATCGATCGTCATGTCAATAGCAAACTGACAACGTACGATGAATATGTTATACATTGAACAACTTTCAAGTGCATATCGTTATTTTCTAATTTGATGACGTCATCATGCTAGAAGGTATGGTTAAAGGCGAGATATTGAAATCAGCGAAGATTGTACGTTATGTCTATGAAAGGGGATTTTTGTTTTTTATCCATGCATTGACTCGATAACGCTCGAGCACCTTTACCTCACTTGATTTTGATTTCCTCTGAAACTTAAGTATGTTGTAGCTGAGACAATAAGCTGCAGTAATCATACATTTTAGTATTTTTTTTTTATCTTCTCACCAGGTTGAGTATTTTGCAGCATAAAACTGAAAATGAGAATGGAAGATGGACGAAACGATTCCTGAGTCATCTTTCACATATAAGTTTACGTTCCTCATATTTTCTCGTCGAGACGTATGACTGAGAGGTTAAAGGCAACGTCTCAGAGACGTAAGGTTGCACACGTGCGTGATTAAAGGCAAGGTATCAAAAACCAGCCGATTATAGGTTTTATGTCTGCGGGACGTATTTTTCCCAAGTTGCCAAAAATGGCATAGCGACCTCAGTCGTTACAAGGCCGCTTTTCCGTCTAGCAATGCAATAGATGTTCACACGGCCACGTTTAATAGTTGAGTGGGCATTGACTTTCCCCCTGTTATATCTATACATTGTTGTGTGTATTTTTTTTTGTCTTACCATTTCCGTGGATGACCCGTGGCCGAGTGGTTACAGAAACGGTTTGGCATGCACGCTCAATATATTTTCAAGGTGCCTATATCACATTCTTTTCTTTGTCGATCGCAGATGACCGTCATCTGATGACCACAAGCGTATCACCTAACTCGTCCTCAATGTGACGAGTTTTCATGTCTCGTTAGGTGATACGCTATCAGCGTATCACCTATTGTGATTGTCAAAATTTCTCTTTTTTAGGTGATACGCTTTTAGCGTATCACCTATTGTGTTTGTCAAAATCTTCCTTTCTTTCTTTTTATTCTTCTTTCTTTCTGGCACATTTTGTGTCGTGAGTATCTCAACATTGACATGACGGAATAACATGACATTTTCAGTCAACATGTCTCATGACAATATCTAGCCACAATAAGGTTTTCATGACAGTAACATATCTATGACGTCATCTAGGCGCCATTTTGTGATTTTCGGACCATGTTACATGATCGATCATAACTTCATAACTAAAGGTCATTTCTGTATCATTTTCGTTGGACGTAAAGTTCAGGTCACGCTCTATCTTACATTTTGATGCTAATTACCTAGGACATCATTACGCGCGCATTAGCGCGCGTCAAAGTTTTTAAATGCTTAAAACGACTTCCCAATGGGAAATCTCGAAGTTTCAGACAATTTTAAGCGTTCCGCGCGTTCGCGTCCGTCCGCGCATTTACGCGCGCAGTGCGCGTAAGCAACATGAAAATGCACATTTTTTGACAGATTTGGATTCCTGATACATTAAGTATTAATATCCATTGATTTCCGATCAATTTCGACCTATAACAAAGGAATGCGCTGGCGTCAAAGTTGAAATTTCGTGTGCGCGTCTATGTGGAAATATAGCGAAAAACATGTCTTTGTTTATTTCGCCATAGCTCTTTAAAACGTCAGGTGACCCTATGTTTTTATTGCATATTACAAAAGCATATGAATTGAAAATAACGTTTCAAGTATCAATATTTCCCTAAATACATTATGACGTCATCATATCATCATCTGAAATCAAAAAAGTGGAATTAATTTTTTGAGGTACTGTTTCTGACATTCATTTGCTCGTATCTCTGTTGTTTAAGCTCAATATTATCCCAAATTCAGATATGTTGTACTTTGAACATTTGCCTTTTAAGTGCAAGTCATGGTTTTGAAATTTGATGACGTCATAATACCTTAAATTGTGATTAAAGGTAAAGATGCAAAATCGGACAAGTTTACGTGTTATGTCTATGGGAGGTGATTTTTTTTAAAACCATGCATTGACTTGACAACGTTTAAGCACCTTTATCTCAGCTGATTTTGCTTCATTTCCTCTGAAACTTAAGTATGTTGTAGCTGAGACAATAAGCTTCAGTAATCATGCATTTTATTTTTTGAAATCTCATCATCTGGTTGACAATTTTGCAGTTTAAAACTGAAAATGAGAATGGAATGTGGACAAAACGATTCCCGATTCAGCTTTCACATACATAAGTTTACGTTCCTCATATTTTCTCGCCGAGACGTATGGCCGAGTGGTTAAAGGCGACGTCTCAGAGACGTGAGGTTGCGGGTTCGAACCCCACAAGATCACGAAACAAAATACTTAGCTATTTTACTTTTTTTCTTCAATTTTGTATTACATATTCGTCCATGTAGAAATCACGTTGGTATATAAACGCACCTATACACACACACAGACACACAGACACACACCATATCCCTCTTTTTTGTGTTGGAGACCACATTGCTTCGACTGCTGCAAAATTTTGCAGGCTGACTTTGTCAAACCGATCATAGTATGTAATGACGACGACGGAGGTGTTGTACTTTGAACAATTGTCTTTCAAGACCATGTCATTGTTTTGTACTTTGATGACGTCATCACACTGAAAATTGTGATTAAAGGCAAGGTATCAAAACCAGCCGATTATAGGCTTTGTGTCTACGGCGCGTATTTTTCCCAAGTTGCCAGAAATGGCATAGCGACATCAGTCGTTACAAGGCCGCATTTCCGTCTAGCAATGCAATACATGTTCACGCGGCCACGATTGTTGAGTGGGCATTGACTTTTCCCCCCTGTAATATCTATACATTTCTTTTTTGCCTTACCATTTCCGGGGATGTCCCGTGGCCGAGTGGTTAGAGAAACGGTTTTGCATGCACGCTCAATATAACTTCAAGGTGCCTATATCACATTCTTTTCTTTGTCGATCACAGATGACCGACACCTGATGACTCCAAGCGTATCACCTAACTCGTCAGCGTGACGAGTTTCATATCTCGTTAGGTGATACGCTATCAGCGTATCACCTATTGTGATTGTCAAAATTTCTCTTTTTAGGTGATACGCTATCAGCGTATCACCTATTGTGATTGTCAAAATCTCTCTTTATTAGGTGATACGCTTTTAGCGTATCACCTATTGTGTTTGTCAAAATCTTCCTTTCTTTCTTTTTATTCTTCTTTCTTTCTGGCACATTTTGTGTCGTCAATATCTCAACATTGACATGACGGAATAACATGACATTTTCAGTCAACATGTCTCATGACAATATCTAGCCACAATAAGGTTTTCATGACAGTAACATATCTATGACGTCATCTAGGCGCCATTTTGTGATTTTCGGACCATGTTACATGATCGATCATAACTTCATAACTAAAGGTCATTTCTGTATCATTTTCGTTGGACGTAAAGTTCAGGTCACGTTCTATCTTACATTCTAATGCTAATTACCTAGGACATCATTACGCGCGCATTAGCGCGCGTCAAAGTTTTTAAATGCTTAAAACGACTTCCCAATGGGAAATCTCGAAGTTTCAGACAATTTTAAGCGTTCCGCGCGTTCGCGTCCGTCCGCGCATTTCCGCGCGCAGTGCGCGTAAGCAACATGAAAATGCAAATTTTTTGACAGATTTGGATTCCTGATACATTAAGTATTAATATCCATTGATTTCCGATCAATTTCGACCTATAACAAAGGAATGCGCTGGCGTCAAAGTTGAAATTTCGTGTGCGCGTCTATGTGGAAATATAGCGAAAAACATGTCTTTGTTTATTTCGCCATAGCTCTTTAAAACGTCAGGTGACCCTATGTTTTTATTGCATATTACAAAAGCATATGAATTGAAAATAACGTTTTAAGTATCAATATTTCCCTAAATACATTATGACGTCATCATATCATCATCTGAAATCAAAAAAGTGGAATTAATTTTTTGAGGTACTGTTTCTGACATTCATTTGCTCGTATCTCTGTTGTTTAAGCTCAATATTATCCCAAATTCAGATATGTTGTACTTTGAACATTTGCCTTTTAAGTCCAAGTCATGGTTTTGAAATTTGATGACGTCATAATACCTTAAATTGTGATTAAAGGTAAAGATGCAAAATCGGACAAGTTTACGTGTTATGTCTATGGGAGGTGATTTTTTTTAAAACCATGCATTGACTTGACAACGTTTAAGCACCTTTATCTCAGCTGATTTTGCTTCATTTCCTCTGAAACTTAAGTATGTTGTAGCTGAGACAATAAGCTTCAGTAATCATGCATTTTATTTTTTGAAATCTCATCATCAGGTTGACAATTTTGCAGTTTAAAACTGAAAATGAGAATGGAATGTGGACATAACGATTCCCGATTCATCTTTCACATACATAAGTTTACGTTCCTCATATTTTCTCGCCGAGACGTATGGCCGAGTGGTTAAAGGCGACGTCTCAGAGACGTGAGGTTGCGGGTTCGAACCCCACAAGATCACGAAACAAAATACTTAGCTATTTTACTTTTTTTCTTCAATTTTGTATTACATATTCGTCCATGTACAAATCACGTTCGTATATAAACGCACCTATACACGCACACAGACACACAGACACACACCATATCCCTCTTTTTTGTGTTGGAGACCACATTGCTTCGACTGCTGCAAAATTTTGCAGGCTGACTTTGTCAAACCGATCATAGTATGTAATGACGACGACGGAGGTGTTGTACTTTGAACAATTGTCTTTCAAGACCATGTCATTGTTTTGTACTTTGATGACGCCATCACACTGAAAATTGTGATTAAAGGCAAGGTATCAAAACCAGCCGATTATAGGTTTTATGTCTGTGGGACGTATTTTTCCCAAGTTGCCAGAAATGGCATAGCGATCTCAGTCGTTACAAGGCCGCTTTTCCGTCTAGCAATGCAATAGATGTTCACACGGCCACGTTGGTTGAGTGGGCATTCACTTTCCCCCTGTTATATCTATACATTGTTGTTTTTTTTTGTCTTACCATTTCCGTGGATGACCCGTGGCCGAGTGGTTACAGAAACGGTTTCACATGCACGCTCAATATAACTTCAAGGTGCCTATATCACATTCTTTTCTTTGTCGATCACAGATGACTGTCATCTGATGACCACAAGCGTATCACCTAACTCGTCCTCAATGTGACGAGTTTTCATGTCTCGTTTTTTATTCTTCTTTCTTTCTGGACAATTTTGTGTCGTCAATATCTCAAGAATGACATAACGAAATAACATGACATTTTCAGTCAACATGTCTCATGACAAAATCTAGCCACAATAAGGTTTTCATGACAGTAACATATCTATGACGTCATCTAGGCGCCATTTTGTGATTTTCGGACCTTGTCACATGATCGATCATAACTTCATAACTAGATGTCATTTCTGTATCATTTTCGGTGGACATGAAGTTCAGGTCACGCTCTATCTTACTTTTTAACGCTAGTTACACAGGTCATCATTACGCGCGCGTAAGCGCGCGTCAAAATTTTAAAAGGCTCAAAACGACTTCCCAATGGGAAATCTCGAAGTTTCAGACAATTTTAAGCGTTTCAAACATTTTCTCGCGTGCGCGTCCGTCCGCGCAATTCCGCGCGCAGAGCCCGTAAGCAACATGAAAATGCAATTTTTTTGACTGATTTGGATTCCTGATACTTTGAGTAACAATATCCATTGATTTCCGATCGATTTCGACCTATAACAAAGGAATGCACTGGCGTCAAAGTTGAAATTCCACGTGCGCGTCTTTCTGCAAATATAGTGAAAAAACATGTCTTTGTTTATTTCGCCATGGCTCTTTAAATCGTCCGTTGACCCTATATTTCTATTGCATATTACAAAAGTATATGAATTGTAAATAACATTCCTGGTATCAATATTGCCAGGAAAACGCGATGACGTCATCATATCGTCATTTTAGATGAAAAAAGTGGAATTGATTTTTTTGAGGTACTGTTTCTGACATTCATTTGCTCGTATCTCTGTTGTTTAAGCTCAATATTATCCCAAATTCAGATATGTTGCAGTTTGAACATTTGCCTTTCAAGTCCATGTGATGGTTTTGAAATATGATGACGTCATCACACTAGAAATTGTGATTAAAGGTAAAGACTCAAAATCAGACAAGTTTACGTGTTATGTCTATGGGAGGTGATTTTTTTTTTAAACCATGCATTGACTTGACAACGTTTAAGCACCTTTACCTCATCTGATTTTGCTCCATTTCCTCTGAAACATAAATATGTTGTAGTTTAGACAATAAGCTTTAGTAATCATGCATTTTATGTTTTCAAATCTCCTCATCAGGTTGACAATTTTGCAATTTAAAACTGAAAATGAGAATGCAATCTGTACGGAACGATTCCCAATTTTTCTTTGCAACTGTATATTGATCGAATCCACGCTGCCACTTGTGAGAAATTGAATAGCGCCATCACAAGTCGACACTGTCACAATAGTATTTACATTTAAGTTTTGCACTCGATCTTCAGGACAGCAATGTGGCATAATCTGTTAGCGCGCTGGTTCTTCATAACGCCATACCGGAAGGCGAGAGGTTCGACCCCCGCAGGACTTTTATCCGTTCTTTCTTCTTTTTTTTTCTCTCTTTTTTTTTCGGCAGTTCAGCTTTACTCCGATGTCATTTATCGTATTATTTTATCAAGTGTACGTAACCCGTGAACACGGCTGCTCTATTTCCCTTGCTTTGTATTGGAGTTTGGAGATTGGGTTTGCTTCAATAATTTTGTCACACTTAATGTTGTAAATTGCGGCTTGTGCCGAAAGGGTGGGTTGGGTGGTGGCGCGTCGCGTTAATGGGAACACCACCCTTCGTCCAAAGCCCCCCCGGTTTTGCCGAAAGGGTGCGTTGGGAGCGTTGGGTCGCGTCGCGTTGACTGGAACCCCACCCTTCGTCCAAAGCCCCCCCCCCCCCCCCGGTTTTGCCGAAAGGGTGCGTTGGTACTTTTTCTTACGTAATATCAAAAGAATTGAATTTATATTTAACCTTCAAACAACCATTTCAAAGAGGCTATCGTCCGGATCGGTTTACACTCTATTACAACTTGGTCTACAGCCAGTTGGTCTAATAGACTGTTTAATATCAGTTGGTCTAATATATACCAGTTGGTCTAGTCATCATTTCGTCCAATTACTGTTTGGTCTAATTGCTATTTGTTGTTTAATATCAGTTGGTTAGATATGAATTCAAAACTCGTCTTTTAACCCTATAAAGCCCAAGGGGGGGGGGGCACATTGTGCCCCCTACCCGATTTTCATTCGCCACTCCTTCGCCCTTAATTCAGTTTTAACCAAATTTGGTGACTTTTCTAAAAATCTTATTCCAAACATTTTGACATATGATTAAGCTATATTTGATATTGCTGGTTGCCATGGCAACAATAAAACTGACAACCATGTCAGTCAGATTTTGCATATTTTTCTGTTCCAATTCCAATTACCCATATTATAATGTATAAAATGGGCGTTTCTTGGCTGAAATTTGCTGAAGGAGCAAAATGTGAAGTAATTATGGCCCTGAAATGTTCTTCCTATTATTTCCTTTGTTTTTCTGTGACAATGCCATAAAACAGTAGATATAATAGAGGTACTTGAAAATAACAGTATTTTCCAAAGATTGCCATTCTATTTTGTGTCATTTTGATTCCTCCACCCAAGTTATACCTCTAATATCATTTGTTTATCACATTATCAATCTGCAAACTTAAAATTCCGATATTATTGGTATATGAAATATGATAACTATATGCATGTACCTATTCCTAACAATACATCACAGGTCTCATAATGTATTTCTTTATTTTGTTATGAATAGCGCCCCCATGTAGTGACCTTGAGAAATTTCGACCATAAAAAATAATGAGCTTTGACTTGCAAATCATTTGTGGCAAATATGAAAAATATTGGTCTATGATAACACATAGTGGGGATAAAGAAATTATACAGAAAAATCATGTTTTTAGCATATTTCCTATGTATTTCTTTATATTTTGGTGAATAGCGCCCTCTATGTGTCACCATGAAAAAAAAAAATCAAGTATGCGGTCATGTAGACTATGAGTTGCTCTACCCATGTGCCGAATGTGACGATGAAACATCAAACAATAACATCAAGATAGCTTGGGCTTTATAGGGTTACATGAGAAAAAGAGAAAAAGTACCAACGCACCCTTTCGGCAAAACCGGGGGGGGGGGGGGGGTTTGGACGAAGGGTGGGGTTCCAGTCAACGCGACGCGATCCAACGCTCCCAACGCACCCTTTCGGCAAAACCGGGGGGGGGGGGGGGGGGCTTTGGACGAAGGGTGGTGTTCCCATTAACGCGACGCGCCACCACCCAACCCACCCTTTCGGCACAAGCCGTAAATTGCCCCTTGTTACAGTGTCCCGCTTGCCACGATTCGTTTTCTCTTTCCTTTTCTCTTCATTTGTTCTTGTTATACTGTAGCAGGATATTTAGGAACGTGTTCGTTTACATAACTAACATGAATGGGAACTGAATTAATTAACTCTAGTCCAGGTGCATGGCGTCTCGCTTATCTCTTTGGAATTCCAGGTTATTGTTTGACCAAATAACGGAGTTAAAGACAGGCAGGGAAGGAAGTGACTTGATATTGCTTCATAATGAGGAATTTCGGGCAACACCTTTCCAAGTGTAGTGATTATGACGGGGTTCTCTGTCGTTTATTTTCGTCATGGCTGTTTCACTAGTTAGCCATAGGTGATATTATGTTGCTGGCATCTGGGAGAATAGAACAGATCAGTACCAAACTGGAATAGCCCTATAAGCAATGTGGTAAGCGTTCAATTTTTTGCATCATCTTTCTTCTTTAAAGTCAATCACTACTGATCGAAATACGCAATATAATATGACACGTTCCACTGGTAGTTTAGGCAAAGGGAGTTAATGCATGATGCAATGATAAATGTGCTACCATTGATTTTAGAGACGTCATTGTGGTGTGGTACTGGTGATGGTAAGGGAACCATAGATTGCTTTTAAAGTAATGAGACAATCATTGGACCTTTGCATCAAGACCGTATTCCCATCTAGAATATAATGCATGTTCGTGCGGCGTTTTTTTTTTTTAATCCTGACGTGGACATTTTTTTTCTTGTTTTTAATTTAAGAATGTTATATCTAAATTTGTTTCTTTCCCCTAACATTTGTTTTTTGTTGAATATAGAGTTAGACGTTCCGTGATCGAGTAGAAGAGCAGCGATTTAGTTACAGTTTCAATGCATCTTGTTTACCATCTTCTCTGACATTAAATTGATGGTTTTTATATTTGACATTGTCTGTCTATTTGCCAGTTTATGCTCATAAACCACTGCTATAACAACTAATACATTTGCTTCACCTGTCACACGCAATGACATGGATTGCAGTTGTGCATGCAGTTTTCCTTTTGCCACCTCTCGTTTTTCTCTCCCCTTTTCCCTCACTTTGGTTTTGTTATACTGCAGATGGGAATGATTACAATAGCATAACCCAACTTAAAGTAGGAATGAGAACTGAATAAATTAACTCTGGGCCAGGTGTATATAGCGTCTCGCTCATCTCTTTGAAATTTCAGGTTGCCATTGTTCGACCAACGGAGTTGAAGACAGGCTTTATGTTGCTATAGAGGTATCTCGCGCCACATGAATGGAATGCATACGCTGTTTAGTATTAGTAATACACTTTTTCATGCCCATCCCTGCCAATAAAAGTGTGTTTGACGGGGTTCTGTGTCATTCTGCCTACGAGAAAGCAAAGTTTTATTTTCGCCATGGCTGTTTCTCTATGCGTAGCCGTGGGTGATGGGTGTTGTTGGCATCTGGGCAGTAAAGAACCGAGTATCATGCTATAATACCCCCCCCCCCCCCCGTTAGGTTCTAAGCGTTCAATACGGTGATATATCTTTCTTCTTTATTATATCGATCACTGCTGATGGAATTACAGAATTATGTTATGACACGTTTCACTCAAAGCTTAAAAAACAAAGTTTATGCACGATACAAGTAATGGTGCATGAGTCCTATAGGCCATTGATTTTAGATGAGAAATTATGATATGCCTAAAGTAGTGGTGTCATTGATTAGGAATTAATGACACGATTAAGCACTCCTTCCACTTCTAACTGTCCCCTTTGAATGTGTGTCGATCACGTGAGATCGTCATAAATTATCATTCACGTATAAGCTTACGTTCAAAGTGTACTCTTAGTTGGAGGAGACCTATAGTTACATGGTTAAAGGTGATGTTTTGCCCTTTTCTCTTTAATTGAGGTATCACTTTCGTCCAGGATAAATCACATTCTCATGTAAACAGACTCACTTGCTCTATATCCCCTGTTTTGTATCGGAGGCTTCATTGGTTTTACTGCTGGTAAATCTCACAGGCTTGTATATAGTTGTAAGAGCTCTCTGAACTGATCATTGTGATAGCAAGATTAGAGGGAGTCATATTGGTTATGTAAATAATGGTCAAAGGTCATGTTTTAAAAGGCCACTGTTAAAGCCAGGATGGTTATAAACACTTAATTGTCATGTTTTATTTGTACGTGCCGAGGATCACTTGGACCCCGTTTACAGTGCGAGGCTCGGCCGCGTTCGGTGTAAACGCGCAAAAGGCCAAATGCGGGGCCAAAATTGGCCTCGCATTAGGCCACGCTCTGGAGGTGGTCTCGGCCGCGGCCGAGCCGCGGTCGCGCCCGGCCTTTTTCTCAGTGTAAGCGCAAACTGGGCTAAATGCGCGGCCAATTTTAGTCTGGCTTCCAAACCCTCGCCTGTACTATTTCGCTATTCAGGATATTAACTACTTCAACGTCGAAAACTAGTATAGTTTAAGGTGGTTTTGTCCTGCAAAGGATTTTCTCCTTCGACAAAGGCCTTTGCCCGAACGGCGACTTCGTCGCCACGGAATTCAGTTGGCAAAGGATCTGAAAACCAGACAATACCAAATTGCGTTTGTTTAAAAGGGTAGAGCGCCACTACGACAAAATATTGAAAGGTTCGAATCAAAAGCGCGGCCGAGCCCGGCAGTGTAAACGGACTAAATTGCGGGGCTCGGCCTCGCAATTGAGGTTGTCCTTGATTGCAGCTCGGCCGCGGCTCGGCCCAGCCCCGCACCGTAAACGGGGTCTAAGTTTATGCACTGTAAGTACTCAAAAAGTCCGTAAATCGACTTAGTCGCACACGCACAGAATTTCCACTTAGTTTGTGTGACAGAAAAACAAATGTGATCTGAATAATGTAGGCCCAAAAAAGTTCAACTAAGTATCTCATTAGAACTTCAAGGTTCTGTATTACATTCTTTTCTTTGTCGATCACGGATGACCGACATCTGATGACCCCAAGCGTATCACCTAACTCGTCTTCAGTGTGACGAGTTTCATATCTCGTTTCTTTTTATTCTTCTTTCTTTCTGGACAATTTTGTGTCATCAATATCTCAAGAATGACATTACGGAATAACATGACATTTTCAGGGAACATGTCTCATGACAATATCTAGCCACAATAAGGTTTTCATGACAGTAACATATCTATGACGTCGTCTAGGCGCCATTTTGTGATTTTTGGACCATGTTACATGATCGATCATAACTTCATAACTAAAGGTCATTTCTGTATCATTTTTTGTGGACATAAAGTTCAGGTCACGTTCTATCTTACTTCTTTTGATGCTAATTACCTAGGACATCATTAAGTGCGCGTAAGCGCGCGTCAAAATTTTAAAAGGCTCAAAACAACTTTCCAATGGGAAATCTCGAAGTTTCAGACAATTTTATGCGTTTCAAACAATTTTGCGCGTGCGCGTCCGTCCGCGCATTTTCGCGCGCACAGCGCGTCAGCAACATGAAAATACACTTTTTTTGACAGATTTGGATTCCTGATACTTTGAGCAACAATATCCATTGATTTCTAATCGATTCCTACAAATAACAAAGCGATGCACTTGCGTCAAAGTTCAAATTTCGCCTGCGCGTCTATGTGCAAATATAGTGAAAAAACATGTCTTTGTTTATTTCGCCATAGCTCTTTAAAACGTCAGGTGACCCTATGTTTTTATTGCATATTACAAAAGCATATAAATTGGACTTGACGTTTCAAGTATCATTATTTCCATAATTACATTATGACGTCATCATATCGTCATCTGAAATCAAAAAAGTGGAATTAATTTTTTTGAGGTACTGTTTCTGACATTCATTTGCTCGTATCTCTGTTGTTTAAGCTCAATATTATCCCAAATTCAGATATGTTGTACTTTGAACATTTGCCTTTCAAGTCCATGTCATGGTTTTGAAATTTGATGACGTCATCATGCTTTAAATTGTGTTTAAAGGTAAAGACGCAAAATCGGACAAGTTTACGTGTATTGTCTATGGGAGGTGATTTTTTTAGAAACCATGCATTGACTTGACAACGTTTAAGCACCTTTATCTCAGCTGATTTTGCTTCATTTCCTCTGAAACTTATTTATGTTGTAGATGTGACAATAAGCTGCAGTAATCATGCATTTTATTCTTTGAAATCTCCTCATGAGGTTGACAATTTTGCAATTTAAAACTGAAAATGAGAATGGAATGCGGACCAAACGATTCGTGATTCATCTTTCACGTACATAAGCTTACGTTCCTCTAATTTTCTCGTCGAGACGTATGGCCGAGTGGTTAGAGGCGTCGTCTTAGAAACGTGAGGTTGCACACGTACGGGTTCGATCCTCACAAGAGCACGAAAGAAAATAATAATTTTTTTTAACTTTTTTTCTTCAATGGAGTACTACACCTTCGTCCATGTAGAAATCACGTTTGCATGTAAACACACCTATACGCACACACTCACACAGTATACCTTTGTTTTGCGTTGGAGACTGCATTACTTCGTCTGCTGCAAAATTATAGTTTTGCAGGTTGGGCTTTTCAAACTGATACAGTATACTGTAACAAAATGAAATTTGTTCATATCAATTCAGTAACACAATGTAGTCGTGGTTACTTTGTGCTGATTTATACATGTAACAAGCTATACATTGTAAAAAAGGTATTCAGTCTTCTGTATTGATGATTATTTGTCAATTAGTGGTTTTTGTGGAGTTTCAGATAGTGATAAAAAGTATGGATGATAAGTGCAGCGATAATTCCTATAGTTAGTTCAAAGCTGTGTTACAGATGTTTGATACATACATTTAGCATTGTGTGTGTGTATATACGTGTGTATACAGGTTGGCCATATGACACATTCTAGACAATTACTCTTAATTGATTAGCAAACGTGATCAGCTATGGAACTGAATATGGTACTAATGTATGATGTTAATGATTCTAATTAAACTGTGACGAGTTTAAAGGGATAGCGTAACTGTGTGTAAAAATAAGGCAATTATAAGGATATTTTAGGGCAATTTGATAACCATGCCTATAATAATTTCATACAGGTACTAATGCCTCCCTCATATTCATGTGATAGATCGTCATGTCAATAGCAAACTGACAACGTATGATGAATGTGTTATATATTGAACAACTGTCTTTCAAGTCCATAACGTTCCCCATATTTTCCCGTCGAGACGTGTCGCCGAGTGGTTAAAGGCGACGTCTCAGAGACGTGAGGTTGCGGGTTCGAACCTCACAAGATCACGAAACAAAATACTTAGCTACTTTACTGTTTTTTTTTCTTCAATTTTGTATTACATATTCGTCCATGTAGAAATCACGTTCGTATATAAACGCACCTATACACACACACAGACACACACACACGCCATATCCCTCTTTTTTGTGTGTTGGAGACCACATTGCTTCGACTGCAGCAAAATTTTGCAGGTTGACTTTGTCAAACCGATCATAGTATGTAATGACGACGACTGAGGTGTTGTACTTTGAACAATTTTCTTTCAAGACCATGTCATTGTTTTGTAATTTGATGACGTCATTACACTGAAAATTGTGATTAAAGGCAAGGTATCAAAACCAGCCGATTATAGGTTTTATGTCTGCGGGACGTATTTTTCCCAAGTTGCCAGAAATGGTATAGCGACCTCAGTCGTTACAAGGCCGCTTTTCCGTCTAGCAATGCAATAGATGTTCACACGGCCGCGTTAGTTGAGTGGGCATTGACTTTCCCCCCGTTATATCTATACATTGTTGTTGTTTTTCTGTCTTACCATTTCCGTGGATGACCCGTGGCCGAGTGGTTACAGAAACGGTTTCGCATGCACGCTCAATATAACTTCAAGGTGCCTATATCACATTCTTTTCTTTGTCGATCACAGATGACTGTCATCTGATGACCACAAGCGTATCACCTAACTCGTCCTCAATGTGACGAGTTTTCATGTCTCGTTTTTTATTAGGTGATACGCTATCAGCGTATCACCTATTGTGATTGCCAAAATTTCTCTTTTTTTTTATTCTTCTTTCTTTCTGCCACATTTTGTGTCGTCAATATCTCAACAATGACATTACGGAATAACATGACATTTTCAGTCAACATGTCTCATAACAATATCTAGCCACAATAAGGTTTTCATGACAGTAACATATCTATGACGTCATCTAGGCGCCATTTTGTGATTTTCGGACCTTGTCACATGATCGATCATAACTTCATAACTAGATATCATTTCTGTATCATTTTCAGTGGACACAAAGTTCAGGTCACGCTCTATCTTACATTTTAACGCTAGTTACACAGGTCATCATTACGCGCGCGTACGCGCGCGTCAAAATTTTAAAAGGCTCAAAACGACTTCCCAATGGGAAATCTCGAAGTTTCAGACAATTCTAAGCGTTTCAAACATTTTCTCGCGTGCGCGTCCGTCCGCGCAATTTCGCGCGCAGAGGGCGTAACTAACATGAAAATGCAATTTTTTTGACTGATTTGGATTTCTGATACTTTGAGTAACAATATCCATTGATTTCCGATCGATTTTGACCTATAACAAAGGAATGCACTGGCGTCAAAGTTGAAATTCCGCGCGCGCGTCTTTCTGCAAATATAGTGAAAAAACATGTTTTTGTTTATGTCGCCATAGCTCTTTAAATCGTCCATTGACCCTATATTTCTATTGCATATTACGAAAGCATAGGAATTGGAAATAACGTTTCAAGTACCAATATTGCCAGGAAAACTCATGACGTCATCATATCATCATCTGAAATCAAAAAAGTGGAATTAATTTTTTTGAGGTACTCTTTCTGACATTCATTTACTCGTATCTCTATTGTTTAAGCTTAATATCACCCCAAATTCAGATATGTTTTACTTTGAACATTTGCCTTTCAAGTCCATGTCATGGTTTTGAAATTTGATGACGTCATCATACTTTAAATTGTGATTAAAGGTAAAGACGCAAAATCGGACAAGTTTACGTGTTATGTCTATGGGAGGTGATTTTTTTAAAAACCATACATTGACTTGACAACGTTTAAGCACCTTTATCTCAGATGATTTTGCTTCATTTCCTCTGAAAATTAAGTGTGTTGTAGCTCTAACAATAAGCTGCAGTAATCATGCATTTTATTCTTTGAAATCTCCTCATCAGGTTGACAATTTTGCAATTTAAAACTGAAAATGAGAATGGAATGCGGACGAAACGATTCCTGATTCATCTTTCACGTACATAAGTTTACGTTCCTCTAATTTTCTCGTCGAGACGTATGGCCGAGTGGTTAGAGGTGTCGTCACAGAAACGTGAGGTTGCACACGTACGGGTTCGAACCTCACAAGAGCACGAAAGAGAATAATAATTTTTTTTAACTTTTTTTCTTCAATGGAGTACTACACCTTCGTCCATGTAGAAGTCACGTTCGCATGTAAACACACCTATACGCACACACTCACACAGTATCCCTTTGTTTATCGTTGGAGACTGCATTGCTTCGACTGCTGCAAAATATTGCAGGCTGGGCTTTTCAAGCTGATCATGGTATATTGTAACAAAATGAAATTTGTTCATATCAATTCAGTAACACAATGTAGTCGTGGTTACTTTGTGCTGATTTTATACATGTAAGAAGCTATACATTGTAAAAAAAGGTATTTGAATTGTTCCTTTAAGTCAGTCTTCTGTATTGATGATTATTTGTCAATTAGTGGTTTTTGTGGAGTTTCAGATAATGATAAAAAGTATGTATGATAAGTGCAGCGATACTTTCTACAGTTAGTTCAAAGTTGTGTTACGGAGGTTTGATACATACATTTAGCATTGTGTTTGTGTGTCCACGTGTGTATACAGGTTGGCCATATGGCACATTCTAGACAATAAATCTTAATTAATTAGCAAACGCGATCAGCTATGGAACTGAATATGGTACTAATGTATGATGTTCATGATTCTCATTAAACTGTGACGAGTTTAAAGAGATAGCTTAACTGTGTGTAAAAATAAAGCAATAATAAGGAAATTTTAAGGGAATTTGATAACCATGCCTATAATAATTTCATACAGGTACTAATAGCTGCCTCATATTCGTGTGATTGATCGTCATGTCAATAGCAAACTGACAACGTACGATTAATATATTATACATTAAACAACTGTCTTTCAAATCCATATCGATGTTTTCTAGTTTGATGACGTCATCATACTTTAAATTGTGATAAAAGTAAAGACACAAAATCGGACAAGTTTACGTGTTATGTCTATGGGAGGTGATTTTTTTTTAAAACCATGCATTGACTTGACAACGTTTAAGCACCTCTATCTCAGCTGATTTTGCTTCATTTCCTCTGAAACTTTAGTATGTTGTAGCTGAGACAATAAGCTGCAGTAATCATGCATTTTATTCTTTGAAATCTCCTCATCAGATTGACAATTTTGCAGTTTAAAACTGAAAATGAAAATGGAATGTGGACAAAACGATTCCTCATGTATCTTTCACATACATAAGTTTACGTTCCCCATATTTTCTCGTCGAGACGTATGGCCGAGTGGCTAAAGGCGACGTCTCAGAGACGTAAATTTGCGGGTTGGAACCCCACAAGATCACGAAACAAAATACTTAGCTATTTTACTTTTTTTTCTTCAATTTTGTATTACATATTCGTCCATGTAGAAATCACGTACGTATATAAACGCACCTATACACACACACAGACACACACACACACGCCATATCCCTCTTTTTTGTGTGTTGGAGACCACATTGCTTCGACTGCAGCACAATTTTCCAGGTTGACTTTGTCAAACCGATCATAGTATGTAATGACGACGACTGAGGTGTTGTACTTTGAACAATTGTCTTTCAAGACGATGTCATTGTTTTGTAATTTGATGACGTCATTACACTGAAAATTGTGATTAAAGGCAAGGTATCAAAACCAGCCGATTATAGGTTTTATGTCTGCGGGACGTATTTTTCCCAAGTTGCCAGAAATGGCATAGCGACCTCAGTCGTTACAAGGCCGCTTTTCCGTCTAGCAATGCAATAGATGTTCACACGGCCACGTTGGTTGAGTGGGCATTGACTTTCCCCCTGTTATATTTATACATTGTTTTTTTTTTTGTCTTACCATTTCCGTGGATGACCCGTGGCCAAGTGGTTACAGAAACGGTTTCGCATGTACGCTCAATATATCTTCAAGGTGCCTATATCACATTCTTTTCTTTGTCGATCACAGATGACTGTCATCTGATGACCACAAGCGTATCACCTAACTCGTCCTCAATGTGACGAGTTTTCATGTCTCGTTCTTCTTTCTTTCTGCCACATTTTGTGTCGTCAATATCTCAACAATGACATTACGGAATAACATAACATTTTCAGTCAACATGTCTCATAACAATATCTAGCCACAATAAGGTTTTCATGACAGTAACATATCTATGACGTCATCTAGGCGCCATTTTGTGATTTTCGGACCTTGTCACATGATCGATCATAACTTCATAACTAGATATCATTTCTGTATCATTTTCGGTGGACATAAAGTTCAGGTCAGGCTCTATCTTACGTTTAAACGCTAGTTACCAAGGTCATCATTACGCGCGCGTTTGCGCGCGTCAAAATTTTAAAAGGCTCAAAACGACTTCCCAATGGGAAATCTCGAAGTTTCAGACAATTCTAAGCGTTTCAAACATTTTCTCGCGTGCGCGTCCGTCCGCGCAATTTCGCGCGCAGAGGGCGTAACCAACATGAAAATGCAATTTTTTTGACTGATTTGGATTTCTGATACTTTGAGTAACAATATCCATTGATTTCCGATCGATTTTGACCTATAACAAAGGAATGCACTGGCGTCAAAGTTGAAATTCCGCGCGCGCGTCTTTCTGCAAATATAGTGAAAAAACATGTTTTTGTTTATGTCGCCATAGCTCTTTAAATCGTCCATTGACCCTATATTTCTATTGCATATTACGAAAGCATAGGAATTGGAAATAACGTTTCAAGTACCAATATTGCCAGGAAAACTCATGACGTCATCATATCATCATCTGAAATCAAAAAAGTGGAATTAATTTTTTTGAGGTACTCTTTCTGACATTCATTTACTCGTATCTCTATTGTTTAAGCTTAATATCACCCCAAATTCAGATATGTTTTACTTTGAACATTTGCCTTTCAAGTCCATGTCATGGTTTTGAAATTTGATGACGTCATCATACTTTAAATTGTGATTAAAGGTAAAGACGCAAAATCGGACAAGTTTACGTGTTATGTCTATGGGAGGTGATTTTTTTAAAAACCATACATTGACTTGACAACGTTTAAGCACCTTTATCTCAGATGATTTTGCTTCATTTCCTCTGAAAATTAAGTATGTTGTAGCTGTGACAATAAGCTGCAGTAATCATGCATTTTATTCTTTGAAATCTCCTCATCAGGTTGACAATTTTGCAATTTAAAACTGAAAATGAGAATGGAATGCGGACGAAACGATTCCTGATTCATCTTTCACGTACATAAGTTTACGTTCCTCTAATTTTCTCGTCGAGACGTATGGCCGAGTGGTTAGAGGTGTCGTCACAGAAACGGGAGGTTGCACACGTACGGGTTCGAATCTCACAAGAGCACGAAAGAAAATAATAATTTTTTTTTTAACTTTTTTTCTTCAATGGAGTACTACACCTTCGTCCATGTAGAAGTCACGTTCGCATGTAAACACACCTATACGCACACACTCACACAGTATCCCTTTGTTTATCGTTGGAGACAGCATTGCTTCGACTGCTGCAAAATATTGCAGGCTGGGCTTTTCAAGCTGATCATGGTATATTGTAACAAAATGAAATTTGTTCATATCAATTCAGTAACACAATGTAGTCGTGGTTACTTTGTGCTGATTTTATACATGTAAGAAGCTATACATTGTAAAAAAAGGTATTTGAATTGTTCCTTTAAGTCAGTCTTCTGTATTGATGATTATTTGTCAATTAGTGGTTTTTGTGGAGTTTCAGATAATGATAAAAAGTATGTATGATAAGTGCAGCGATACTTTCTACAGTTAGTTCAAAGTTGTGTTACAGAGGTTTGATACATACATTTAGCATTGTGTTTGTGTGTCCACGTGTGTATACAGGTTGGCCATATGGCACATTCTAGACAATAAATCTTAATTAATTAGCAAACGCGATCAGCTATGGAACTGAATATGGTACTAATGTATGATGTTCATGATTCTCATTAAACTGTGACGAGTTTAAAGACATAGCTTAACTGTGTGTAAAAATAAAGCAATAATAAGGAAATTTTAAGGGAATTTGATAACCATGCCTATAATAATTTCATACAGGTACTAATAGCTGCCTCATATTCGTGTGATTGATCGTCATGTCAATAGCAAACTGACAACGTACGATTAATATATTATACATTAAACAACTGTCTTTCAAATCCATATCGATGTTTTCTAGTTTGATGACGTCATCATACTTTAAATTGTGATAAAAGTAAAGACACAAAATCGGACAAGTTTACGTGTTGTGTCTATGGGAGGTGATTTTTTTTAAAACCATGCATTGACTTGACAACGTTTAAGCACCTCTATCTCAGCTGATTTTGCTTCATTTCCTCTGAAACTTTAGTATGTTGTAGCTGAGACAATAAGCTGCAGTAATCATGCATTTTATTCTTTGAAATCTCCTCATCAGATTGACAATTTTGCAGTTTAAAACTGAAAATGAAAATGGAATGTGGACAAAACGATTCCTCATGTATCTTTCACATACATAAGTTTACGTTCCCCATATTTTCTCGTCGAGACGTATGGCCGAGTGGCTAAAGGCGACGTCTCAGAGACGTAAGGTTGCGGGTTGGAACCCCACAAGATCACGAAACAAAATACTTAGCTATTTTACTTTTTTTTCTTCAATTTTGTATTACATATTCGTCCATGTAGAAATCACGTACGTATATAAACGCACCTATACACACACACAGACACACACACACACGCCATATCCCTCTTTTTTGTGTGTTGGAGACCACATTGCTTCGACTGCAGCACAATTTTGCAGGTTGACTTTGTCAAACCGATCATAGTATGTAATGACGACGACTGAGGTGTTGTACTTTGAACAATTGTCTTTCAAGACGATGTCATTGTTTTGTAATTTGATGACGTCATTACACTGAAAATTGTGATTAAAGGCAAGGTATCAAAACCAGCCGATTATAGGTTTTATGTCTGCGGGACGTATTTTTCCCAAGTTGCCAGAAATGGCATAGCGACCTCAGTCGTTACAAGGCCGCTTTTCCGTCTAGCAATGCAATAGATGTTCACACGGCCACGTTGGTTGAGTGGGCATTGACTTTCCCCCTGTTATATCTATACATTGTTTTTTTTTTGTCTTACCATTTCCGTGGATGACCCGTGGCCGAGTGGTTACAGAAACGGTTTCGCATGTACGCTCAATATAACTTCAAGGTGCCTATATCACATTCTTTTCTTTGTCGATCACAGATGACTGTCATCTGATGACCACAAGCGTATCACCTAACTCGTCCTCAATGTGACGAGTTTTCATGTCTCGTTAGGTGATACGCTATCAGCGTATCACCTATTGTGATTGTCAAAATTTCTCTTTTTTTTAATTCTTCTTTCTTTCTGCCACATTTTGTGTCGTCAATATCTCAACAATGACATTACGGAATAACATGACATTTTCAGTCAACATGTCTCATAACAATATCTAGCTACAATAAGGTTTTCATGACAGTAACATATCTATGACGTCATCTAGGCGCCATTTTGTGATTTTCGGACCTTGTCACATGATCGATCATAACTTCATAACTAGATATCATTTCTGTATCATTTTCGGTGGACATAAAGTTCAGGTCACGCTCTATCTTACATTTCAACGCTAGTTACCCAGGTCATCATTACGCGCGCGTTTGCGCGCGTCAAAATTTTAAAAGGCTCAAAACGACTTCCCAATGGGAAATCTCGAAGTTTCAGACAATTTTAAGCGTTTCAAACATTTTCTCGCGTGCGCGTCCGTCCGCGCAATTTCGCGCGCAGAGGGCGTAACTAACATGAAAATGCAATTTTTTTGACCGATTTGGATTTCTGATACTTTGAGTAACAATATTCATTGATTTCCGATCGATTTTGACCTATAACAAAGGAATGCACTGGCGTCAAAGTTGAAATTCCGCGCGCGCGTCTTTCTGCAAATATAGTGAAAAAACATGTCTTTGTTTATTTCGCCATAGCTCTTTAAATCGTCCATTGACCCTATATTTCTCTTGCATATTACAAAAGCATATGAATTGGAAATAACGTTTCAAGTACCGATATTGCCAGGAAAACTCATGACGTCATCATATCATCATCTGAAATCAAAAAAGTGGAATTAATTTTTTTGAGGTACTGTTTCTGACATTCATTTGCTCGTATCTCTATTGTTTAAGCTTAATATTACCCCAAATTCAGATATGTTTTGCTTTGAACATTTGCCTTTCAAGTCCATGTCATGGTTTTAAAATTTGATGACGTCATCATACTTCAAATTGTGATTAAAAGTAAAGACACAAAATCGGACAAGTTTACGTGTTATGTCTATGGGAGGTGATTTTTTTAAAAACCATGCATTGACTTGACAACGTTTAAGCACCTTTATCTCAGCTGATTTTGCTCCATTTCCTCTGAAACTTTAGTATGTTGTAGCTGAGACAATAAGCTGCAGTAATCATGCATTTTATTCTTTGAAATCTTCTCATCAGATTGACAATTTTGCAGTTTAAAACTGAAAATGAAAATGGAATGTGGACAAAACGATTCCTCATGTATCTTTCACATACATAAGTTTACTTTCCCCATATTTTCTCGTCGAGACGTATGGCCGAGTGGATAAAGGCGACGTCTCAGAGACTTGAGGTTGCGGGTTCGAACCCCACAAGATCACGAAACAAAATACTTAGCTATTTTACTTTTTTTTCTTCAATTTTATATTACATATTCGTCCATGTAGAAATCACGTTCGTATATAAACGCACCTATACACACACACAGACACACACACACGCCATATCCCTCTTTTTTGTGTGTTGGAGACCACATTGCTTCGACTGCAGCAAAATTTTGCAGGTTGACTTTGTCAAACCGATCATAGTATGTAATGACGACGACTGAGGTGTTGTACTTTGAACAATTGTCTTTCAAGACGATGTCATTGTTTTGTAATTTGATGACGTCATTACACTGAAAATTGTGATTAAAGGCAAGGTATCAAAACCAGCCGATTATAGGTTTGATGTCTGCGGGACGTATTTTTCCCAAGTTGCCAGAAATGGCATAGCGACCTCAGTCGTTATAAGGCCGCTTTTCCGTCTAGCAATGCAATAGATGTTCACACGGCCACGTTAGTTGAGTGGGCATTGACTTTCCCCCTGTTACATCTATACATTGTTGTTTTTTTTTTTGTCTTACCATTTCCGTGGATGACCCGTGGCCGAGTGGTTACAGAAACGGTTTCGCATGCACGCTCAATATAACTTCAAGGTGCCTATATCACATTCTTTTCTTGTCCATCACAGATGACCGTCATCTGATGACCACAAGCGTATCACCTAACTCGTCCTCAATGTGACGAGTTTTCATGTCTCGTTATTAGGTGATACGCTATCAGCGTATCACCTATTGTGATTGTCAAAATCTCTCTTTATTTCTTTTTATTCTTCTTTCTTTCTGGACAATTTTGTGTCATCAATATCTCAAGAATGACATTACGGAATAACATGACATTTTCAGGGAACATGTCTCATGACAATATCTAGCCACAATAAGGTTTTCATGACAGTAACATATCTATGACGTCGTCTAGGCGCCATTTTGTGATTTTTGGACCATGTTACATGATCGATCATAACTTCATAACTAAAGGTCATTTCTGTATCATTTTTTGTGGACATAAAGTTCAGGTCACGTTCTATCTTACTTCTTTTGATGCTAATTACCTAGGACATCATTAAGTGCGCGTAAGCGCGCGTCAAAATTTTAAAAGGCTCAAAACAACTTTCCAATGGGAAATCTCGAAGTTTCAGACAATTTTATGCGTTTCAAACAATTTTGCGCGTGCGCGTCCGTCCGCGCATTTTCGCGCGCACAGCGCGTCAGCAACATGAAAATACACTTTTTTTGACAGATTTGGATTCCTGATACTTTGAGCAACAATATCCATTGATTTCTAATCGATTCCTACAAATAACAAAGCAATGCACTTGCGTCAAAGTTCAAATTTCGCGTGCGCGTCTATGTGCAAATATAGTGAAAAAACATGTCTTTGTTTATTTCGCCATAGCTCTTTAAAACGTCAGGTGACCCTATGTTTTTATTGCATATTACAAAAGCATATAAATTGGACATGACGTTTCAAGTATCATTATTTCCATAATTACATTATGACGTCATCATATCGTCATCTGAAATCAAAAAAGTGGAATTAATTTTTTTGAGGTACTGTTTCTGACATTCATTTGCTCGTATCTCTGTTGTTTAAGCTCAATATTATCCCAAATTCAGATATGTTGTACTTTGAACATTTGCCTTTCAAGTCCATGTCATGGTTTTGAAATTTGATGACGTCATCATGCTTTAAATTGTGTTTAAAGGTAAAGACGCAAAATCGGACAAGTTTACGTGTTATGTCTATGGGAGGTGATTTTTTTAGAAACCATGCATTGACTTGACAACGTTTAAGCACCTTTATCTCAGCTGATTTTGCTTCATTTCCTCTGAAACTTATTTATGTTGTAGCTGTGACAATAAGCTGCAGTAATCATGCATTTTATTCTTTGAAATCTCCTCATGAGGTTGACAATTTTGCAATTTAAAACTGAAAATGAGAATGGAATGCGGACCAAACGATTCCTGATTCATCTTTCACGTACATAAGCTTACGTTCCTCTAATTTTCTCGTCGAGACGTATGGTCGAGTGGTTAGAGGCGTCGTCTTAGAAACGTGAGGTTGCACACGTACGGGTTCGATCCTCACAAGAGCACGAAAGAAAATAATATATTTTTTTTACTTTTTTTCTTCAATAGAGTACTACACCTTCGTCCATGTAGAAATCACGTTTGCATGTAAACACACCTATACGCACACACTCACACAGTATACCTTTGTTTTGCGTTGGAGACTGCATTACTTCGACTGCTGCAAAATTATAGTTTTGCAGGTTGGGCTTTTCAAACTGATATAGTATACTGTCACAACATGAAATTTGTTCATATTAATTCAGTAACACAATGTAGTCGTGGTTACTTTGTGCTGATTTATACATGTAACAAGCTATACATTGTAAAAAAGGTATTCAGTCTTCTGTATTGATGATTATTTGTCAATTAGTGGTTTTTGTGGAGTTTCAGATAGTGATAAAAAGTATGGATGATAAGTGCAGCGATAATTCCTATAGTTAGTTCAAAGCTGTGTTACAGATGTTTGATACATACATTTAGCATTGTGTGTGTGTATATACGTGTGTATACAGGTTGGCCATATGACACATGCTAGACAATTACTCTTAATTGATTAGCAAACGTGATCAGCTATGGAACTGAATATGGTACTAATGTATGATGTTAATGATTCTGATTAAACTGTGACGAGTTTAAAGGGATAGCGTAACTGTGTGTAAAAATAAGGCAATTATAAGGATATTTTAGGGCAATTTGATAACCATGCCTATAATAATTTCATACAGGTACTAATGCCTGCCTCATATTCAAATGATAGATCGTCATGTCAATAGCAAACTGACAACGTACGATGAATGTGTTATATATTGAACAACTGTCTTTCAAGTCCACAACGTTCCCCATATTTTCCCGTCGAGACGTGTCGCCGAGTGGTTAAAGGCGACGTCTCAGAGACGTGAGGTTGCGGGTTCGAACCCCACAAGATCACGAAACAAAATAATTAGCTACTTTACTGTTTTTTTTTCTTCAATTTTGTATTACATATTCGTCCATGTAGAAATCACGTTCGTATATAAACGCACCTATACACACACACAGACACACACACACGCCATATCCCTCTTTTTTGTGTGTTGGAGACCACATTGCTTCGACTGCAGCAACATTTTGCAGGTTGACTTTGTCAAACCGATCATAGTATGTAATGACGACGACTGAGGTGTTGTACTTTGAACAATTTTCTTTCAAGACCATGTCATTGTTTTGTAATTTGATGACGTCATTACACTGAAAATTGTGATTAAAGGCAAGGTATCAAAACCAGCCGATTATAGGTTTTATGTCTGCGGGACGTATTTTTCCCAAGTTGCCAGAAATGGCATAGCGACCTCAGTCGTTACAAGGCCGCTTTTCCGTCTAGCAATGCAATAGATGTTCACACGGCCACGTTAGTTGAGTGGGCATTGACTTTCCCCCCGTTATATCTATACATTGTTGTTGTTTTTTTGTCTTACCATTTCCGTGGATGACCCGTGGTCGAGTGGTTACAGATACGGTTTCGCATGCACGCTCAATATAACTTCAAGGTGCCTATATCACATTCTTTTCTTTGTCGATCACAGATGACTGTCATCTCATGACCACAAGCGTATCACCTAACTCGTCCTCAATGTGACGAGTTTTCATGTCTCGTTCTTCTTTCTTTCTGGCACATTTTGTGTCGTGAATATCTCAACATTGACATGACGGAATAACATGACATTTTCAGTCAACATGTCTCCTGACAATATCTAGCCACAATAAGGTTTTCATGACAGTAACATATCTATGACGTCATCTAGGCGCCATTTTGTGATTTTCGGACCATGTTACATGATCGATCATAACTTCATAACTAAAGGTCATTTCTGTATCATTTTCATTGGACATAAAGTTCAGGTCACGCTCTATCTTACTTTTTAATGCTAATTACCCAGGACATCATTACGCGCGCATTAGCACGCGTCAAAGTTTTTAAATGCTTAAAACGACTTCCCAATGGGAAATCTCGAAGTTTCAGACAATTTTAAGCGTTCGGCGCGTTCGCGTCCGTCCGCGCATTTCCGCGCGCAGTGCGCGTAAGCAACATGAAAATGCACATTTTTTGACAGATTTGGATTTCTGATACATTAAGTAACAATATCCAATGATTTCCGATCAATTTCGACCTATAACAAAGGAATGCGCTGGCGTCAAAGTTGAAATTTCGTGTTCGCGTCTATGTGGAAATATAGCGAAAAACATGTCTTTGTTTATTTCGCCATAGCTCTTTAAAACGTCAGGTGACCCTATGTTTTTATTGCATATTACAAAAGCATATGAATTGAAAATAACGTTTCAAGTATCAATATTTCCCTAAATACATTATGACGTCATCATATCATCATCTGAAATAAAAAAGTGGAATTAATTTTTTTGAGGTACTGTTTCTGACATTCATTTGCTCGTATCTCTGTTGTTTAAGCTCAATATTATCCCAAAGTCAGATATGTTGTACTTTGAACATTTGCCTTTTAAGTCCAAGTCATGGTTTTGAAATTTGATGACGTCATCATACCTTAAATTGTGATTAAAGGTAAAGATGCAAAATCGGACAAGTTTACGTGTTATGTCTATGGGAGGTGATTTTTTTTTAAACCATGCATTGACTTGACAACGTTTAAGCACCTTTATCTCAGCTGATTTTGCTTCATTTCCTCTGAAACTTAAGTATGTTGTAGCTGAGACAATAAGCTTCAGTAATCATGCATTTTATTTTTTGAAATCTCATCATCAGGTTGACAATTTTGCAGTTTAAAACTGAAAATGAGAATGGAATGTGGACAAAACGATTCCCGATTCAGCTTTCACATACATAAGTTTACGTTCCTCATATTTTCTCGCCGAGACGTATGGCCGAGTGGTTAAAGGCGACGTCTCAGAGACGTGAGGTTGCGGGTTCGAACCCCACAAGATCACGAAACAAAATACTTAGCTATTTTACTTTTTTTCTTCAATTTTGTATTACATATTCGTCCATGTAGAAATCACGTTCGTATATAAACGCACCTATACACACACACAGACACACAGACACACGCCATATCCCTCTTTTTTGTGTGTTGGAGACCACATTGCTTCGACTGCAGCAACATTTTGCAGGTTGACTTTGTCAAACCGATCATAGTATGTAATGACGACGACTGAGGTGTTGTACTTTGAACATTTGTCTTTCAAGACCATGTCATTGTTTTGTACTTTGATGACGTCATCACACTGAAAATTGTGATTAAAGGCAAGGTATCAAAACCAGCCGATTATAGGCTTTATGTCTACGGCGCGTATTTTTCCCAAGTTGCCAGAAATGGCATAGCGACATCAGTCGTTACAAGGCCACATTTCCGTCTAGCAATGCAATACATGTCCACGCGGCCACGATTGTTGAGTGGGCATTGACTTTTTCCACCTGTAATATCCATACATTTCTTTTTTGCCTTACCATTTCCGGGGATGTCCCGTGGCCGATTGGTTAGAGAAACGGTTTTGCATGCACGCTCAATATAACTTCAAGGTGCCTATATCACATTCTTTTCTTTGTCGATCACAGATGACCGACACCTGATGACCCCAAGCGTATCACCTAACTCGTCAGCGTGACGAGTTTCATATCTCGTTTTTTATTCTTCTTTCTTTCTGCCACATTTTGTGTCGTCAATATCTCAACAATGACATTACGGAATAACATGACATTTTCAGTCAACATGTCTCATAACAATATCTAGCCACAATAAGGTTTTCATGACAGTAACATATCTATGACGTCATCTAGGCGCCATTTTGTGATTTTCGGACCTTGTCACATGATCGATCATAACTTCATAACTAGATATCATTTCTGTATCATTTTCGGTGGACATAAAGTTCAGGTCACGCTCTATCTTACATTTTAACGCTAGTTACCCAAGTCATCATTACGCGCGCAAACGCGCGCGTCAAAATTTTAAAAGGCTCAAAACGACTTCCCAATGGGAAATCTCGAAGTTTCAGACAATTTTAAGCGTTTCAAACATTTTCTCGCGTGCGCGTCCGTCCGCGCAATTTCGCGCGCAGAGGGCGTAACTAACATGAAAATGCAATTTTTTTGACCGATTTGGATTTCTCATACTTTGAGTAACAATATTCATTGATTTCCGATCGATTTTGACCTATAACAAAGGAATGCACTGGCGTCAAAGTTGAAATTCCGCGCGCGCGTCTTTCTGCAAATATAGTGAAAAAACATGTCTTTGTTTATTTCGCCATAGCTCTTTAAATCGTCCATTGACCCTATATTTCTCTTGCATATTACAAAAGCATATGAATTGGAAATAACGTTTCAAGTACCGATATTGCCAGGAAAACTCATGACGTCATCATATCATCATCTGAAATCAAAAAAGTGGAATTAATTTTTTTGAGGTACTGTTTCTGACATTCATTTGCTCGTATCTCTATTGTTTAAGCTTAATATTACCCCAAATTCAGATATGTTTTGCTTTGAACATTTGCCTTTCAAGTCCATGTCATGGTTTTAAAATTTGATGACGTCATCATACTTTAAATTGTGATTAAAAGTAAAGACACAAAATCGGACAAGTTTACGTGTTATGTCTATGGGAGGTGATTTTTTTAAAAACCATGCATTGACTTGACAACGTTTAAGCACCTTTATCTCAGCTGATTTTGCTCCATTTCCTCTGAAACTTAAGTATGTTGTAGCTCAGACAATAAGCTGCAGTCATCATGTATTTTATATTTTCAAATCTCCTCATTAGGTCGACAATTTTGTAGTTAAAAACTGAAAATGAGAATGCAATCTGTACGGAACAATTCCCGATTGTTCTTTGCAACTGGATATTGGTCGAATCCACGCGGCCACTTGTGGGAAGTTGAATAGCGCCATCACAAGTCAACGCTATAACGACAGTGTTATTATACATTTAAGTTTCTCATTCGATCTTCAGGACAGCCGTATGGCGTAATCGCTTAGCGCGCTGGGTGTTCATAACGCCATATCGGAAGGAGAGAAGTTCGACTCCCGCAGGACTTTTCCCGTTCTTTCTTTTTCTTTTTTTTTTTCGGCAGTTCAGCTTTACTCCGATGTCATTTATCATATTATTTTATCAAGTGTACGTAACCCGTGAACACGGCGGCTCTATTTCCCTTGTTTTGTATTGGAGTTTGGAGATTGGGTTTGCTTCATTAATTTTGTCACACTTAATGTTGTAAATTGCCCCTTGTTACAGTGTCCCGCTTGCCACCTTTCGTTTGCTCTTTCCTTTTCTCTTCATTGGTTATTGTTATACTGTAACAGGATAGGTAGGAACATGCACGTTTAAATAACTTGCAGGAATGGGAGCTGAATTGATTAACTCTAGTCCAGGTGTATGGCGTCTCGCTCATCTCTTTGAAATTCCAGATTGTCATTGTTTGACCTAATAACAGAGTTGTAGACAGGTTTTATGTTACTATAGAGGTATCTTGTGCCACATGAGTGGAAGGCATCACTGTTTAGTGGTAGTAATGAACTTTTTCATGTTGTATATGGTATAAAGATATAAATTTCACATCCAATCTTCGGGACAGCCGTGTGGCTTTATAGTCACTTGGCGCGCTGCATGGTCATTACACACCACCTTAGGACGAGATGTTTGAGACCCGCAGGACGCTATTATTTTTTTTCTCTCTCTTTCTTTGTTTTTCTTTTGGCAGTTCAGCTTCATTCCGATGTCATTACCCCACGACACACAGTCACTCAAGTTCCCCCCCTTTTTTTTTGTCGGAGGCTGGAGGTTGGATTTGCTTCATTTATCATACGTAATGTTGTAAATTGCCCTTGGTATACAGTGCCCCGCTTGCCACCTTTCGTTTTCTCTTTCCTTTTCTCTACGTTTGTTCCTGTTACACTGCACAAGACAGGTCGGAAAATAATTTACATAACACAACCGGAGCAGGAATGGCAACTGAATAAATTAACTCTAGGCCAGGTGTATGGCGTCTCGCTCGTCTCTTTCAAATTCAAGTTGTTATTGTTTGACCCAATAACGGAATTGTAGACAGGTTTTATGTTGCTATAGAGGTATCTTGTGCCACATGATTAGAAGGCATCACTGTTTAGTAGTAGTAATGAACTTTTCATGTCCCTCCTTGTCAATTATAGTGTGTTCAAAGGGGTTGTGTGTCTATCTGCCAAAGAAAAGGAAAACCTTATTTTCGTCATGGCTATTTCTCTATACGTAACCGTAGGTGTGAGTATTGTTGGTATCTGAGCAGTGAATAGCACAGCATCAGGCTAAAATCCCCCTTAGTTATACGCGCTAAGCGTTCAATTTGATATATCTTTATTTATGTAGTCAACCACTGCTAATGGAGTTACAGAATTATGTTATGACACCTTTCACTGAAAGTTTGTAAAGCAAAGTTTATAGACAAGGCAAGCAATTGTACATGAATAATACCAATGATTTCAGAGGGAAATTATGGTATACCTAAATGTAAGGGTATCATTGCTTTGGAATTGCTGAGACAATATCTTGGCACGAGGGCTTCCACCTCTAATAACTGATCCCTTTGAAGATGTGTCGGTCACGGGTGATCGTCATGATTCGTCTTTCACGTAGAAGCTTCCGTTCCACACTCTTAGTTCGAGAAGACTTACCATCATACTTCAAATTGTGATTAAAGGTAAAGACTCAAAATCAGACAAGTTGACGTGTTATGTCTATGGGAGGTGATTTTTTTTTTAAACCATGCATTGACTTGACAACGTTTAAGCACCTTTATTTCAGCTGATTTTGCTCCATTTCCTCTCAAACTTAAGTATGTGGTAGCTCAGACAATAAGCTGCAGTAATCATGCATTTTATTTTTTCAAATCTCCTCATCAGGTTGATAATTTTGCAGCTAAAAACTGAAAATGAGAATGGAATGTGGACCAAACGATTCCTGAATCATCTTTCACATTATAAGCTTACGTTCCTCAAATTTTCTCGTCAAGACGTACATGGCCGAGAGGATAAAGGCGACGTCACAAGAGACGTGATGTTGCACACGTACGGGTTCGAACCCCAAAGGAGCACGAAACAAAATACTTATATCTTTTGCTTTTTTTCTTTTATGGAGTATTCACCTTCGTCCATGTAGAAATCACGTTTTCATGTAAACGTACACACACACACACAGACACACACAATATCCCTTTGTTTTGTGTTGGAGACCACATTGCTTTGACAGGCAACTTGGACTTGAAATTACAAATGTTAAAGTGAAGATGACTCTTAAAATACCGCATGGCCATGTTTGATTTTTTTTTTACAATATAAAGACCTATTGGTAAATATTAATTCACATATCCTTTCCAATCAACTTACTTGAACACGCCGACACCACACGAAATTTTCAATTAGTTGCATGACAGAAACAATTTCATCTGAATTATGTAGGACTGTATAAAGAATTGGACTTCACGAATATTTCTCAATATTACTTCAAGTCGCTACTTAACATTATTTTCGTTGTCGATCACTGAAAATGAGAATGGAATCTGGTTGAAACGATTCCCGATTTATCTTTGTAACTGTATATTGATCGAATCCACGCGGCCACTCGTGGGAAGTTGAATAGCGCCATCAGTCACTTGACGTATATAGCCAAAAAACTGAATATCAATGTAAATTTGTGTTGTGTATAGCATACATAGATAGATTTAAGTTTCGCACAAGATCATCGGATCTTCCGTGTGGCAGAATCGCTTAGCACGCTGCGTGTTTATAATGCCCGACCGGAAGGAGAGAAGTTAATCGAGTCTCGCAGGACTTTTCCCTTTTATTTCTTTTTTTCTTTTTTTTTCTGCAGTTCAGCTTCACTCTTATGTCATGAACACAGCTACTCTATTTCCCTTGTTTGGCATTGGAGTTTGGAGGTTGGGTTTGCTTCATTAATTTTGTCACACTTAATGTTGTAAATTGCCCCTTGTTACAGTGTCCCGCTTGCCACCTTTCGTTTGCTCTTTCCTTTTCTCTTCATTGGTTATTGTTATACTGTAGCAGGATAGGTAGGAACATGTACGTTTAAATAACTTGCAGGAATGGGAGCTGAATTGATTAACTCTAGTCCAGGTGTATGGCGTCTCGCTCATCTCTTTGAAATTCCAGATTGTTATTGTTTGACCTAATAACGGAGTTGTAGACAGGTTTTATGTTACTATAGAGGTATCTTGTGCCACATGAGTGGAAGGCATCACTGTTTAGTGGTAGTAATGAACTTTTTCATGTTGTATATGGTATAAAGATATAAATTTCACATCCAATCTTCGGGACAGCCGTGTGGCTTTATAGTCACTTGGCGCGCTGCATGGTCATTACACACCACCTTAGGACGAGATGTTTGAGACCCGCAGGACGCTATTATTTTTTTTTCTCTCTCTTTCTTTGTTTTTCTTTTGGCAGTTCAGCTTCATTCCGATGTCATTACCCCACGACACACAGTCACTCAAGTTCCCCTTTTTTTTTGTCGGAGGCTGGATGTTGGATTTGCTTCATTTATCATACGTAATGTTGTAAATTGCCCTTGGTATACAGTGCCCCGCTTGCCACCTTTCGTTTTCTCTTTCCTTTTCTCTACGTTTGTTCCTGTTACACTGCACAAGACAGGTCGGAAAATAATTTACATAACACAACCGGAGCAGGAATGGCAACTGAATAAATTAACTCTAGGCCAGGTGTATGGCGTCTCGCTCGTCTCTTTCAAATTCAAGTTGTTATTGTTTGACCCAATAACGGAATTGTAGACAGGTTTTATGTTGCTATAGAGGTATCTTGTGCCACATGAGTAGAAGGCATCACTGTTTAGTAGTAGTAATGAACTTTTCATGTCCCTCCTTGTCAATTATAGTGTGTTCAAAGGGGTTGTGTGTCTATCTGCCAAAGAAAAGGAAAACCTTATTTTCGTCATGGCTATTTCTCTATACGTAACCGTAGGTGATGAGTATTGTTGGTATCTGAGCAGTGAATAGCACAGCATCAGGCTAAAATCCCCCTTAGTTATACGCGCTAAGCGTTCAATTTGATATATCTTTATTTATGTAGTCAATCACTGCTAATGGAGTTACAGAATTATGTTATGACACCTTTCACCGAAAGTTTGTAAAGCAAAGTTTATAGACAAGGCAAGCAATTGTATATGAATAATACCAATGATTTCAGAGGGAAATTATGGTATACCTAAATGTAAGGGTATCATTGCTTTGGAATTGCTGAGACAATATCTTGGCACGAGGGCTTCCACCTCTAATAACTGATCCCTTTGAAGATGTGTCGGTCACGGGTGATCGTCATGATTCGTCTTTCACGTAGAAGCTTCCGTTCCACACTCTTAGTTCGAGAAGACTTACCATCATACTTCAAATTGTGATTAAAGGTAAAGACTCAAAATCAGACAAGTTGACGTGTTATGTCTATGGGAGGTGATTTTTTTTTAAACCATGCATTGACTTGACAACGTTTAAGCACCTTTATTTCAGCTGATTTTGCTCCATTTCCTCTCAAACTTAAGTATGTGGTAGCTCAGACAATAAGCTGCAGTAATCATGCATTTTATTTTTTCAAATCTCCTCATCAGGTTGATAATTTTGCAGCTAAAAACTGAAAATGAGAATGGAATGTGGACCAAACGATTCCTGAATCATCTTTCACATTATAAGCTTACGTTCCTCAAATTTTCTCGTCAAAACGTACATGGCCGAGAGGATAAAGGCGACGTCACAAGAGACGTGATGTTGCACACGTACGGGTTCGAACCCCAAAGGAGCACGAAACAAAATACTTATATCTTTTGCTTTTTTTCTTTTATGGAGTATTCACCTTCGTCCATGTAGAAATCACGTTTTCATGTAAACGTACACACACACACACACAGACACACACAATATCCCTTTGTTTTGTGTTGGAGACCACATTGCTTTGACAGGCAACTTGGACTTGAAATTACAAATGTTAAAGTGAAGATGACTCTTAAAATACCGCATGGCCATGTTTGATTTTTTTTTTTACAATATAAAGACCTATTGGTAAATATTCATTCACATATCCTTTCCAATCAACTTACTTGAACACGCCGACACCACACGAAATTTTCAATTAGTTGCATGACAGAAACAATTTCATCTGAATTATGTAGGACTGTATAAAGAATTGGACTTCACGAATATTTCTCAATATTACTTCAAGTCGCTACTTAACATTATTTTCGTTGTCGATCACTGAAAATGAGAATGGAATCTGGTTGAAACGATTCCCGATTTATCTTTGTAACTGTATATTGATCGAATCCACGCGGCCACTCGTGGGAAGTTGAATAGCGCTATCAGTCACTTGACGTATATAGCCAAAAAACTGAATATCAATGTAAATTTGTGTTGTGTATAGCATACATAGATAGATTTAAGTTTCGCACAAGATCATCGGATCTTCCGTGTGGCAGAATCGCTTAGCACGCTGCGTGTTTATAATGCCCGACCGGAAGGAGAGAAGTTAATCGAGTCCCGCAGGACTTTTCCCTTTTATTTCTTTTTTTCTTTTTTTTTCTGCAGTTCAGCTTCACTCTTATGTCATGAACACAGCTACTCTATTTCCCTTGTTTTGCATTGGAGTTTGGAGGTTGGGTTTGCTTCATTAATTTTGTCACACGTAATGTTGTAAATTGCCCCTTGACACAGTACCCCGCTTGCCACCATTCGTTTTCTCTTTCCTTTTCTCTTCATTTGTTCTTGTTATACTGTAGCAGGATATTTAGGAACGTGTACGTTTACATAACTAACATGAATGGGAACTGAATTAATTAACTCTAGTCCAGGTGCATGGCGTCTCGCTTATCTCTTTGGAATTCCAGGTTGTTATTGTTTGACCAAATAACGAAGTTAAAGACAGGCAGGGAAGGAAGTGACTTGATATTGCTTCATAATGAGGAATTTCGGGCAACACCTTTCCAAGTGTAGTGATTATGACGGGGTTCTCTGTCGTTTATTTTCGTCATGGCTGTTTCACTAGTTAGCCATAGGTGATATATGTTGCTGGCATCTTGGAGAATAGAACAGATCAGTACCAAACTGGAATAGCCCTATAAGCAATGTGGTAAGCGTTCAATTTTTTGCATTATCTTTCTTCTTTAAAGTCAATCACTACTGATCGAAATACACACTATAATATGACACGTTCCACTGGTAGTTTAGGAAAAGGGAGTTAATACACGATGCAATGATAAATGTGCTACCATTGATTTTAGAGACGTCATTGTGGTGTGGTACTGGTGATGGTAAGGGAACCATAGATTGCTTTTAAAGTAATGAGACAATCATTGGACCTTTGCATCAACACCGTATTCCCATCTAGAATATAATGCGGCGTGCGGCGTTTTTTAAAATCCTGACGTGGACATTTTCTTTTTCTTGTTTTTAATTTACGAATGTTATATCTAAATTTGTTTCTTTCCCCTAACATTTTTTTTTTTGTTGAATATAAAGTTGGACGTTCCTTGACCGAGTCGAAGAGCAGCGATTTAGTTACAGTTTCAATGCATCTTGTTTACCATCTTCTCTGACATTAAATTGATGGTTTTTATATTTGACATTGTCTGTCTATTTGCCTGTTTATGCTCATAAAACACTGCTAAACAACTAATACCTTTGCTTCACTTGTCACACGCAATGATATGGATTGCAGTTGTGCATGCAGTTTTACTTCTGCCACCTCTCGTTTTTCTCTCCCCTTTTCCCTCACTTTGGTTTTGTTATACTGCAGATGGGAATGATTACACTAACATAACCCAACTTGAAGTAGGAATGAGAACTGAATAAATTAACTCTAGGCCAGGTGAATATAGCGTCTCACTCATCTCTTTGAAATTTCAAGTTGTCATTGTTCGACCAACGGAGTTGAAGACAGGCTTTATGTTGCTATAGAGGTATCTCGCGCCACATGAATGGAATGCATACGCTGTTTAGTATTAGTAATGAATTTTTTCATGTCCATCCCTGCCAATAAAAGTGAAGTGTGTTTGACGGGGTTCTGTGTCATTCTGCCTATGAGAAAGGAAAGTTTTATTTTCGCCATGGTTGTTTCTCTATGCGTGGCCGTGGGTGATGGGTGTTGTTGGCATCTGGGCAGTAAAGAACCGAGTATCATGCTATAATACCCCCCCCCCCTTAGGTTCTAAGCGTTCAATACGGTGATATATCTCTCTTCTTTATCATGTCAATCACTGCTGATGGAATTACAGAGTTATGTTATGACACGTTTCACTCAAAGCTTAAAAAACAAAGTTTATGCAAGATACAAGCAATGGTGCATGAGTCCTATAGGCCATTGATTTTAGATGAGAAATTATGATATGCCTATAGTAGGGGTGTCATTGATTAGGAATTATTAATGACACGATTAAGCACTCCTTCCACTTCTAACTCTCCCCTTTGAATGTGTGTCGATCACGTGAGATCGTCATAAATTATCATTCACGTATAAGCTTTCGTTCAAAGTGTACTCTTAGTTGGAGGAGACCTATAGTTACATGGTTAAAGGCGATGTCTCTTTCGCTGGAGCCGTACGTTTGGCCCGTTTTTCTTTTGCCCTTTTCTCTTTAATTGAGGTATCACTTTCGTCCAGGATAAATCACATTCTCATGTAAACAGACTCACTTGCTCTGTATCCCTTGTTTTGTATCGGAGGCTTCATTGGTTTTACTGCTGATAAATCTCACAGGCTTGTATATAGCTGTAAGAGCTCTCTGAACTGATCATTATGATAGCAAGATTAGAGGGAGTCATATTGGTTATGTAAATAATGGTCAAAGGTCATGTTTTAAAAGGCCACTGTTAAAGCCAGGATGGTTATAAACACTTAATTGTCATGTTTTATTTGTACGTGCCGAGGATCCCTTGGACCCCGTTTACAGTGTGAGGCTCGGCCGCGCCGAGCCCACCTTCATTTCGGTGTAAACGCGCAAAAGGCCAAATGCGGGGCCAAATTTGGCCTCGCATTAGGCCACGCTCTGGAGGTGGTCTCGGCCGCGGCCGAGCCGCGGTCGCGCCCGGCCTTTTTCTCAGTGTAAACGCAAACTGGGCTAAATGCGCGGCCAATTCTAGTCTGGCTTCCAAACCCTCGCCTGTACTATTTCGCTATTCAGGATATTAACCACTGCAACGTCGAAAACTAGTATAGTTGAAGGTGGTTTTGTCCTGCAAAGGATTTTCTCCTTCGGCAAAAGCCTTTGCCCGAACGGCGACTTCGTCGCCACGGAATTCAGTTGGCAAAGGATCTGAAAACCAGACAATACCAAATTGCGTTTGTTTACAAGTAGAGCGCCACTACGACAAAATAATGAAAGGTTTGAATCAAAAGCGCGGTCGAGTCCGGCAGTGTAAACGGACTAAATTGCGGGGCTCGGCCTCGCAATTGAGGTTGGCCGCGGCCGCGGCTCCGCCCAGCCCCGCACCGTTAACGGGGTCTAAGTTTATGCACTGTACGTTTGGGAGTTGGGAGTCGAAGGACTTGTCCATTGCAAATAAACTTTCTGCTCAGGCGTGACAAACCTGGAGGCCAAGCCAGGGTTTGATGACTCCAGCAGCTGTCGTATTACGTAAGAGCATGATAAGGATATCTGCCTGTGGCAGACCATTCAAAGTGAACTCAATTTTCTCTATCCTTTCTAAAGTTTTCAATTTTATATTCTATTGAGAAATTCTATGGTCATCCATTTTACATTTCGAACGAAAAAAATTGACCCGTAAATAACGAAAATACAGGAATAAGAAGGAGAGCATTGCTAGTTTGCCGGTGCTGACAATGTGCTATTTGGCAGTGAGTTACAACGGGGAGGTGAGACTACCTCCCTGGTTACAATCAGCCTGCTGACTGGATCATTGAGAAAGCAGCTGTCGTATTACGTAAGAGCATGATAAGGATATCTGCCTGTGGCAGACCATTCAAAGTGAACTCAATTTTCTCTATCCTTTCTAAAGTTTTCAATTTTATATTCTATTGAGAAATTCTATGGTCATCCATTTTACATTTCGAACGAAAAAAATCGACCCGTAAATAACGAAAATACAGGAATAAGAAGGAGAGCATTGCCAGTTTGCCGGTGCTGACAATGTGCTATTTGGCAGTGAGTTACAACGGGGAGGTGAGACTACCTCCCTGGTTACAATCAGCCTGCTGACTGGATCATTGAGAAAGAGAGAGAGAGGGAGAGAGAGAGAGAGAGAGAGAGGGGGGGGGGAGCGAGGGGGAGAGAGGGAGGGAGAGGGGGGAGAGATGGGGGAGGGAGAAGGGGAGAGCAAAATGGAATGACAATAGTTCCGGTCACTACAGTACAGGCATGCTCTGTCTGCATACGCTGAATGTCTACACTCACACACACACACGTACACACACACACACGCACCATGGAGCTACATGGCCCATGCCAAAACAAAAACAATCTCCTCCTCTCGCGGTGCCCCCCCCCCCCCCTCCTGTGGCGCGTACTCAAAAAGTCCGTAAATCAACTTAGTCGCACACGCACAGAATTTCCACCTAGTTTGTGTGACAGAAAAACAAATGTGATCTGAATAATGTAGGCCCAAAAAAGTTCAACTAAGTATCTCATTATAACTTCCAGGTGCTATATTGCATTCTTTTCTTTGTCGATCACGGATAACCGATATCTGATGACCCCAAGCGTATCACCTAACTCGTCTTTAAAGTGACGAGTTTCATGTCTCGTTTTTTATTCTTCTTTCTTTCTGCCACATTTTGTGTCGTCAATATCTCAACAATGACATTACGGAATAACATGACATTTTCAGTCAACATGTCTCATGACAAAATCTAGCCACAATAAGGTTTTCATGACAGTAACATATCTATGACGTCATTTAGGCGCCATTTTGTGATTTTCGGACCTTGTCACATGATCGATCATAACTTCATAACTGGATATCATTTCTGTATCATTTTTGGTGGACATAAAGTTCAGGTCACGCTCTATCTTACTTTTTAACGCTAGTTACCCAGGTCTTCATTACGCGCGCGTTTGCGCGCGTCAAAATTTTAAAAGGCTCAAAACGACTTCCCAATGGGAAATCTCGAAGTTTCAGACAATTTTAAGCGTTTCAAACATTTTCTCGCGTGCGCGTCCGTCCGCGCAATTTCGCGCGCAGAGGGCGTAAGCAACATGAAAATGCATTTTTTTTGACTGATTTGGATTCCTGGTACTTTGAGTAACAATATCCATTGATTTCCGATCGATGTTGACCTATAACAAAGAAATGCACTGGCGTCAAAGTTGAAATTCCGCGCGCGCGTCTTTCTGCAAATATAGTGAAAAAACATGTCTTTGTTTATTTCGGCATAGCTCTTTAAATCGTCCATTGACCCTATATTTCTATTGCATATTACAAAAGCATATGAATTGGAAATAACGTTTCAAGTACCAATATTGCCAGGAAAACTCATGACGTCATCATATCATCATCTGAAATCAAAAAAGTGGAATTAATTTTTTTGAGGTACTGTTTCTGTCATTCATTTACTCGTATCTCTGTTGTTTAAGCTCAATATTATCCCAAATTCAGATATGTTGTACTTTGAACATTTGCCTTTTAAGTCCATATCATGCTTTTGATATTTGATGACGTCATCATACCTTAAATTGTGATTAAAGGTAAAGACGCAAAATCGGACAAGTTTACGTGTATTGTCTATGGGAGGTGAGTTTTTTTTAAACCATGCATTGACTTAACAACGTTTAAGCACCTTTATCTCAGCTGATTTTGTTTCATTTCCTCTGAAACTTTAAGTATGTTGTAGCTGTGACAATAAGCTGCAGTAATCATGCATTTTATTCTTTGAAATCTCCTCATGAGGTTGACAATTTTGCAATTTAAAACTGAAAATGAGAATGGAATGTGGACGAAACGATTCCTGATTCATCTTTCACGTACATAAATCTACGTTCCTCTAATTTTCTCGTCGAGACGTATGGCCGAGTGGTTAGAGGCGTCGTCTCAGAAACGTGAGGTTGCACACGTACGGGTTCGAACCTCACAAGAGCACGAAAGAAAAAAATTATTTTTTAAATTTGTTTTTTCTTCAATGGAGTACTACACCTTCGTCCATGTAGAAATCACGTTCGCATGTAAACACAACTATACGCACACACTCACATAGTATCCCTTTGTTTTGCGTTGGAGACTGCATTACTTCGACTGCTGCAAAATTTTGCAGGCTGGGCTTTTCAAACTGATTTAAAATATTGTAATAAAATGAAATTTGTTCATATCAATTCAGTAACACAATGTAGTCGTGGTTACTTTGTGCTGATTTATACATGGAACAAGCTATACATTGTAAAAAAGGTATTTGAATTGTTCCTTTAAGTCAGTCTTCTGTATTGATGATTATTTGTCAATTAGTGGTTTTTGTGGAGTTTCAGATAGTGATAAAAAGTATAGATGATAAGTACAGCGATAATTCCTACAGTTAGTTCAAAGTTGTGTTACAGAGGTTTGATACATACATTTAGCATTGTGTGTGTGTGTACGTGTGTATACAGGTTGGCCATATGACACATTCTAGACAATTAATCTTAATTAATTAGCAAACGTGATCAGCTATGGAACTGAATATGGTACTAATGTATGATGTTAATGATTCTAATTAAACTGTGACGAGTTTAAAGGGATAGCTTAACTGTGTGTAAAAATAAAGCAATTATAAGGAAATTTTAGGGGAATTTGATAACCATGCCTATAATAATTTCATACAGGTACTAATAGCTGCCTCATGTTCATGTGATCGATCGTCATGTCAATAGCAAACTGACAACGTACGATGAATATGTTATACATTGAACATCTTTCAAGTCCATATCGTTATTTTCTAATTTGATGACGTCATCATGCTAGAAGGTATGGTTAAAGGCGAGATATCGAAATCAGCGAAGATTGTACGTTATGTCTATGAAAGGGGATTTTTGTTTTTTATCCATGCATTGACTCGATAACGCTCGAGCACCTTTACCTCACTTGATTTTGATTTCCTCTGAAACTTAAGTATGTTGTAGCTGAGACAATAAGCTGCAGTAATCATACATTTTATTTTTTTTTTTTATCTTCTCACCAGGTTGAGTATTTTGCAGCATAAAACTGAAAATGAGAATGGAAGATGAACGAAACGATTCCTGAGTCATCTTTCACATATAAGTTTACGTTCCTCATATTTTCTCGTCGAGACGTATGACTGAGAGGTTAAAGGCGACGTCTCAGAGACGTAAGGTTGCACACGTGCGTGATTAAAGGCAAGGTATCAAAAGCCAGCCGATTATAGGTTTTATGTCTGCGGGACGTATTTTTCCCAAGTTGCCAGAAATGGCATAGCGACCTCAGTCGTTACAAGGCCGCTTTTCCGTCTAGCAATGCAATAGATGTTCACACGGCCACGTTTAATAGTTGAGTGGGCATTGACTTTCCCCCTGTTATATCTATACATTGTTGTGTGTATTTTTTTTTTGTCTTACCATTTCCGTGGATGACCCGTGGCCGAGTGGTTACAGAAACGGTTTGGCATGCACGCTCAATATATTTTCAAGGTGCCTATATCACATTCTTTTCTTTGTCGATCGCAGATGACCGTCATCTGATCACCACAAGCGTATCACCTAACTCGTCCTCAATGTGACGAGTTTTCATGTCTCGTTAGGTGATACGCTATCAGCGTATCACCTATTGTGATTGTCAAAATTTCTCTTTTTAGGTGATACGCTTTTAGCGTATCACCTATTGTGTTTGTCAAAATCTTCCTTTCTTTCTTTTTATTCTTCTTTCTTTCTGGCACATTTTGTGTCGTGAATATCTCAACATTGACATGACGGAATAACATGACATTTTCAGTCAACATGTCTCATGACAATATCTAGCCACAATAAGGTTTTCATGACGGTAACATATCTATGACGTCATCTAGGCGCCATTTTGTGATTTTCGGACCATGTTACATGATCGATCATAACTTCATAACTAAAGGTCGTTTCTGTATCATTTTCGTTGGACATAAAGTTCAGGTCACGTTCTATCTTACTTTTTAATGCTAATTACCTAGGACATCATTACGCGCGCATTAGCGCGCGTCAAAGTTTTTAAATGCTTAAAACGACTTCCCAATGGGAAATCTCGAAGTTTCAGACAATTTTAAGCGTTCCGCGCGTTCGCGTTCGTCCGCGCATTTCCGCGCGCAGTGCGCGTAAGCAACATGAAAATGCACATTTTTGGACAGATTTGGATTTCTGATACATTAAGTAACAATATCCATTGATTTTCGATCAATTTCGACCTATAACAAAGGAATGCGCTGGCGTCAAAGTTGAAATTTCGTGTTCGCGTCTATGTGGAAATATAGCGAAAAACATGTCTTTGTTTATTTCGCCATAGCTCTTTAAAACGTCAGGTGACCCTATGTTTTTATTGCATATTACAAAAGCATATGAATTGAAAATAACGTTTCAAGTATCAATATTTAGCTAAATACATTATGACGTCATCATATCATCATCTGAAATCAAAAAAGTGGAATTAATTTTTTTGAGGTACTGTTTCTGACATTCATTTGCTCGTATCTCTGTTGTTTAAGCTCAATATTATCCCAAATTCAGATATGTTGTACTTTGAACATTTGCCTTTCAAGTCCAAGTCATGGTTTTGAAATTTGATGACGTCATCATACCTTAAATTGTGATTAAAGGTAAAGATGCAAAATCGGACAAGTTTACGTGTTATGTCTATGGGAGGTGATTTTTTTTAAAACCATGCATTGACTTGACAACGTTTAAGCACCTTTATCTCAGCTGATTTTGCTTCATTTCCTCTGAAACTTAAGTATGTTGTAGCTGAGACAATAAGCTTCAGTAATCATGCATTTTATTTTTTGAAATCTCATCATCAGGTTGACAATTTTGCAGTTTAAAACTGAAAATGAGAATGGAATGTGGACAAAACGATTCCCGATTCATCTTTCACATACATAAGTTTACGCTCCTCATATTTTCTCGCCGAGACGTATGGCCGAGTGGTTAAAGGCGACGTCTCAGAGACGTGAGGTTGCGGGTTCGAACCCCACAAGATCACGAATCAAAATACTTTGCTATTTTACTTTTTTTCTTCAATTTTGTATTACATATTCGTCCATGTAGAAATCACGTTCGTATATAAACGCACCTACACACACACACAGACACACAGACACACACCATATCCCTCTTTTTTGTGTTGGAGACCACATTGCTTCGACTGCTGCAAAATTGTGCAGGCTGACTTTGTCAAACCGATCATAGTATGTAATGACGACGACGGAGGTGTTGTACTTTGAACAATTGTCTTTCAAGACCATGTCATTGTTTTGTACTTTGATGACGTCATCACACTGAAAATTGTGATTAAAGGCAAGGTATCAAAACCAGCCGATTGTAGGCTTTATGTCTACGGCGCGTATTTTTCCCAAGTTGCCAGAAATGGCATAGCGACATCAGTCGTTACAAGGCCGCATTTCCGTCTAGCAATGCAATACATGTTCACGCGGCCACGATTGTTGAGTGGGCATTGACTTTTTCCCCCTGTAATATCCATACATTTCTTTTTTGCCTTACCATTTCCGGGGATGTCCCGTGGCCGAGTGGTTAGAGAAACGGGTTTGCATGCACGCTCAATATAACTTCAAGGTGCCTATATCACATTCTTTTCTTTGTCGATCACAGACGACCGACACCTGATGACCTCAAGCGTATCACCTAACTCGTCAGCGTGACGAGTTTCATATCTCGTTTTTTATTCTTCTTTCTTTCTGCCACATTTTGTGTCGTCAATATCTCAACAATGACATTACGGAATAACATAACATTTTCAGTCAACATGTCTCATAACAATATCTAGCCACAATAAGGTTTTCATGACAGTAACATATCTATGACGTCATCTAGGCGCCATTTTGTGATTTTCGGACCTTGTCACATGATCGATCATAACTTCATAACTAGATATCATTTCTGTATCATTTTCGGTGGACATAAAGTTCAGGTCAGGCTCTATCTTACATTTTAACGCTAGTTACCAAGGTCATCTTACGCGCGCGTACGGGCGCGTCAAAATTTTAAAAGGCTCAAAACGACTTCCCAATGGGAAATCTCGAAGTTTCAGACAATTCTAAGCGTTTCAAACATTTTCTCGCGTGCGCGTCCGTCCGCGCAATTTCGCGCGCAGAGGGCGTAACCAACATGAAAATGCAATTTTTTTGACTGATTTGGATTTCTGATACTTTGAGTAACAATATCCATTGATTTCCGATCGATTTTGACCTATAACAAAGGAATGCACTGGCGTCAAAGTTGAAATTCCGCGCGCGCGTCTTTCTGCAAATATAGTGAAAAAACATGTTTTTGTTTATGTCGCCATAGCTCTTTAAATCGTCCATTGACCCTATATTTCTATTGCATATTACAAAAGCATATGAATTGGAAATAACGTTTCAAGTACCAATATTGCCAGGAAAACTCATGACGTCATCATATCATCATCTGAAATCAAAAAAGTGGAATTAATTTTTTTGAGGTACTCTTTCTGACATTCATTTACTCGTATCTCTATTGTTTAAGCTTAATATCACCCCAAATTCAGATATGTTTTACTTTGAACATTTGCCCTTCAAGTCCATGTCATGGTTTTGAAATTTGATGACGTCATCATACTTTAAATTGTGATTAAAGGTAAAGACGCAAAATCGGACAAGTTTACGTGTATTGTCTATGGGAGGTGATTTTTTTTAAAACCATACATTGACTTGACAACGTTTAAGCACCTTTATCTCAGATGATTTTGCTTCATTTCCTCTGAAAATTAAGTATGTTGTAGCTGTGACAATAAGCTGCAGTAATCATGCATTTTATTCTTTGAAATCTCCTCATCAGGTTGACAATTTTGCAATTTAAAACTGAAAATGAGAATGGAATGCGGACGAAACGATTCCTGATTCATCTTTCACGTACATAAGTTTACGTTCCTCTAATTTTCTCGTCGAGACGTATGGCCGAGTGGTTAGAGGTGTCGTCACAGAAACGTGAGGTTGCACACGTACGGGTTCGAACCTCACAAGAGCACGAAAGAAAATAATAATTTTTTTTTTACTTTTTTTCTTCAATGGAGTACTACACCTTCGTCCATGTAGAAGTCACGTTCGCATGTAAACACACCTATACGCACACACTCACACAGTATCCCTTTGTTTATCGTTGGAGACTGCATTGCTTCGACTGCTGCAAAATATTGCAGGCTGGGCTTTTCAAGCTGATCATGGTATATTGTAACAAAATGAAATTTGTTCATATCAATTCAGTAACACAATGTAGTCGTGGTTACTTTGTGCTGATTTTATACATGTAAGAAGCTATACATTGTAAAAAAAAAGGTATTTGAATTGTTCCTTTAAGTCAGTCTTCTGTATTGATGATTATTTGTCAATTAGTGGTTTTTGTGGAGTTTCAGATAATGATAAAAAGTATGTATGATAAGTGCAGCGATACTTTCTACAGTTAGTTCAAAGTTGTGTTACAGAGGTTTGATACATACATTTAGCATTGTGTTTGTGTGTCCACGTGTGTATACAGGTTGGCCATATGGCACATTCTAGACAATAAATCTTAATTAATTAGCAAACGCGATCAGCTATGGAACTGAATATGGTACTAATGTATGATGTTCATGATTCTCATTAAACTGTGACGAGTTTAAAGAGATAGCTTAACTGTGTGTAAAAATAAAGCAATAATAAGGAAATTTTAAGGGAATTTGATAACCATGCCTATAATAATTTCATACAGGTACTAATAGCTGCCTCATATTCATGTGGTTGATCGTCATGTCAATAGCAAACTGACAACGTACGATTAATATATTATACATTAAACAACTGTCTTTCAAATCCATATCGATGTTTTCTAGTTTGATGACGTCATCATACTTTAAATTGTGACAAAAGTAAAGACACAAAATCGGACAAGTTTACGTGTTATGTCTATGGGAGTGATTTTTTTTAAAACCATGCATTGACTTGACAACGTTTAAGCACCTCTATCTCAGCTGATTTTGCTTCATTTCCTCTGAAACTTTAGTATGTTGTAGCTGAGACAATAAGCTGCAGTAATCATGCATTTTATTCTTTGAAATCTCCTCATCAGATTGACAATTTTGCAGTTTAAAACTGAAAATGAAAATGGAATGTGGACAAAACGATTCCTCATGTATCTTTCACATACATAAGTTTACGTTCCCCATATTTTCTCGTCGAGACGTATGGCCGAGTGGCTAAAGGCGACGTCTCAGAGACGTAAGGTTGCGGGTTGGAACCCCACAAGATCACGAAACAAAATACTTAGCTATTTTACTTTTTTTTCTTCAATTTTGTATTACATATTCGTCCATGTAGAAATCACGTACGTATATAAACGCACCTATACACACACACAGACACACACACACACGCCATATCCCTCTTTTTTGTGTGTTGGAGACCACATTGCTTCGACTGCAGCACAATTTTGAAGGTTGACTTTGTCAAACCGATCATAGTATGTAATGACGACGACTGAGGTGTTGTACTTTGAACAATTGTCTTTCAAGACGATGTCATTGTTTTGTAATTTGATGACGTCATTACACTGAAAATTGTGATTAAAGGCAAGGTATCAAAACCAGCCGATTATAGGTTTTATGTCTGCGGGACGTATTTTTCCCAAGTTGCCAGAAATGGCATAGCGACCTCAGTCGTTACAAGGCCGCTTTTCCGTCTAGCAATGCAATAGATGTTCAAACGGCCACGTTGGTTGAGTGGGCATTGACTTTCCCCCTGTTATATCTATACATTGTTTTTTTTTTTGTCTTACCATTTCCGTGGATGACCCGTGGCCGAGTGGTTACAGAAACGGTTTCGCATGTACGCTCAATATAACTTCAAGGTGCCTATATCACATTCTTTTCTTTGTCGATCACAGATGACTGTCATCTGATGACCACAAGCGTATCACCTAACTCGTCCTCAATGTGACGAGTTTTCATGTCTCGTTATTCTTCTTTCTTTCTGGCACATTTTGTGTCGTGAATATCTCAACATTGACATGACGGAATAACATGACATTTTCAGTCAACATGTCTCATGACAATATCTAGCCACAATAAGGTTTTCATGACAGTAACATATCTATGACGTCATCTAGGCGCCATTTTGTGATTTTCGGACCATGTTACATGATCGATCATAACTTCATAATTAAAGGTCATTTCTTTATCATCTTCGTTGGACATAAAGTTCAGGTCACGCTCTATCTTACTTTTTAATGCTAATTACTTAGGACATTATTACGCGCGCATTAGCGCGCGTCAAATTTTTTAAATGCTTAAAACGACTTCCCAATGGGAAATCTCGAAGTTTCAGACAATTTTGAGCTTTCCGCGCGTTCGCGTCCGTCCGCGCATTTCCGCGCGCAGTGCGCGTAAGCAACATGAAAATGCACATTTTTTGACAGATTTGGATTCCTGATACTTTGAGTAACAATATCCATTGATTTCCGATCGATTTCGACCTATAACAAAGGAATGTGCTGGTGTCAAAGTTGAAATTTCGTGTGCGCGTCTATGTGGAAATATAGCGAAAAACATGTCTTTGTTTATTTCGCCATAGCTCTTTAAAACGTCAGGTGACCCTATGTTTTTATTGCATATTACAAAAGCATATGAATTGAAAATAACGTTTCAAGTATCAAAATTTCCCTAAATACATTATGACGTCATCATATCATCATCTGAAATCAAAAAAGTGGAATTAATTTTTTTGAGGTACTGTTTCTGACATTCATTTACTCGTATCTCTGTTGTTTAAGCTCAATATTATCCCAAATTCAGATATGTTGTACTTTGAACATTTAACTTTTAAGTCCATGTCATGCTTTTGATATTTGATGACGTCATCATACCTTAAATTGTGATTAAAGGTAAAGACGCAAAATCGGACAAGTTTACGTGTTTTGTCTATGGGAGGTGATTTTTTTTAAACCATGCATTGACTTAACAACGTTTAAGCACCTTTATCTCAGCTGATTTTGCTTCATTTCCTCTGAAACTTTAGTATGTTGTAGCTCAGACAATAAGCTGCAGTTATCATGTATTTCATATTTTCAAATCTCATTAGGTCGACAATTTTGTAGTTAAAAACTGAAAATGAGAATGCAATCCGTACGGAACGATTCCTGATTGTTCTTTGCAACTGGATATTGGTCGAATCCACGCGGCCACTTGTGGGAAGTTGAATAGCGCCATCACAAGTCAACGCTGTCACGACAGTATAATTATACATTTAAGTTTCGCACTCGATCTTCAGGACAGCCATGTGGCATAATCGGTTAGCGCGCTGGTTGTTTATAACGCCATACCGGAAGGCGAGAGGTTCGACTCCCGCAGGAGTTTTATCCGTTCTTTCTTTTTTTCTCTTTTTTTCGGCAGTTCAGCTTTACTCCGATGTCATTTATCATATTATTTTATCAAGTGTACGTAACCCGTGAACACGGCTGCTCTATTTCCCTTGTTTTGTATTGGAGTTTGGAGATTGGGTTTGCTTCATTAATTTTGTCACACTTAATGTTGTAAATTGCCCCTTGTTACAGTGTCCCGCTTGCCACCTTTCGTTTGCTCTTTCCTTTTCTCTTCATTGGTTATTGTTATACTGTAACAGGATAGGTAGGAACATGTACGTTTAAATAACTTGCAGGAATGGGATCTGAATTGATTAACTCTAGTCCAAGTGCATGGCGTCTCGCTCATCTCTTTGAAATTCCAGGTTGTTATTGTTTGACCTAATACCGGAGTTGTAGACAGGTTTTATGTTGCTATAGAGGTATCTTGCAGTTGTCTTGTGCCACATGAGTGGAAGGCATCACTGTTTAGTGGTAGTAATGAACTTTTTCATGTTGTATATGGTATAAAGATATGAATTTCACATCCAATCTTCGGGACAGCCGTGTGGCTTTATAGTCACTTGGCGCGCTGCATGGTCATTACACACCACCTTAGGACGAGATGTTTGAGACCCGGAGGACGCTATTATTTTTTTTTCTCTCTCTTTCTTTGTTTTTCTTTTGGCAGTTCAGCTTCATTCCGATGTCATTACCCCACGACACACAGTCACTCAAGTTCCCCCTTTTTTTTGTCGGAGGCTGGAGGTTGGATTTGCTTCATTTATCATACGTACTGTTGTAAATTGCCCTTGGTATACAGTGCCCCGCTTGCCACCTTTCGTTTTCTCTTTCCTTTTCTCTACGTTTGTTCCTGTTACACTGCACAAGACAGGTCGGAAAATGATTTACATAACACAACCGGAGCAGGAATGGCAACTGAATAAATTAACTCTAGGCCAGGTGTATGGCGTCTCGCTCGTCTCTTTGAAATTCCAGGTTGTTATTGTTTGACCCAATAACGGAATTGTAGACAGGTTTTATGTTGCTATAGAGGTATCTTGTGCCACATGAGTAGAAGGCATCACTGTTTAGTAGTAGTAATGAACTTTTTCATGTCCCTCCTTGTCAATTATAGTGTGTTCAAAGGGGTTGTGTGTCTATCTGCCAAAGAAAAGGAGAACCTTATTTTCGTCATGGCTACTTCTCTATACGTAACCGTAGGTGATGAGTGTTGTTGGTATCTGAGCAGTGAATAACACAGCATCAGGCTAAAATCCCCCTTAGTTATACGCGCTAAGCGTTCAATTTGATATATCTTTATTTATGTAGTCAATCACTGCTAATGGAGTTACAGAATTATGTTATGACACCTTTCACTGAAAGTTTGTAAAGCAAAGTTTATGGACAAGGCAAGCAATTGTACATGAATAATACCAATGATTTCAGAGGGAAATTATGGTATACCTAAATGTAAGGGTATCATTGCTTTGGAATTGCTGAGACAATATCTTGGCACGAGGGCTTCCACCTTTAATAACTGATCCCTTTGAAGATGTGTCGCTCACGGGTGATCGTCATGATTCATCTTTCACGTAGAAGCTTTCGTTCCACACTCTTAGTTCGAGAAGACTTACCATCATACTTTAGATTGTGATTAAAGGTAAAGACTCAAAATCAGACAAGTTGACGTGTTATGTCTATGGGAGGTGATTTTTTTTTTTAAACCATGCATTGACTTGACAACGTTTAAGCACCTTTATTTCAGCTGATTTTGCTTCATTTCCTCTGAAACTTAAGTATGTGGTAGCTCAGACAATAAGTTGCAGTAACCATGCATTTTATTTTTTCAAATCTCCTCATCAGGTTGATGATTTTGCAGCTAAAAACTGAAAATTAGAAAGGAATGTGGACCAAACGATTCCTGAATCATCTTTCACATATAAGCGTACGTTCCTCATATTTTCTCGTCAAGACGTACATGGCCGAGAGGATAAAGGCGACGTCACAAGAGACGTGAGGGTGCACACGTACGGGTTCGAACCCCATAAGAGCACGAAGCAAAATACTTACATCTTTTGCTTTGTTTTTTCTTTTATGGAGTATTCATCTTCGTCCATGTAGAAATCACGTTTTCATGTAAACGTGCACACACACACAGGCACACACACACACACACACAGACACACACAATATCCCTTTGTTTTGTGTTGGAGACCACATTGCTTTGACTGGCAACTTGGACTTGAAATTACAAATGTTAAAGTGAAGATGACTCTTAAAAGACCGCATGGCCATGTTTGATTTTCTTTTACAATATAAAGACCTATTGGTAAATATTCATTCACATATCCTTTCCAATCAAATTACTTGGACACGCCGACACCACACGGAATTTTCAATCGGTTGCATGACAGAAACAATTTCATCTGAATTATGTAGGACTGTATAAAGAATTGGACTTCACGAATATTTCTCAATATTACTTCAAGTCGCTACTTAACATTATTTTCGTTGTCGATCACTGAAAATGAGAATGGAATCTGGTCGAAACGATTCCCGATTTATCTTTGTAACTGTATATTGATCGAATCCACGCGGCCACTCGTGGGAAGTTGAATAGCGCTATCAGTCACTTGACGTATATCGCCAAAAAAATGAATATCAATGTAAATTTGTGTTGTGTATAGCATACATAGATAGATTTAAGTCTCGCACAAGATCTTCGGATCTTCCGTGTGGCAGAATCGCTTAGCACGCTGCGTGTTTATAATGCCCGAAAGGAAGGAGGGAATTTAATCGAGTCCCGCAGGACTTTTTCCTTTTATTTCTTTTTTTCTTTTTTTTTCTGCAGTTCAGATTCACTCTGATGTCATGAACACAGCTACTCTATTTCCCTTGTTTTGTATTGGAGTTTGGAGGTTGGGTTTGCTTCTTTAATTTTGTCACACGTAATGTTGTAAATTGCCCCTTGAAACAGTACCCCGCTTGCCACCATTCGTTTTCTCTTTCCTTTTCTCTTCATTTGTTCTTGTTATACTGTAGCAGGATATTTAGGTACGTGTACGTTTACATAACTAACAGGAATGGGAACTGAATTAATTAACTCTAGTCCACGTGCATGCGTCTCGCTTATCTCTTTGGAATTCCAGGTTGTTATTGTTTGACCAAATAACGGAGTTAAAGACAGGCAGGGAAGGAAGTGACTTGATATTGCTTCATAATGAGGAATTTCGGGCAACACCTTTCCAAGTGTAGTGATTATGACGGGGTTCTCTGTCGTTTATTTTCGTCATGGCTGTTTCACTAGTTTAGCCATAGGTGATATGTTGTTGGCATCTGGGAGAATAGAACAGATCAGTACCAAACTGGAATAGCCCTATAAGCAATGTGGTAAGCGTTCAATTTTTTGCATTTTCTTTCTTGTTTAAAGTCAATCACTACTGATCGTAATACACAATAATATGACACGTTCCACTGGTAGTTTAGGAAAAGGGAGTTAATGCACGATGCAATGATAAATGTGCTACCATTGATTTTAGAGACGTTATTGTGGTGTGGTACTGGTGATGGTAAGGGAACCATAGATTGCTTTTAAAGTAATGAGACAATCATTGGACCTTTGCATCAAGACCGTATTCCCATCTAGAATATAATGCGGCGTGCGGCGTTTTTTAAAATCCTGACGTGGGCATTTTCTTTTTCTTGTTTTTAATTTACGAATGTTATATCTAAATTTGTTTCTTTCCCCTAACATTTTTTTTTTGTTGAATATAAAGTTGGACGTTCCTTGACCGAGTAGAAGAGCAGCGATTTAGTTACAGTTTCAATGCATCTTGTTTACCATCTTCTCTGACATTAAATTGATGGTTTTTATATTTGACATTTTCTGTCTGTTTGCCTGTTTATGCTCATAAAACACTGCTATAACAACTAATACCTTTGCTTCACTTGTCACACGCAATGATATGGATTGCAGTTGTGCATGCAGTTTTGCTTCTGCCACCTCTCGTTTTTCTCTCCCCTTTTCCCTCACTTTGGTTTTGTTATACTGCAGATGGGAATGATTACACTAACATAACCCAACTTGAAGTAGGAATGAGAACTGAATAAATTAACTCTAGGCCAGGTGAATATAGCGTCTCACTCATCTCTTTGAAATTTCAAGTTGTCATTGTTCGACCAACGGAGTTAAAGACAGGCTTTATGTTGCTATAGAGGTATCTCGCGCCACATGAATGGAATGCATACGCTGTTTAGTATTAGTAATGAATTTTTTCATGTCCATCCCTGCCAATGAAAGTGAAGTGTGTTTGACGGGGTTCTGTGTCATTCTGCCTATGAGAAAGCAAAGTTTTATTTTCGCCATGGTTGTTTCTCTATGCGTGGCCGTGGGTGATGGGTGTTGTTGGCATCTGGGCAGTAAAGAACCGAGTATCATGCTATAATACCCCCCCCCTTAGGTTCTAAGCGTTCGATACGGTGATATATCTCTCTTCTTTATCATGTCAATCACTGCTGATGGAATTACAGAGTTATGTTATGACACGTTTCACTCAAAGCTTAAAAAACAAAGTTTATGCACGATACAAGTAATGGTGCATGAGTCCTATAGGCCATTGATTTTAGATGAGAAATTATGATATGCCTATAGTAGGGGTGTCATTGATTAGGAATTAATGACACGATTAAGCACTCCTTCCACTTTTAACTCTCCCCTTTGAATGTGTGTCGATCACGTGAGATCGTCATAAATTATCATTCACGTATAAGCTTACGTTCAAAGTGTACTCTTAGCTGGAGGAGACCTAGTTACATGGTTAAAGGCGATGTCTCTTTCGCTGGAGCCGTACGATTGGCCCGTTTTTCTTTTGCCCTTTTCTCTTTAATTGAGGTATCACTTTCGTCCAGGATAAATCACACTCTCATGTAAACAGACTCACTTGCTCTATATCCCTTGTTTTGTATCGGAGGCTTCATTGGTTTTACTGCTGGTAAATCTCACAGGCTTGTATATAGCTGTAAGAGCTCTCTGAACTGATCATTATGATAGCAAGATTAGAGGGAGTCATATTGGTTATGTAAATAATGGTCAAAGGTCATGTTTTAAAAGGTCACTGTTAAAGCCAGGATGGTTATAAACACTTCATTGTCATGTTTTATTTGTACGTGCCGAGGATCCCTTGGACCCCGTTTACAGTGTGAGGCTCGGCCGCGGCTCGGCCGCGCCGAGCCCACCTTCATTTCGGTGTAAACGCGCAAAAGGCCAAATGCGGGGCCAAATTTGGCCTCGCATTAGGCCACGCTCTGGAGGTGGTCTCGGCCGTGGCCGAGCCGCGGTCGCGCCCGGCCTTTTTCTCAGTGTAAACGCAAACTGGGCTAAATGCGCGGCCAATTCTAGTCTGGCTTCCAAACCCTCGCCTGTACTATTTCGCTATTGAGGATATTAACCACTTCAACGTCGAAAACTAGTATAGTGTAAGGTGGTTTTGTCCTGCAAAGGATTTTCTCCTTCGGCAAAGGCCTTTGCCCGAACGGCGACTTCGTCGCCACGGAATTCAGTTGGCAAAGGATCTGAAAACCAGACAATACCAAATTGCGTTTGTTTACAAGTAGAGCGCCACTACAACAAAATATTGAAAGGTTTGAATCAAAAGCGCGGCCGAGTCCGGCAGTGTAAACGGACTAAATTGCGGGGCTCGGCCTCGCAATTGAGGTTGGCCTTGGCCGCGGCTCGGCCGCGGCTCCGCCCAGCCCCGCACCGTTAACGGGGTCTAAGTTTATGCACTGTACGTACTCAAAAAGTCCGTAAATCAACTTAGTCGCACACGCACAGAATTTCCACCTAGTTTGTGTGACAGAAAAACAAATGTGATGTGAAAAATGTAGGCCCAAAAAAGTTCAACTAAGTATCTCATTATAACTTCCAGGTGCTATATTGCATTCTTTTCTTTGTCGATCACGGATAACCGATATCTGATGACCCCAAGCGTATCACCTAACTCGTCTTTAAAGTGACGAGTTTCATGTCTCGTTTTTTATTCTTCTTTCTTTCTGCCACATTTTGTGTCGTCAATATCTCAACAATGACATTACGGAATAACATGACATTTTCAGTCAACATGTCTCATAACAATATCTAGCCACAATAAGGTTTTCATGACAGTAACATATCTATGACGTCATCTAGGCGCCATTTTGTGATTTTCGGACCTTGTCACATGATCGATCATAACTTCATAACTAGATATCATTTCTGTATCATTTTCGGTGGACACAAAGTTCAGGTCACGCTCTATCTTACATTTTAACGCTAGTTACCCAGGTCATGATTACGCGCGCGTTTGCGCGCGTCAAAATTTTAAAAGGCTCAAAACGACTTCCCAATGGGAAATCTCGAAGTTTCAGACAATTCTAAGCGTTTCAAACATTTTCTCGCGTGCGCGTCCGTCCGCGCAATTTCGCGCGCAGAGGGCGTAACCAACATGAAAATGCAATTTTTTTGACTGATTTGGATTTCTGATACTTTGAGTAACAATATCCATTGATTTCCGATCGATGTTGACCTATAACAAAGAAATGCACTGGCGTCTTTCTGCAAATATAGTGAAAAAACATGTCTTTGTTTATTTCGGCATAGCTCTTTAAATCGTCCATTGACCCTATATTTCTATTGCATATTACAAAAGCATATGAATTGGAAATAACGTTTCAAGTACCAATATTGCCAGGAAAACTCATGACGTCATCATATCATCATCTGAAATCAAAAAAGTGGAATTAATTTTTTTGAGGTACTGTTTCTGTCATTCATTTACTCGTATCTCTGTTGTTTAAGCTCAATATTATCCCAAATTCAGATATGTTGAACTTTGAACATTTGCCTTTTAAGTCCATATCATGCTTTTGATATTTGATGACGTCATCATACCTTAAATTGTGATTAAAGGTAAAGACGCAAAATCGGACAAGTTTACGTGTATTGTCTATGGGAGGTGAGTTTTTTTTAAACCATGCATTGACTTAACAACGTTTAAGCACCTTTATCTCAGCTGATTTTGTTTCATTTCCTCTGAAACTTAAGTATGTTGTAGCTGTGACAATAAGCTGCAGTAATCATGCATTTTATTCTTTGAAATCTCCTCATGAGGTTGACAATTTTGCAATTTAAAACTGAAAATGAGAATGGAATGTGGACGAAACGATTCCTGATTCATCTTTCACGTACATAAATCTACGTTCCTCTAATTTTCTCGTCGAGACGTATGGCCGAGTGGTTAGAGGCGTCGTCTCAGAAACGTGAGGTTGCACACGTACGGGTTCGAACCTCACAAGAGCACGAAAGAAAATGATTATTTTTTTAATTTGTTTTTTCTTCAATGGAGTACTACACCTTCGTCCATGTAGAAATCACGTTCGCATGTAAACACAACTATACGCACACACTCACATAGTATCCCTTTGTTTTGCGTTGGAGACTGCATTACTTCGACTGCTGCAAAATTTTGCAGGCTGGGCTTTTCAAACTGATTTAAAATATTGAAATAAAATGAAATTTGTTCATATCAATTCAGTAACACAATGTAGTCGTGGTTACTTTGTGCTGATTTATACATGGAACAAGCTATACATTGTAAGAGAGGTATTTGAATTGTTCCTTTAAGTCAGTCTTCTGTATTGATGATTATTTGTCAATTAGTGGTTTTTGTGGAGTTTCAGATAATGATAAAAAGTATGTATGATAAGTGCAGCGATACTTTCTACAGTTAGTTCAAAGTTGTGTTACAGAGGTTTGATACATACATTTAGCATTGTGTTTGTGTGTCCACGTGTGTATACAGGTTGGCCATATGGCACATTCTAGACAATAAATCTTAATTAATTAGCAAACGCGATCAGCTATGGAACTGAATATGGTACTAATGTATGATGTTCATGATTCTCATTAAACTGTGACGAGTTTAAAGAGATAGCTTAACTGTGTGTAAAAATAAAGCAATAATAAGGAAATTTTAAGGGAATTTGATAACCATGCCTATAATAATTTCATACAGGTACTAATAGCTGCCTCATATTCGTGTCATTGATCGTCATGTCAATAGCAAACTGACAACGTATGATTAATATATTATACCTTCAACAACTGTCTTTCAAATCCATATCGACGTTTTCTAGTTTGATGACGTCATCATACTTTATATTGTGATAAAAGTAAAGACACAAAATCGGACAAGTTTACGTGTTATGTCTATGGGAGGTGATTTTTTTCAAAATCATGCATTGACTTGACAACGTTTAAGCACCTCTATCTCAGCTGATTTTGCTTCATTTCCTCTGAAACTTTAGTATGTTGTAGCTGAGACAATAAGCTGCAGTAATCATGCATTTTATTCTTTGAAATCTCCTCATCAGATTGACAATTTTGCAGTTTAAAACTGAAAATGAAAATGGAATGTGGACAAAACGATTCCTCATGTATCTTTCACATACATAAGTTTACGTTCCCCATATTTTCTCGTCGAGACGTATGGCCGAGTGGCTAAAGGCGACGTCTCAGAGACGTAAGGTTGCGGGTTGGAACCCCACACGATCACGAAACAAAATACTTAGCTATTTTACATTTTTTTCTTCAATTTTGTATTACATATTCGTCCATGTAGAAATCACGTACGTATATAAACGCACCTATACACACACACAGACACACACACACACGCCATATCCCTCTTTTTTGTGTGTTGGAGACCACATTGCTTCGACTGCAGCAAAATTTTGCAGGTTGACTTTGTCAAACCGATCATAGTATGTAATGACGACGACTGAGGTGTTGTACTTTGAACTTTGTACTTTTCCGTCTAGCAATGCAATAGATATTCACACGGCCACGTTGGTTGAGTGGGCATTGACTTTCCCCCTGTTATATCTATACATTGTTTTTTTTTTTTTGTCTTACCATTTCCGTGGATGACCCGTGGCCGAGTGGTTACAGAAACGGTTTCGCATGTACGCTCAATATAACTTCAAGGTGCCTATATCACATTCTTTTCTTTGTCGATCACAGATGACTGTCATCTGATGACCACAAGCGTATCACCTAACTCGTCCTCAATGTGACGAGTTTTCATGTCTCGTTCTTCTTTCTTTCTGGCACATTTTGTGTCGTGAATATCTCAACATTGACATGACGGCATAACATGACATTTTCAGTCAACATGTCTCATGACAATATCTAGCCACAATAAGGTTTTCATGACAGTAACATATCTATGACGTCATCTAGGCGCCATTTTGTGATTTTTGGACCATGTTACATGATCGATCATAACTTCATAACTAAAGGTCATTTCTGTATCATTTTCGTTGGACATAAAGTTCAGGTCACGCTCTATCTTACTTTTTAATGCTAATTACTTAGGACATCATGACGCGCGCATTAGCGCGCGTCAAAGTTTTTAAATGCTTAAAACGACTTCCCAATGGGAAATCTCGAAGTTTCAGACAATTTTGAGCGTTCCGCGCGTTCGCGTCCGTCCGCGCATTTCCGCGTGCAGTGCGCGTAAGCAACATGAAAATGCACATTTTTTGACAGATTTGGATTCCTTATACATTAAGTAACAATATCCATTGATTTCCGATCAATTTTGACCTATAACAAAGGAATGCGCTGGCGTCAAAGTTGAAATTTCGTGTGCGCGTCTATGTGGAAATATAGCGAAAAACATGTCTTTGTTTATTTCGCCATAGCTCTTTAAAACGTCAGGTGACCCTATGTTTTTATTGCATATTACAAAAGCATATGAATTGAAAATAACGTTTCAAGTATCAATATTTCCCTAAATATATTATGACGTCATCATATCATCATCTAAAATCAAAAAAGTGGAATTAATTTTTTTGAGGTACTGTTTCTGACATTCATTTGCTCGTATCTCTGTTGTTTAAGCTCAATATTATCCCAAATTCAGATATGTTGTACTTTGAACATTTGCCTTTCAGGTCCAAGTCATGGTTTTGAAATTTGATGACGTCATCATACCTTAAATTGTGATTAAAGGTAAAGATGCAAAATCGGACAAGTTTACGTGTTATGTCTATGGGAGGTGATTTTTTTTTTAAAACCATGCATTGACTTGACAACGTTTAAGCACCTTTATCTCAGCTGATTTTGCTTCATTTCCTCTGAAACTTAAAGGGACACAGTCCTCACGAAATTTAAAAAAATATGTTGTTGTTGGTACCTCCAATGAACTACTTTCACCAAAAACAAACTTTAAAATCACCAAATAAGCTCGTACATTTTGGTTGAAAAAGTGTGACTCTGCATGGTGAATATGCTAATGAGCAAGTCTTGGCGGAGAGTCATACGTCGTCGATGCACAACTCTTCCCAGCCGTGTTCTGCTCGTTATCCGTACGCTCCCTAGTTTACCCGGATGAATGAAGACGTCGGTGGCTACTCCGACTCGTATTTGACATTGTTTCTACGTTGTGTGTGTGTGTGTGTGTGTGTGTGTGTGTGTTTGTGTGTGTGTGTGTGTATGTATTGTGTATTATATTCGCACGTGTGGACGGTACAACTAGATGATAGATCTACGGTAGATACGCGTACGCACCCCGTACGCGGTTTGCCCTTCGCACTTTTCCAGTCTCAAGCGCAGCTGCAGCCCTACCTGTCGCCGCTCACGCATGTTCTATAGTACGTACAGAGTGTACATATTTGTAGGTAGAAACGATTCTACACAGGCCTGCTAGTACACTACAGGGGCGACCGCATTCAGCGTCGTCTGGTCAGGCTATCTTACATCAGTAGTTTTGCTCGAATCGTGCAGAAAATTTCCCAGGAAAATCCTTTTTTCCGTCCCAGACCAACAAAAGTATCGTGAAAGGTGAGCTGTATGGCTGGGAAATATCGGTACAACGATGCCGAACATAAGAAACTTAGGGCCTACAAAATCTCGAAATCGTGTTGTGACCTACCTGTGCGTGGACAATTTGTGAAGCGATGTTTTTACGTGGACCGGCAGGCTGTGGCCCTCGGTTATAAACCGAGAAAACTCCTGAAACCAGATGCAATCCTGACCATTTGCTCACATGAGTTATAAAACAGAAACACCTCGAGCATCGACTTCGAAGAGAACCGAGGGAAAAAAGCGTAAAGAGGTAAGGAAAGTGGCTAGCTATGTTTAATTTACCGTGGGCCTGCAGCCGGGGTTGGACTGCAGTACAGTGCCACTGAGCTAGCTGCTGCCAGTGCCGACTGGACATGCACGGCAAAGTGGAGCGAAATCATATCCCTACGACCCCCTGTGTTTACCCTTCCCGGCTCACGTCATACTTTTTTTTTTCGACTGACTACTTACAGAAATATTGAGATACAAACAATATTTTCTTTGAAGAATTCGACTCTCTCATGCACAGGTTATCTTCGGTTTGAATGCCAAAATCGACTGGACGGAGTCGAGTGTACTGTGTATGTATACATTGGTATGGTAAGGATTTGCGCGCGAGAGTGGTTTCTACGCTAAGAAGTATGCAACTCGGACGGAAGCTAGAAAACGACCGTGCCTATTTGATGTCAAGTTCATGGTATATTTGGTTTAAAAATACATATAAATTTATGCTTACAATATTAATTTTTCGTAAATTATATATATCTAAGCTTAAAATATTTTGTTTGAAATTATAAAACCACAAACTTTCACATTATATGATAAAATTGCAACTAATCATTTGAACACTTAAATTGGTTTTTAGAGGCACGGCTGTCAACTTGGTGAGTAGGGCATGCACTACGTAGCATCTTTTTGCCGGCTCTTTCACGATCGCTTGCAGGAATTATTTTTCAAAAATCGCGTACGGAGACAATTTTTGATGTCCAAGCGTATAAATTGGTGAAAGTTTATATTTTTTACTCTTCTTAATTATCAGTACAGTTAAAATCTCAGGACTGCTTCCCTTTAAGTATGTTGTAGCTGAGACAATAAGCTTCAGTAATCATGCATTTTATTTTTTTGAAATCTCATCATCAATTTGAAAATTTTGCAGTTTAAAACTGAAAATGAGAATGGAATGTGGACAAAACGATTCCCGATTCAGCTTTCACATACATAAGTTTCCGTTCCTCATATTTTCTCGCCGAGACGTATGGCCGAGTGGTTAAAGGCGACGTCTCAGAGACGTGAGGTTGCGGGTTGGAACCCCACAAGATCACGAAACAAAATACTTAGCTATTTTACTTTTTTTCTTCAATTTTGTATTACATATTCGTCCATGTAGAAATCACGTTCGTATATAAACGCACCTATACACACACACAGACACACAGACACACACCATATCCCTCTTTTTTGTGTTGGAGACCACATTGCTTCGACTGCTGCAAAATTTTGCAGGCTGACTTTGTGAAACCGATCATAGTATGTAATGACGACGATGGAGGTGTTGTACTTTGAACAATTGTCTTTCAAGACCATGTCATTGTTTTGTACTTTGATGACGTCATCACACTGAAAATTGTGATTAAAGGCAAGGTATAAAAACCAGCCGATTATAGGCTTTATGTCTACGGCGCGTATTTTTCCCAAGTTGGAAGAAATGGCATAGCGACATCAGTCGTTACAAGGCCGCATTTCCGTCTAGCAATGCAATACATGTTCACGCGGCCACGATTGTTGAGTGGGCATTGACTTTTCCACCCTGTAATATCTATACATTTCTTTTTTGCCTTACCATTTCCGGGGATGTCCCGTGGCCGAGTGGTTAGAGAAACGGTTTTGCATGCACGCTCAATATAACTTCAAGGTGCCTATATCACATTCTTTTCTTTGTCGATCACAGATGACCGACACCTGATGACCCCAAGCGTATCACCTAACTCGTCAGCGTGACGAGTTTCATATCTCGTTTTTTATTCTTCTTTCTTTCTGCCACATTTTGTGTCGTCAATATCTCAACAATGACATTACGGAATAACATGACATTTTCAGTCAACATGTCTCATGACAAAATCTAGCCACAATAAGGTTTTCATGACAGTAACATATCTATGACGTCATCTAGGCGCCATTTTGTGATTTTCGGACCTTGTCACATGATCGATCATAACTTCATAACTGGATATCATTTCTGTATCATTTTCGGTGGACATAAAGTTCAGGTCACGCTCTATCTTACTTTTTAACGCTAGTTACCCAGGTCTTCATTACGCGCGCGTTTGCGCGCGTCAAAATTTTAAAAGGCTCAAAACGACTTCCCAATGGGAAATCTCGAAGTTTCAGACAATTTTAAGCGTTTCAAACATTTTCTCGCGTGCGCGTCCGTCCGCGCAATTTCGCGCGCAGAGGGCGTAAAGAACATGAAAATGCATTTTTTTTTGACTGATTTGGATTCCTGATACTTTGAGTAACAATACCCATTGATTTCCGATCGATGTTGACCTATAACAAAGAAATGCACTGGCGTCAAAGTTGAAATTCCGCGCGTGCGTCTTTCTGCAAATATAGTGAAAAAACATGTCTTTGTTTATTTCGGCATAGCTCTTTAAATCGTCCATTGACCCTATATTTCTATTGCATATTACAAAAGCATATGAATTGTAAATAACATTCCAAGTATCAATATTGCCAGGAAAACTCGATGACGTGATCATATCGTCATTTTAAATAAAAAAAGTGGAATTGATTTTTTTGAGGTACTGTTTCTGACATTCATTTGCTCGTATCTCTGTTGTTTAAGCTCAATATTATCCCAAATTCGGATATGTTGTAATTTGAACATTTGCCTTTCAAGTCCATGTCATGGTTTTGGAATTTGATGACGTCATCATACTTTAAATTGTGATTACAGGTAAAGACTCAAAATCGGACAAGTTTACGTGTAATGTCTATGGGAGGTGATTTTCTCTTAAACCATACATTGACTTGACAACGTTTAAGCACCTTTATCTCAGCTGATTTTGCTCCATTTCCTCTGAAACTTAAGTATGTTGTAGCTCAGACAATAAGCTGCAGTAATCATGCATTTTATATTTTCAAATCTCCTCATTAGGTCGACAATTTTGTAGTTAAAAACTAAAAATGAGAATGCAATCTGTACGGAACGATTCCCGATTGTTCTTTGCAACTGTATATTGGTCGAATCCACGCGGCCACTTGTGGGAAGTTGAATAGCGCCATCTCAGTCAGCACTGTGACGATAGTTTTATCATATATTTAAGTTTCGCATAGGATCTTCAGGACAGCCGTGTGGCGTAATCGCTTAGCGCGCTGGGTGTTCATAACGCCATACCGGAAGGCGAGAAGTTCGACTCCCGCAGGAGTTTTCTCTTTCTTTCTTTTTCTTTTTTTATCGGTAGTTCAGCTTTACTCCGATGTCATTTATCGTATTATTTTATCAAGTATACGTAACCCGTGAACACGGCTGCTCTATTTCCCTTGTTTTTTATTGGAGTTTGGAGATTGGGTTTGCTTCATTAATTTTGTCACACTTAATGTTGTAAATTGCCCCTTGTTACAGTGTCCCGCTTGCCACCTTTCGTTTGCTCTTTCCTTTTCTCTTCATTGGTTCTTGTTATATTGTAACAGGATAGGTAGGAACATGTACGTTTAGATAACTTGCAGGAATGGGAGCTGAATCGATTAACTCTAGTCCAGGTGTATGGCGTCTCGCTCATCTCTTTGAAATTCCAGGTTGTTATTGTTTGACCCAATAACGGAGTTGTAGACAGGTTTTATGTTGCTATAGAGGTATCTTGTGCCACATGAGTGGAAGGCATCACTGTTTAGTAGTAGTAATGAACTTTTTCATGTTGTATATATTATTATGGTATAAAGATATAAATTTCACATCCAATCTTCGGGACAGCCGTGTGGCTTTATAGTCGCTTGGCGCGCTGCATGGTCATTATGCACTACCTTAGGACGAGATGTTCGGGACCCGCAGGACGCTATTATTTTTTTTCTCTCCCTCTCTTTCTTTGTTTTTCTTTTGGCAGTTCAGCTTCATTCCGATGTCATTACCCCACGACACACAGACACTCAAGTTCCCCCCTTTTTTTGTCGGAGGCTGGAGGTTGAATTTGCTAAATTTATCATACGTAATGTTGTAAATTGCCCTTGGTATACAGTGCCCCGCTTGCCACCTTTCGTTTTCTCTTTCCTTTTCTCTACGTTTGTTCCTGTTACACTGCACAAGACAGGTCGGAAAATAATTTACATAACTCAACTGGAGCACGAATGGCAACTGAATAAATTAACTCTAGGCCAGGTGTATGGCGTCTCGCTCGTCTCTTTGAAATTCCAGGTTGTTATTGTTTGACCCAATAACGGAATTGTAGACAGGTTTTATGTTGCTATAGAGGTATCTTGTGCCACATGAGTAGAAGGCATCACTGTTTAGTAGTAGTAATGAACTTTTTCATGTCCCTCCATGTCAATTATAGTGTGTTCAAAGGGGTTGTGTGTCTATCTGCCAAAGAAAAGGAAAACCTTATTTTCGTCATGGCTATTTCTCTATACGTAACCGTAGGTGATGAGTGTTGTTGGTATCTGAGCAGTGAATAACACAGCATCAGGCTAAAATCCCCCTTAGTTATACGCGCTAAGCGTTCAATTTGATATATCTTTATTTATGTAGTTAATCACTGCTAATTGAGTTACAGAATTATGTTATGACACGTTTCACTGAAAGTTTGTAAAGCAAAGTTTATGGACAAGGCAAGCAATTGTACATGAATAATACCAATGATTTCAGAGGGAAATTATGGTATACCTAAATGTAAGGGTATCATTGCTTTGGAATTGCTGAGACAATATCTTGGCACGAGGGCTTCCACCTGTAATAACTGATCCCTTTGAAGATGTGTCAGTCACGGTTGATCGTCATGATTCATCTTTCACGTAGAAGCTTCCGTTCCACACTCTTAGTTCGAGAAGACTTACCATCATACTTCAAATTGTGATTAAAGGTAAAGACTCAAAATCAGACAAGTTGACGTGTTATGTCTATGGAAGGTGATTGTTTTTTTAAACCATGCATTGACTTGACAACGTTTAAGCACATTTATCTCAGCTGATTTTGCTCCATTTCCTCTGAAACTTAAGTATGTGGTAGCTCAGACAATAAGCTGCAGTAATCATGCATTTTATTTTTTTCAAATCTCCTCATCAGGTTGATAATTTTGCAGCTAAAAACTGAAAATGAGAATGGAATGTGGACCAAACGATTCCTGAATCATCTTTCACATATAAGCTTACGTTCCTCATATTTTCTCGTCAAGACGTACATGGCCGAGAGGATAAAGGCGACGTCACAAAAGACGTGAGGTTGCACACGTACGGGTTCGAACCCCATGAGAGCACGAAACAAAATATCTTTTGCTTTTTTTTGTTTTATGGAGTATTCACCTTCGTCCATGTAGAAATCACGTTTTCATGTAAACGTACACACACACAGGCACACACAGGCATACACACACACACACACACACAATATCCCTACTGAATATCAATGTAAATTTGTGTTGTGTATAGCATACATAGATAGATTTAAGTTTCGCACAAGATCTTCGGATCTTCCGTGTGGCAGAATCGCTTAGCACGCTGCGTGTTTATAATGCCCTACCGGAAGGAGAGAAGTTAATCGAGTCCCGCAGGACTTTTTCCTTTTATTTCTTTTTTCTTTTTTTCTGCAGTTCAGCTTCACTCTGATGTCATGAACAAAGCTACTCTATTTCCCTTGTTTTGTATTGGAGTTTGGAGGTTGGGTTTGCTTCATTAATTTTGTCACACGTAATGTTGTAAATTGCCCCTTGAAACAGTACCCCGCTTGCCACCATTCGTTTTCTCTTTCCCTTTCTCTTCATAGTGTTCTTGTTATACTGTAGCAGGATATTTAGGAACGTGTACGTTTACATAACTAACAGGAATGGGAACTGAATTAATTAACTCTAGTCCAGGTGCATGGCGTCTCGCTTTTCTCTTTGGAATTCCAGGTTGTTATTGTTTGACCAAATAACGGAGTTAAAGACAGGCAGGGAAGGAAGTGACTTGATATTGCTTCATAATGAGGAATTTCGGGCAACACCTTTCCAAGTGTAGTGATTATGACGGGGTTCTCTGTCGTTTATTTTTGTCATGGCTGTTTCACTAGTTAGCCATAGGTGATATATGTTGCTGGCATCTGGGAGAATAGAACAGATCAGTACCAAACTGGAATAGCCCTATAAGCAATGTGGTAAGCGTTCAATTTTTTGCATTATCTTTCTTCTTTAAAGTCAATTACTACTCATCGAAATACACAATGATTATAATATGACACGTTCCACTGGTAGTTTAGGAAAACAGGGAGTTAATGCACGATGCAATGATAAATGTGCTACCATTGATTTTAGAGACGTCATTGTGGTGTCGTACTGGTGATGGTAAGGGAACCATAGATTGCTTTTAAAGTAATCTATTGGACAATCATTGGACCTTTGCATCAAGACCGTATTCCCATCTAGAATATAATGCATGTTCCTGCGGCGTTTTTTTTTTTTAAATCCTGACGTGGACATTTCCTTTTTCTTGTTTTTAATTTAAGAATGTTATATCTAAATTTGTTTCTTTCCCCTAACATTTTTTTGTTGTTGTTGAATATAAAGTTGGACATTCCGTGACCGAGTAGAAGAGCAGCGATTTAGTTACAGTTTCAATGCATCTTGTTTACCATCTTCTTTGACGTTAAATTGATGGTTTTTATATTTGACATTGTCTGTCTATTTGCCTGTTTATGCTCATAAAACACTGCTATAACAACTAATACATTTGCTTCACTTGTCACATGCAATGATATGGATTGCAGTTGTGCATGCAGTTTTCCTTTTGCCACCTCTCGTTTTTCTCTCCCCTTTTCCCTCACTTTGGTTTTGTTATACTGCAGATGGGAATGATTACAATAACATAACCCAACTTGAAGTAGGAATGAGAACTGAATAAATTAACTCTAGGCCAGGTGTATACAGCGTCTCGCTCATCTCTTTGAAATTTCAGGTTGTCATTGTTCGACCAACGGAGTTGAAGACAGGCTTTATGTTGCTATAGAGGTATCTCGCGCCACATGAATAGAATGCATACGCTGTTTAGTATTAGTAATGAACTTTTTCATGTCCATCCCTGCCAATAAAAGTGTGTTTGACGGGATTCTGTGTCATTCTGCCTACGAGAAAGCAAAGTTTTATTTTCACCATGGCTGTTTCTCTATTCGTAGCCGTGGGTGATGGGTGTTGTTGGCATCTGGGCAGTAAAGAACCGAGTATCATGCTATAATACCCCCCCCCCGTTAGGTTCTAAGCGTTCAATACGGTGATATATCTTTCTTCTTTATTATGTCAATCACTGTTGATGGAATTACAGAATTATATTATGACACGTTTCACTCAAAGCTTAAAAAACAAAGTTTATGCACGATACAAGTTATGGTGCATGAGTCCTATAGGCCATTGATTTTAGATGAGAAGTTATGATATGCCTATAGTAGCGGTGTCATTGATTAGGAATTAATGACACGATTAAGCACTCTTTCCACTTCTAACTGTCGCCTTTGAATGTGTGTCGATCACGTGAGATTGTCATAAATTATCATTCACGTGAGATCGTCATAAATTATCATTCACGTATACGCTTACGTTGAAAGTGTACTCTTAGTTGGAGGAGACCTATAGTTACATGGTTAAAGGTGATGTCTCTTTCGCTAGAGCCGTACGTTTGGCCCGTTTTTCTTTTGCCCTTTTCTCTTTAATTGAGGTATCACTTTCGTCCAGGATAAATCACATTCTCATGTAAACAGACTCACTTGCTCTATATCCTTTGTTTTGTATCGGAGGCTTCATTGGTTTTACTGCTGGTAAATCTCACAAGCTTGTATATAGCTGTAAGAGCTCTCTGAACTGATCATTGTTATAGCGAGATTAGAGGGAGTCATATTGGTTATGTAAATAATGGTCAAAGGTCATGTTTTAAAAGGCCACTGTTAAAGCCAGGATGGTTATAAACACTTAATTGTCATGTTTTATTTGTACGTGCCGAGGATCACTTGGACCCCGTTTACAGTGCGAGGCTCGGCCTCGGCTGGGCCGCGCCGAGCCCACCTTCATTTCGGTGTAAACGCGCAAAAGGCCAAATGCGGGGCCAAAATTGGCCTCGCATTAGGCCACGCTCTGGAGGTGGTCTCGGTCGCGGCCGAGCCGCGGTCGCGCCCGGCCTTTTTCTCAGTGTAAACGCAAACTGGGCTAAATGCGCGGCCAATTTTAGTCTGGCTTCCAAACCCTCGCCTGTACTATTTCGCTATTCAGGATATTAACCACTTCAACGTCGAAAACTAGTATAGTTTAAGGTGGTTTTGTCCTGCAAAGGATTTTCTCCTTCGGCAAAGGCCTTTGCCCGAACGGCGACTTCGTCGCCACGGAATTCAGTTGGCAAAGGATCTGAAAACCAGACAATACCAAATTGCGTTTGTTTACAAGTAGAGCGCCACTACGACAAAATATTGAAAGGCTTGAATCAAAAGCGCGGCCGAGCCTGGCAGTGTAAACGGACTAAATTGCGGGGCTCGGCCTCGCAATTTAGGTTGGCCTTGGCCGCAGCTCGGCCGCGACTCGGCCCAGCCCCGCACCGTAAACGGGGTCTAAGTTTATGCACTGTACGTACTCAAAAGTCCGTAAATCGACTTAGTCGCACACGCACAGAATTTCCACTTAGTTTGTGTGACAGAAAAACAAATGTGATCTGAATAATGTAGGCCCAAGAAAGTTCAACTAAGTATTTCATTATAATTTCAAGGTGCTATATTACATTCTTTTTTTTTGTCGATCACGGATGACCGACATCTGATGACCCCAAGCGTATCACCTAACTCGTCTTCAGTGTGACGAGTTTCATATCTCGTTATTTTTTGACTCCTCAATTTTTTTTTTCATTTTGAATTTGTAATACAACCTATTCAGTTTTTCCTGTTAATTGAACGGAGGAGAGATTTCGAAATCCGTGGAAGCCTAGGTATTGTTTTATAATTCACTGACTTATCGTGGAATGGAATACTGTGCTCTTAACTATAGAATCTGTACTATGGAATACTGTGCTCTTTCCAGCAGGGACATTAATACAAGCTTTTTTTTTTTCTTTCTTTTTTCTTTTTTTTTTCTGGTCAGCACTCATTGTGGTGCTTCAGAGGAAAATCATGACGTCATTGATTCTCGTTGGGGTTACATGCCAATTCCATTTTGTGCTCCCAACGTACATTTTATCAGCAATATTTTGTTTGAATACTGATTAAAGGGGATGGCTAGTAACTGATCAGTGCATGGGAATCAGTGGGAATGCTTGGGGATGATTGTTCCAATCCTTGTCGGATTCATTTAAGAGTACATTGTATATCTATTGCTGTGTGAAAATTATTTGCTTCAGAATGGTCTCATATTCAAGTAATGTGCAGTTTAATGTTTCCAGGTTAGCAAGCCTGTACAGTGACGGGGCGATTAAACTGCACATTACTTGAATATCAGACCATTCTGAAGCAAATCATTTTCACACAAGAAAAGATATATAATGTACCCTTAAATGAATCCCACAAGGATTGGAACAATCTTCCCCCAGCATTCCCACTGATTCCCACTGATCAGTTACTAGCCATCCCCTCTAAGGTTAATGTTGGTTCATTTCAATTGTGCAAGTTTAACATCCGTGTTTGTGATATGAATAAAACCCGTGCTTTTGTGATGAACTTCAAAATATGGAGGGGAGTTTATAATAGAGTTTAAACTGGTGGTTTTCATAATAAGCTAACATCACAAGTATACCATTTCAAATTATCTTGGATAAAAAGCTAGGCTTGACCTTGAATCTTAAACTAAACTCATCAAAAGCCTTGACCCACAAAATTCGTGTGTTGAAGAATAATGCTACAACTCTTAATGAAAGCGTAAATAAATACTTTGGGTTTTCAGTTGGTTATTCTAGAGAAAGAGAAGCACCAAGATCGGTACTAGCATGTATCAAATGATGAGGAGGTGACTCTGGGTAGACAGCTTAGTGTATAAATCTTGGTAAGTCATCTATGCAGGACATGAACCTATTATACTGTGCTAATTTTTCATCGTGTAGCCTCAGTGGTAGGCACTGCCCCCAACGTTCAAGGATGGAAAGGAGGCGACATCCGATTGCCATGTGACATCCAGGAGGAGCCTATCGCTGTGTTCTGGATCAGGGGGAGTATCTTAGATCCGGGAGAGAGGACGACCAAGGCTGAATTTTTTGATGGAAGGGTTCTGGACAGAGAGGAACGATTCGACATCGACAAGAATTTCAGCCTCGTCATCACTAACTTGGAGGTGGCAGATGAGGGTCATTACTATTGTCAGGTTGTGCTGAAGAATACCCAAATTGTTGAAAATACCACGATCATCACAATTGGTTGTAAGTAAGGTTTTCTTTTTCACCATGTCTAATATAGTGGTATGGGATGATCCTAGACTGGACAAGATGACAGTCCTCTCAATGATTTAGTTTGAATAGAAAAAAAAAATCGTACACACGCAAGCTAAATGAATCCTGGCAAAGCGGTAAAATAATGCCTTGTCAATATTATTTAAATCATCTGTCATGCACGGAACTGCTGTGGCAAATTTTTGACATGCAGTTTCAACATTTGACACGGCATTCACGGGAATCACGGCCTGTTACGAGTGTCCATCCCGTCGTGTGTTCATCCCGTCCTATTGTGTTGTCACATATCCAACACGTTTTGCCCACGTTGGCCAGAAATAGTCAGTTAAGATGTTGTGATAAAGATATGCTCGATTTTCCCCTTTAAGCAGTGATTTGTAGAAAGGCGACAAAATGCAGCAACAATATTTGGAAGGAACATACGGAGGCACTTTCAGCATGTTTTTTACATTGTTTCATTTAGATATAATTATGTTAATTTCTGTACATTCTGGAGTTCCTATAGAAATTACCAATGTTCGAGCATTCAAGTGATCCCTAAATAAGCAGGAAATCACGTGAATTTGATTGCTTAACTTGATTGCTTTAGTCCTTGCACTGAGTCACTTATCCAAATGGATATTTTGATAATGTGTGATTGAAAATATATGTCATTAAAAAGGTAATGCGTTATTCACCTAATTATCAATATTTTTCTGGTAATTAAAATAAGTTAATTTTGTCACTATTCTTCTAACTACCTTACTCTTTGTCACTTCATTGATTTTCTATGGTAAAAGTGATTCGATATTACATTTCCATGTTAAATATCAGTAATTTCATCCTAATAACGTACAGATTAAAAATAAAACAAACAAACATGACAGTTCTTTCTCTTTTTTCCTATTCATGATAGCCACTTCTCATTTTTCTTCAAAATGAACAATGTTGGGTTCTAGTTTCATTTGTAATTATGCCAATTCCGTAAGATAAATAAAAAAGATTTTGTTTTCCATGAATAAAAACAAACTGCAAAAGTCTTTTTAGATATTTGGAAATGCTGAATGAAATCTGGATTGGAATACAAAATATAATGATATGTCAATTCAAAATAATGTTTGTATTTCTCTAGCGATGGCAACCGGACATACAATCGAGGAATGCGCTGACAAGAGTCAATCTCGTCAAAGCCGATGCACATACCAATATCCCTCCAACACCCCTTCTTTTAATCTTACGTGTGTCGTGAGTGGGTTCAAACCTAACGTTTCCATGCTATGGAAGGAGGAGTCGGGAAAGAGACTGAATTCCGTGGTTTCACAACAGAACACACTTACTGACGGCACATACGAGAGGTTCGAGACGATCACTGTTTCAGCTAAACGTGGGACAGAGCAAACCTTCATGTGCGTGGCTACCGGTGACTCGCTGAATGGAACGTCGACCCGAGAAATCAACGTTCTACCTTCAACAGGTTTCATGAAATGTCGTCAATTCTATGTTTCTGAGTAGTCTCTGGTATACAATTGATATTCTAGCCCAATATTCTGATTGAGATTGGTCACGGAGAAATACAATTCGGTGTTTTTGTTTTGTTTTGTTTTTTTTAGCAAAGTCCCCCCCCCCCCCAAAAAAAAGGGGGAAAAAAAGATGTTCATTTTGCTAGTCTCCAATAAAGTAGTAAAAAAAAATGTTAACACATTTCCTTTCATTGAAAAAGTAGGGGAAAAACACGTCACAACGACATTGACAAGGCTACGCGTCATAAATCCGACACCAACGATCAGTTATACAGCTCACGAGTCATACAGTCCGTGATATCGATACTACTAGGCAAGTAAGGTCAATGAGTTTAGGTAATAAAAACCAGGGAGGTGGAAGAGCTCTCTTCCACCTCCCTGTAAAAACGGAACACCAGCCAAGCACTCGCTTGGCTTAATATATAGGCATACATGCAAGTGGCTGTCTCATGTTTATTTTTGTTGTGCTTTTGGTTTTTGCTTTTGTTTGGCCTAGTACCCGTCAAACTTGTAGGTCTTGTTTGCATAGTGTCGAACTCATGGACCCCCCCCCCCCTTTTTTTTTTTTTTTGTGCTAACGAGGTGACGGGCCGTATGACTCATGAACTGTATATGACTCATGAACCATTTTTATTTTAGTTTTTTTTTTTTTTTTTGCTGAAATGTCGAGTTAGTTGGCCATGTGGCTCGTGGGTGTCGGTCTCGTAGGATGACTCCATCAATACACAGATATTAACGTTTATTTATATCCATATGTAATGTCTTGATAATAAGTGAAAGAGTGTTTCATTTGTGTCTTTATCAAATTTCAGGGAAACGTAATAATGTTGGTCTCATCATCGGACTCGCCATTGGTGTGTCTGTTGCTATAGTCATCCTATCTCTCCTAGTTGGAAAGTATTTTCAAAGCAAACATCCGGACTACCTACCGCGAAAAGGTGTCTGTCTATTTTATTTTTGTAAGGTTTTAAATTTGTAGTCATTTGTGAATGTGTGTGTGTTTGTATTTGTATTTCTTTGTTTTTTATTCTTTGCATTTTTCATCATTCTGATACAAAAATAACATTAGTACAGACGACCGAATATCCCGTGTACACAGAACTCTCAAATCTACTACCAAGGATGATTAATCGCTCTCAAATAAAAGAAATATTCATAAAGGGGAAAATGCATCAGACAGTACGTCATAAGCGTATTCTTGACGTGATGGTGACCTGAAAATGTGGGCATGAAAAGAGGGGAAACGAAAAAAGGTGTGGAAAATATAGCGCCCAGAATATAATTTTAAATGAAAACAATCATTGATGATGACACTCTGTTGATATATTTCAGGATGTGGCTGGATCCCCTGCTGGCGAAGACCAAACATACCAGAAATATTTCACGAGGAAGAAGAATTAAATGCAGATAACCACAAACTTATTCGTTATAAAAAATGCATTATTACGTTATGCACAGTGACTTTTTATTTTCAAGATTACATCTTATCCTTTTTAAGCACATTCGTAATTTCGTTGTACGAAGAAAATAAAAGAAAAAAGAAATAATAATATGATTTGATCGTAACACTTTGTAGGATTGAGTGCCTTGTAATGCTATCCTTCATCAGCAACTATCGTTTACACTTTTGGATCAATCGATTTATTATATTCCAGGCCCTATTTTTTTTTCTCTCTCACTCTCTCCCTCTCTGTCTATCTGTGTATGCATAATATGCCTATCTTTTAGTGGGCGGGTATTTATGTACATTCATAAGTATGTACAATAATGATTTTTGTGTCTTTACTTTTGCTATCTTTTGGTTTCTCCTCTAAGAACCATCACCGCTAACCAAGGAACAAGTACAGCAATGCAAGGAAGAGCTGAAGGCATATTACTGTGTGTCACGACGCAAGGTCACGGTGGATCCACTCAACTTTATGGAGCGTGTTGAATTAGATGAAATTTATACGAATACATGTATAAGTATCATACACCGATATAGCCAGTGTAAGACACCAATAACATACGACGATCTTCTGACCAACGATGAAAATGGAAACCTTTCAAAGCGGCTTCTGATACAAGGTGAGGGAGGTGTCGGTAAAACAACACTTTGCGCTAAGATTGCCTGGGACTGGTGCCAGGGACGGATTCTTCAGGATCTGGACATGGTGCTCCTAATACCTCTTCGAGATGTAACCAACAAAAAAAGTATTGGTAGTATTGTAAAAACATATCTCTCTGATGGAAATACAGCAAAAATGAACCAAATACATGATTACATTACAAGAAATCAAAATAGAGTCCTCATTATACTTGATGGGTTTGATGAGTTTAACGGGAAATTAAGTGAAATTGACAGCAGTGATGTCATTCGGATTTTGGGAATACAGCAATATAAGTCATGCAAAGTAATTGTGACCACACGACCATGGAGAACACACGAGTTCATGATGGACACGGCTATTGCTGACGCTTACACTATTCTTAGCGTCGATGGATTTAATAAGGAGAATTTATCAACTTACATTACGAGGTACTTTCGGATTGCGACGAACGACAATCTAGCAGAAAGCTTGATCAGTTTTATGGAAGAAAATGATGTCATCCAGTCAAATATGGCTCCATTTCCTATCTACTGTGCGATGCTTTGTCTGATGTGGAAAGACTTCAGTGAAGAGAGGCGAACAGAAATGCAACATTTGCAAACTTTCTCCATGATATTTTTTGAGATGATATCTTTTCTGAAAGAACATTACGCATCAAAGGCCTGTTCAAATTTAGAGAATCAGAACATTGCTGAGCATTTAAATGAAGCTGGAATGGCAATTCAAGAAATAAGCGAGATAGCGCTAAACGGTTTATTGGACAGAAATCTTTCATTTCCTGAAAACAAATTCAGAAAGTGTTTGAAAGCCATGAAAACATGCTGCAGAGTGGGAGTTCTGACTACAGAAAGAGATGTCATCACAAGGGAACGTCGACGCAATTTTAACATTTCATCCTTGGTTTCGACAACTGTTTCTTTTCCTCACAAACTGTTTCAAGAATACATTGCAGCGGTATATATTGGGTATTTGTTCACCAATGATCGCACCAAGTACAAAAATGTGAAAAAGAAACTTCTTCATCGACCTGAGGAGTTCCGCTACGTACTCTACTTCGCCTCAGCTTCAGGGAATGAGCTTGGCCTTGATATTATCAAAGGCTTGATAAACTCTGAAACCAATAACTTCTCATCTTATTCCTTAATTGACGAAGAGGATGTTAAACGTGATTTCTGTGTTGACGTCGCGTTTGAGTGTCATACTGAGGAGGCCACCAGAGCAGTGGGAGAACAATGGGCTGAATACAGACTATACCATTCACCAGAACACACAGTGTCAGGATTGGTGTCCATGGTGCGAAAGAACCAAGTGGTGAGTGACACAGCGTGAATATTGATTTGAAATATTTCAGAAAATGTTGTGTAGAACAATAATAAGATTCCGTGCTTATGTGTGCGTCTTTCCCTGTGTGAAATTGAGTGTATAATCTACAACCTCAACAGCTTTGCTCAAAGTTGGTTTTAAGACATGACCAGGTGCTATTGATTGGATAAATCGTTCTGAAATACAAAATCTTGTATAAGTGTAATATCGACCTAAGTATTGTTAATGTACAATAATTGCCTTCCTCGTATGCTATAGTCAATTGGAATTGGTGTGTGTTTTAAATCTTAAACAGCATGTCACTTAATTCATGCACTTGTATCATGTAATTAATCAGAACGTTTCCTTTGGTAAGTTGTATATAGTTGTTTTTTCTTGTGACATTTAGAAAAAAATTAAATAGTTATGATAAGTCAATCAATATGTTCTTTATTGCTCAAATGGCAAAATAAGTGAACTCCACGGCGAAAAAAGAACAGTTTTATGGTCGAATAAAATCACATCGATTCGAGACAGTTACAGTTGTCAAAATGCCCTGTGTAACGAAGGGAGACGTCAAACTACGTATCGTGTATAGTACATGAGGCGAAAACCTATTTAGGGCACAAAACATGAGCATGGATGACGTCATATCTATCGTCCCTCTACTCTTGTTCATACTATATCAAAATGAGAATGAATAATTCCCTTCACGAGTGGTGATAAGTGATATTACGATATGTATCGAACCAACGTGTCTTAAAATAATGATCCCTTTTGTTCGGAGTTTCAAACCTCCAATCAACTGCGTGTACGTTTATCAGCCACATTCTTGCTTCCCTTTACTGCCAATTCATGTTCGTTCTATCAGCAATTTCTACATCTGTCACATTTGAACTGCGGAAGAACTGTGTCACGTGACTTGGCGGAGAGCATGTGTTCGAGCAGTGTATTGCGTGAAGTACGAATATTGAAGTCACAATTTCACCCGGACTTCTACAAGATCCTAGGCGATGAGGCTGCGAACTGTCAGGTAAGAGCTTTTCACCACAGTTCAAAAAAAAAGTATGTATAGATTGCAGATGGAATGTTGATAAAGATATTTCAAGGAGGCAATACATCAATTGGATTATAACAAACTAAACAGTGAAATGGTTTTTCTTTGCCTGTATATTTCAGAGGCAAAAAAACCCAAAAAACACGTTTTCATAGTTATTCTACGTGGAATTATAAAGAGAAATATATATAAACTAGAGAGGGGCCGTCAAAGGCGGCAGACCCACGCCTAAGTACAAAGTCGGGGTAAACATAATGTGCATTCGGTCATCTACCAGAATTCGGCCACTTAATTGCCAGTGTGCTTTATCACCAGCCAGTGAGTTCTACCAAAGATCGTACACTGAAGTGTACGATCTTTGGTTCTACAGTCACATCACACGCAAATCACATAATTACACATACGGTATTAACACTCATTCACGTACAGGAAAGTCCTTAAGTCTCCTCCAAAAATCCATCGAAAATCCCAAATTCCACCGTCAAAAGTGCAGAATCGGAACTTTTCCAAGCGCGCGCGAATGAAGTCCAGTTTTAAGAGTATTGTCTACGCGACGGGTCGCGGAAAAAGCGCTAAAAATCGAGAAATACGCCGTTTTCTTGCGGGATATTTTGATTATAGCAAGCCGAGAGTGTGATGATATCAAAGGTCGTATGAGTGTACGATCTTTGATGGTATCCACAAAAGCAAAAAAGAAAAACAAAATTTACGTACCCCCTAGGCAATTACCCCTATGATTAGTGTCTACGGGAATTATTCAATGCAAGGGTTGAATGCAAATGTCTACTGCACCAGTATTCGGCCACCAACGAGCGCCGCAACGTCCCCGGTGCAATTTTGCACCAACAGTGTAGAGCGCGATGCATTTTCAGCGGCCTTGCACACGCATTGACATTGAGCACGCATATCGTGCAGTGTGACTGCGACCTAGCAAAATGCTCCTCCAACGAAAAAAACAATCAATGTTAATTTGAAAAATCATCAAATATCAAAGGTCGTATGAGTGTACGATCTTTGATGGTATCCACAAAAGCAAAAAAGAAAAACAAAATTTACGTACCCCCTAGGCAATTACCCCTATGATTAGTGTCTACGGGAATTATTCAATGCAAGGGTTGAATGCAAATGTCTACTGCACCAGTATTCGGCCACCAACGAGCGCCGCAACGTCCCCGGTGCAATTTTGCACCAACAGTGTAGAGCGCGATGCATTTTCAGCGGCCTTGCACACGCATTGACATTGAGCACGCATATCGTGCAGTGTGACTGCGACCGAGCAAAATGCTCCTCCAACGAAAAAAACAATCAATGTTAATTTGAAAAATCATCAAAATACGGGCCAGTTTGTGATGACGGAGAACGAACTTTCATAAATCTAGAAGGACGTAGTCCCTCAAATAGGCCTAAACGTAAATTTCGGAATTCTTACGAACATTTGAGCAGCGAAGTCGGATCGTTGGGGAGTGTATGTCTTCGTATGGTAGCGGAAAATCGCAAAGTGAGAAACGGGAAATTTTCGGAATGGTCACTATACCATGGGGTCAAAACTTCAAGGTCACACAGAATTTGCAAGGGTCAACCGATTATCACCAAAATCTAATCGATTCTTTCCTGTCATTATCCAAACATTCCCTGAACATTTCGTGCAAATCCGTTTACCCGTTCTCTTGTTATCTTGTACACAAACAAACAAACAAACAAACAAACAAACAAACAAACAAACATACAAACAAACAAACAAACAAACAAACAAACATACAAACAAACAAACAAACAAACAAACAAACAAACATACGGAACCCTTTACATAACCCCCTGCCGATTTTCATCGGCGTGGGTAAAAAGAGAAAACACTGTTTCATTGCAGGAAAGGTTCTCAAACAGAGGATCAAAGATAAATCTAAAATTACATTCAAAGGTATGTACATTATCGCGTGTGTTTTAAACTGCCTCTTGTGACCATCATCAGTGTAAAATTAAGGTTTAAGAGGGAAGATCGCTATCAAAGTTTTTATGCAGTCGTCACGGAGAACATAATGTGATCTAAATTTAAAGGCCGTGTCACACCATTCCGGGCAAGCTACGCGGGCTTGTTGGCGAGGAGGTAGTTTCCAGCACGTAGAATATTTTAAGCGGGCGAACAAGAATGTTTGTAATTTTTATTCATGCCTTGTCATACCGTACGGGGGAACTTCTGCGGCTTGACTTGCGGGGAAACAAATTTACTCCCCGGAGCTCTCCGCAGTTGGTCCGCACCTGACAGTATCTAGCGCGTAGTTGCCCGGAGGTGCTCACTCAAGTCCGATTTAACCGCAGCCAAGTTTTGAGCATGACCAAAATTTTTTCCGGGTGAGTTGCGGGAATGCCCGTAGAGGTCCACGCAGAACGCCAGTAGGAGACCCTTAGCGGCAGTACTTCCCAGGCACTTCCCACGCAGGTATTTCGCAGTCCCATATGCAGCCAAGATAATGAAATTCTGTGAGATTTCAGCCATTCCATTAGAGGAATTCCTTCACTGAGTTGTCAGCCACCCCGCGACTGGTACAAAGGTCACACAGTATACTCGCAAGTATAACGCGTCCAGCAAGTAAGACAAATGCGCTGACTCGCATAAATCCTTTTCCGCCCTCAGGAATGTCCGGTATCATCATGCTAGAAAATCCCTACACGTAACAAGCCCGAGTAGCTTGCCCGGAAAGGTGTGACAGGGCCTAAACACTGTTGCGGGTAAAAAAATATGCGTGCGCACCTCCGGGCGACTACTTTTGAGATACATGCTAGGTACTGTCATGTGCGGATCATCTACGGGGACCTCTGTGTAGTCAAAATTGTTCTTTGCAAGTCGCACGCAAGGCTGGTGTGACACGGCCTTAACGCAAGTTTGAGTGAAACCAATGTCAACTTGTACTTGATGCGTTTCAGCATGATCTCTCATTTGAGACGATAATCTTAGATATCTATTGTCCAGTCATAACTCATTGGTAAAGTAGTTCTGATTATGAAAACTAGACTTGGAAATTTGTCAATTCTGACAAATTAGGTGATCCGATATATCCGGAAATAAATGTTTTGAGCTCCGAACCCGATTATCTATTCGGAAATCAATTATTTGAGTCCTGATCCCATTAGGCAATACGCATGACCATATCGGTTTCATCTGTATTCAGGGGCCTTTGGCCATACTATGTTTGGATTCTCATTTAGAAAAGGGAGTCGGACCTGCCATCTTTGGTACCGAATTTCGTATACACAAACGAATATACAGAATGAAGTATACCTTGGACAACACTTTGTACACCCAAGATGGCATCTGAGTAAAAAGTTCTTATTTCATGAAATGATTCATGTGACATTAGTTATTCTACATATTTATCTCATGCAGATCCTTTATCTTATCGTTTGAATACTTTGAAGTTTCATGACATCCACATTTTACAAAAAAAAAGAAAAAGAAAAGGTATATTCATGTACATGTACGCAACAATTCAACTTCCCTCTTTATCTAGCTCGGAATTAGCTAAGAAATCACTTAGACATTACGGTAACGACGTCTGGAACAACCTTCCTGATCAATTAAAGCAGTGTACTTCACTTTTTTCCTTTAAGGCTCTTCTAAAAAAGTATCTGTTATCGAAAAATGTTGCCAGTCACTTGTCTTTAATCAATGCATTTCTTTTCTTCTTTTTTTCTCAAGTCCCAGTCAGCCCTGAAACATATATAATGTTAATTTATTTTTGTCCCATTCCCTTCACTCTAAAAACAAAAATGTTGAATTAGCATTTAAAAGGGCCGAGGAGTGACAACATTTTCTAAGTGTTGGTTTTCCTGCTAGATTCAACATTTAAAATTTTATTTTAAAAGTTGGATGCAACACTTCAAAAAATGCTGTCACTCCTCAGCCCTTTTAAATGTTGATTCAACATTTGCGTTTTTAGAGTGTTCCGTTCTTTTCTTTAATAATGACTTTACAGGAGCATTTATTTGTAGAAATAATGATTGTACACCTTTCAGTTAAGCGCATACCTTACGCCCACTATATGCGTACAATAGCAGTTATTCTATACTGCAATAAAAGCATTCCTGTGATCATGAAGTGCTGCTGTCCCGATCTAACGGACAGTTATACTGTATATATTATGTGGGGGGGGGGGGGATGGGGGTTGGGGGATTGAGAAAACTATTCTTATTATTCCCGGTAATTTACAATAATACCGCCATATACGATATGTGAAATAACTATTATCACCACGTGTTATATCGCGTTCCGTACTTTTAAGCATTTATTGTACTGAAGCAATTGCTTTCATAGTAAACCACTCTCGGCACTGAAATAGATCTTACCATGTCGTAGACACAAGTTTTGAGTCATTGTGGTATCATATTCCGACGGTTTTCACTAATTCACAAAAGATGAAGAGAGAAGGAGCATAATAACATTTTTTTTAATCTTCTTTGGATTGTTGTACGAAAAAGCCATGCAACGTCCCTTCACGATTTCAAAGGTATTATGGCATGAAGGGATACCTGGGAAAAAGTTTAATTTACCTGACAATGTTTCTTAGTCTACGGAATCCTGACGAGTTGCCGAGGACAACTGTGATTTTATTTATAAACCTTTTTTATCATTATATTATATTTATTTATTTATTAATACTTTTATTTTTGCTGGAGTACAAGAAGCACTTCGGTGTCAAAGCCAGGGAAAGACGGTTTGACTGCACATGCACAGTAGTGCTGCTGCCCATCCCAACCCTTTCGTATAAGGTGTATATACAATGAAGAATATCATACACACTAGAAGGGAAGATCGCCAAACACGCATATTCTGCAGGTCGGAAAGTTCGTTCAATATGAGGGGATTTCTCTCTCGCCGTTACGTCACCACTACGGAGAGGGATTATGCCATTATTCGATGCAAACCAGCTCGCCAACATGTCAAAAGGAAAAGAAAAAATTGCACTCGAAGCGCGACGGTAAACCTTGACGGACAAGTTCACCTTCATAAACATAAGAATTGAGAGAATGCAACAATATTAATAGAACACATCAGTGAAAGTTTGAGGAAAATTGGACAATCGATGCAAAAGTTATGAATTTTTAAAATTTTTGTGTTGGAACCGCTGGATGAGGAGACTACTACAGCTTGTGAGTCATATGCGTACAACAGCATAGAGAAAATGTAAAGAAAATTCAACATATTTTCACTTTTTTCGCATAATAATAGAGCACTTGACTTGCCTCTTTCTAAAGGCAGGGGGAATATTATTAGCCATAACATTTGTCAGTAACGAGTCGGGGGAATGTGTACTTTTTTCAAAAGATGAAATTTTGTGAAATTCTCTTTATATTTTCCTTATATTGTTGTACGCATGTGACATCTAAGTTATTCACACACTGCAATAGTCTTCTCATCCAGCGGTTACTGCACAAAAACTTCAAAAATTCATAACTTTTGAACGGATTGTCCGATTTTCCTCAAACTTTCAATGATGTGTTCTACTAATATTGCTACATTCTCTCAATCCTTATGTTTATGAAGGTGAACTTGTCCTTTGATGATGCAATCATAACAATCTAGAGACGTACCAGACAACACAGAAAAAAGGCTGCAATAACAAATTTTGATCAATTAAAAAGCGCACATGGCATCCTTACGTCTTCAACCGTAATAAGCTTGGTATTGGAATCATTTGAACAATGTCTTGTTTTCCACTACAGTGCGTATCAAAAAAAAAAAGGGGGGGGGATCCAACTTTGAAGGGCTTCTATTTTTGTCAGTTATGGAGAACGCGATGTTGGTTGTGAGGATAGGGAAACTCGTCTTCTTTCCACTGATATCTGATTATACAAACAAACATCATGCATGACTGAGGACATGAACTTTAAAGACAACGGTGACAAATTGCACTTTTTCCAACTTTGGGTGCTATAAGAGCAATGCACCATACGGGTATGATTGCAGTCATAGAAGTGATCAATGTGAAACGTACCATTGCGTGGAGGAATGTTATGTAGAGACCAATCGTGCGGATGAAGTGCTAGGAGAAAAATTAGGAGTATTACCTCATGATTGCTTTATTCCTGGGATGTATTTGCTTCTTGCTTTGGAAGTTTATATCATTTTCCTTTGAAAAACACTATTGATCTACTTATTCTATGCATCCAGCATTTTTTTTTTCTTTCTGTTATCAACTCAATCGGGGCACTGGATAATTGGGTATGCTTTCAATGACGCTACACAATACATCGGGTAGCATTCTATTCTTATTTTACATTATGGCTACATTCTAATACTGTCATGTTAATGATCATTAACATCTCCACCTATAGAAAACAGGTTGGGCAACCAATAAATCTGTTCTTTACCCTTTTTTTAATGTCTTCATACAACATTTTTATCTTACTATTCTTGTGAGTGTGGACGAAGATTTAAACCATCATTTCGTCCCATTGGGACTTGCCCTTGTCAGTCCACTAAAAGGTCTTTTTTTTTTCATTTCATTCCATTTCACTTCATTTCTTAAATTTCCACACAAACCATACAGTGTTGTGTCTTCAACATCCATCCATGACAAAGTAACACATAAATTATAAGCATATAAGTATAAACAAAATCATGGCACAAAATCAAATGAAATCACGAGTACATTACATTCATAACTGATGAATACAATTGTGTGTGGTGGAAACCTTGCTCTTTGACGAATTTTACTCATTCCGTGAGCATGCTGTTGATATGGGTGCACGTCACGAGACCGACACCCACGAGTCATACAGCCCACAAGTTATACAGCTCACAAGTCATACAGCCCACGAGTCATACAGCTCACAAGTCATACAGCCCACCAGTTATACAGCCCACGAGTTCGACACTGAGTAAATAAAGCCCACGAGTTCGACATCAAGTAAAATAAGCCCAGGAGTTATACGGCTCACGAGACCGACACTACGCACAAAAGGCTCACGAGACCGACAGTAAGCAAACAAAGCCCACGAGACCGACACTACACTTAAAAGGTCCACGAGACCGACGCTACGCATACAAGGCTCACGAGACCGACATTACGCAAAAGAGGTTCACGAGACCGACAATGCCCACGAGAACAAAGTACATTAAAAGTGTGTAACAGATCTTTCCATAGTAAACCTGCGAGGGTGTTGAATTGGTATTAATTAGAAGAAATATAATAACGTAATCGTCTATTAAGGTAGCGTAAGGGATTCGGAAAAAATTAGATGCATCCATGAAAACAGCTATTGTATTTCACGAAAAATGTACTGTTTGGAGGAGAATAACACAAGCCACAAATTGAGGTGAATCCCTTCGATATAAAACGTTTTAATCAGAAGCATTACATTGCAGTTACAGAGAAAATTACAAATAGATCTTACTGCAAAACTTCCAAGCAGGAGGGTAGAAAATCTAAAATAGAATAAGTAACTAGTGAATCGGGAAAGAGAAGAGGTAAAAATTATGATTATCCTGTCCATCTTCTAGCTAAAAACTGGGAAAGCCTATCGAAATAGCAGGATGGCATTATCAAAGCTCTAAAATTAATCCGTACATCGTTCTTGCCCTCTTTTTAATTCATTTGTGAGGTTTTTTGTGTCTTTTTTTTGGAGGGGGGATGAAGAATACTAATTCTTCTATTTTTCTTTTTTTTGGGGGGGGGGGGGGGGGCATGACGAAAACAATTCTATTTTGATAACAATGTCGCTCCCTGACACACTTGTCCCCCCCCCCCAAGTATGTAGAAATACACGCTTGATGTCGTTCATTAAAATTTACAAATTACAACCGCCAGTATGTTATTTTTCCGTTCATGGAACACCCTGTACAGGTGATTGACATGTAGATGGCGCTGTTTATCCTGTCGGTCTCGTGAGCTTTCTTTGCTTAGTGTCGGTCTCGTGAGCCTTTTTAGCTTAGTGTCGGTCTCGTGGGCCTTTTTTGCCTACTGTCGGTCTCGTGGGCTTTCTTTGCTTAGTGTCGGTCTCATGAGCCTTTATTGCTTAGTGTCGGTCTCGTGGGCTATTTTTGCTTAGTGTCGGTCTCATGAGCCTTTTGTGCGTAGTGTCGAACTCATGGGCTGTATGACTCCTGAGCCGTATAACTCGTGGGCTGTATGACTCATGGACCTATTATTGATGTCGGTCTCGTGGACCGTATGACTCGTGGGTGTCGGTCTCGTGGGATGCCCCCGTTGATATGACCATGACAATATTGATCACAACTTGACCCCCCCCCCCCAAAAAAAAAAAAAAAAAAACAACAACAACAACAACAACAACAACACTGTCAGTAAGTATAATAACCATGGAGGGGAATAATGGGCAAGATTAATAATTTCCTTGAGCCACTGACTCAGCTGACAGGGTCTGTATACTCCTTTCGCTCTATATAGCTTTGTATAAATGAGAATACTTTTTGCTGCTTTCAATTAAATCATTATCATCGTAACATAATCAGTTCGGGCTACCGTTCCAATAGTCTAGCGGGGACGTATTTTTAGCCTGAATCACTCCTTGAGGGAAGCATTAAAAAAAAAATCACCGTCACCGAGACATAACCCTTTTTGAACTCAAATCCTTAAAATTGGCTGATAGCGTGACGAGGTCAGTTTCGTCCAGAATATTGTCACTTTTGTCAGAATTGCACCAATCTCAATATGCGATAGTAATAAACTCTACCATTTTGTTGTCTACGCGACATGAGATCTATGTGATTGTATGTTGCGGTTCTGAACGTCTGAACGTGCGTTTTGAATACAAGAAAAAGTTGTAAATAAAATATTACGGTAACAAAACCAATTCTACCCGAAATACGCTTTAGAATAGTCGCTACTAGTATATTACGTTTCTCAATGTGCAATATCTAGAGTTTCTTCAAAGAAATAATCAGTATAGTTGGGTCAGATTTTTTAATGTAAATTTTCCGACGAAATAAGTTTACCAATAATTCAACTTTGGGTTCTAATCCCCATGAAATCCCGATGGAATCAATTTTCTACTGATAAATAATACTCATTTCTGGTCAGTTTTCTAGCTGTTTGCGTTTGTTATAATGCATAAGTCTTAACAATCTGTATTTTCCCACAAAGGGATAGGTCTCTATAGATCTCCAAATATACAATTGTGATTTGATACTCATCAAAATTATCTTGAATTGCGCATTCCGGTCGTGAAAAGAGTACGAAATATCTATTCCTAAAACAGTGAGAGTAGATACAAATTCTACATTTCTAAATTGTTGCACGTCCGTTTTGGGTGCAGTAGTGAACACAGTTGGACCAATTCGCATCATATTTGTTGTTGTTGAGCCACTGTTAACTCTGTTTAATATTTCTATTAATGTCTTCATACAATATCACTTGATTTTACTAAATCCTCTTGTGATTGTGAAAGAAGATTTTGCACGACCATTTCGTCCCGTTGGGTCCTACCATTGTTGGTCCACTAGAGCCATCTTTACTCATTGAACAATTTTGCTCATTTCTGTCCATGCTGTTTATATGACTCTGTCAATATTGATGAGAACCTGACCAAGAAATTAAGATGAAAAACCAAGAAAAAAATCCAAACAAAAGTAAGGACTGTCTTTAACTATAATGACCATGGAGGGGATAATGGGAAAAAAGTGTAACGGGATAGTTTTCCTGAGCCACTGACTCAACTCATTTTCATGCAAGCACTTCATATATGCACTTTTTCTCCTTTTTCTTTTTTACCCTCATTCTCCCCTACCTCTCTCTTTATCGCCATTCAGTGAGTGGTGACTTTTATAATTATTCTTACAATGTCGTATTGTTTAGACTATCATTTCTGAGGCCATTGTCCTCGTCAAGCGTTTGCTTGTGGTGATGGTCTCCTGAATTTCTGTACATCAAGAGTTGCTTCATTTTTCTTTGAACGACAGATATACGGGATCCTATATGTTTACATAAATATATATGCATAAAATAATGCTTGTTTGTTTTCAATTTGCATTGTGTTACAAAAAGAAAATGTTGGATATCTGAATTAATCATTTATTTGAAATGAAAATTGGCTGAGTCTGTATACTCTTTTTGCTATGTACAAAGGAGAGTACATAATTTCTGCTCCTTTCAACAACCTGATGATGTCATTTAGTGTTATCGTAACATGTGATCCTGTGAGCATTGTAAGTATGATGATCAACAATGACCACGTGACTGCTACTATGCACCAATGAGTAAGGAGTCGGGTTACTATTTCCACTGCCACGAGCATCCGTTCCTTTAGAATGGGATACAGCAGCATTCTATCCACCTTTACATTGGTCTCTTCGCTTCGTCTTCGATTATTCCTTCTCACCATTTTTACATGATTTCATTATTTCTTCGCCTTTAAGTCTTCACACTATCTTAATTTGCTTTCCTCCCTCAGATTGAAGATCTGACCTTAGGTTTTTCCGACAGTGATAATGATTTAGAAAAGGAGCCCTCGGTGGGAGGAGACTTGGCCCAATGGGTGTTTGCTCTGCCACGTCTTTCGAAGTTCAGTCTGAAATGTTCCTACTTGCCAGATAGTTTCCTCTCAACAGCTGTCGCCTCGGCATCATCGTGCCAGGTAATGTAGTCTTTGACTATAGTTGATATGAGTCATCTAGTGTGGGAAGCATGTATGATTCCTTCTTCGAAAATGAAAAAGAACCTAGTATGTGTGATTTATTTGTCGGCTGTAATTCCTTTGCAAATTAATCTCATTCTGTTTAACATTGATTAAACAATGTTTGCAACTCTAGTCCTCCTCAGCATTATGACACTCAATGTATTAACAAAAAAAAAAATAGGTTTAGACACTTTTCTTGCAAGAGAAAGTGTATAAAAAATAAAGATAATCACTTCCGAAATACAATCCTTAGCCGGATGGGTTTTACACAGTCTTTACTTTTCTGGTGATACACACGTTCTCTACGATAAGTTTGATTACCGGTATTAAATTTCTGCTATGACACAAACAGTGCGCAACGTGGAGAGAGAGAGAGAGAGAGAGAGAGAGAGAGAGATTGGGAGAGAAAGACAGAGAGAAAGAGAGAGAGAGAGAGGGAGAGAGAAGAGAATGTGGGGGGAGGAGGAGGATAAGATCCTTATAGATGCGGTGATGTGGTAGGGTCGCTGTACTGTTATTCCCAGGAAATGAACATTGTGCACATTTTTTTATCTATTTATTTATTCATTTATTTTCTTTCAGGAAAATTCTTTCCTCCTTTTCTCTTTTTCGTCGCTCCGTGAGTGGTGACTTTTATTATTATTCTTACAATGTCGTTTTCTTTAGACTATCATTTCTGAGGCCATTGTCCTCGTCAAGCGTTTGCTTATGGTGATGATCTCCTGAATTTCTGTACATCAAGAGTTGCTTAATTTTTCTTTGAACGACATATATACGAGATCCTATAGTTGCTTGTTTGTTTTCATTTTGCATTGTGTTAGAAAAAAAAGTTGGATATCTGAATTAATCATTTATTTGTTTTAACTATCAGATTCAAATTATACTGTGATTAATTAGTTCGTTCAATTGACTTTGTATTTCATTTATGTATGAAAAAGAAATTCAGAAATCAAATAGACTCAATCAAAATTGACTGAGTCTGTACACCCCTTTTGCTCTATGTATAAATGAGAGTACATATTTCTGGTACTTTCAATAACCTGATAATGTCATTTAGTGTTATCGTAACATATAATCATGTGAACATGGTATTATGACCACGTGACTGCCACAATGCACCAATGGGAAAGAAGTCGGGTTACCATTCCCACTGCCACAAGCATCCGTTCCTTCAGGTTGGGATACAGCAGCATTCTATCCACCTTTACATTGGTCTCTTCGCTTCGTCTTCGATTATTCCTTCTCACCATTTTTACATGATTTCATTATTTCTTCGCCTTTAAGTCTTCACAATATCTTAATTTGCTTTCCTCCCTCAGATTGAAGATCTGACCTTAGGTTTTTCCGACAGTGATAATGATTTAGAAAAGGAGCCCTCGGTGGGAGGAGACTTGGCCCAATGGGTGTTTGCTCTGCCACGTCTTTCGAAGTTCAGTCTGAAATGTTCCTACTTGCCAGATAGTTTCCTCTCAACAGCTGTCGCCTCGGCATCATCGTGCCAGGTAATGTAGTCTTTGACTATAGTTGATATGAGTCATCTAGTGTGGGAAGCATGTATGATTCCTTCTTCGAAAATGAAAAAGAACCTAGTATGTGTGATTTATTTGTCGGCTGTAATTCCTTTGCAAATTAATCTCATTCTGTTTAACATTGATTACACAATGTTTGCAACTCTAGTCCTCCTCAGCATTATGACACTCAATGTATTAACAAAAAAAAAAAAAAAAAATAGGTTTAGACACTTTTCTTGCAAGAGAAAGTGTATAAAAAATAAAGATAATCACTTCCGAAATACGATCCTTAGCCGGTGGGTTTTACACAGTCTTTACTTTTCTGGTGATACACACGTTTCTCTACGATAAGTTTGATTACCGGTATTAAATTTCTGCTATGACACAAACAGTGCGCAACGTGGAGAGAGAAAGAGAGAGAGAGAGAGAGACTGGGAGAGAAAGACATGGGAGAGAAAGAGAGAGAAACAGAGAGAGAGAGAGAGGGAGAGAGAAGAGAATGTGGGGGGAGGAGGGATAAGATCCTTATAGATGCGGTGATGTGGTAGGGTCGCTGTACTATTATTCCCAGGAAATGAACATTGTGCACATTTTTTTAATCTATTTATTCATTTATTCATTTATTTTCTTTCAGGAAAATTCTTTCCTCCTTTTCTCTTTTTCGTCGCTCCGTGAGTGGTGACTTTTATTATTATTCTTACAATGTCGTTTTCTTTAGACTATCATTTCTGAGGCCATTGTCCTCGTCAAGCGTTTGCTTATGGTGATGATCTCCTGAATTTCTGTACATCAAGAGTTGCTTAATTTTTCTTTGAACGACATATATACGAAATGCCTAAAGTAATGCTTGTTTGTTTTCATTTTGCATTGTGTTAGAAAAAAAAAGTTGGATATCTGAATTAATCATTTATTTGTTTTAACTATCAGATTCAAATTATACTGTGATTAATTAGTTCGTTCAATTGACTTTGTATTTCATTTATGTATGAAAAAGAAATTCAGAAATCAAATAGACTCAATCAAAATTGACTGAGTCTGTACACCCCTTTTGCTCTATGTATAAATGAGAGTACATATTTCTGGTACTTTCAATAACCTGATAATGTCATTTAGTGTTATCGTAACATATAATCATGTGAACATGGTATTATGACCACGTGACTGCCACAATGCACCAATGGGAAAGAAGTCGGGTTACCATTCCCACTGCCACGAGCATCCGTTCCTTCAGAATGGGATACAGCAGCATTCTATCCACCTTTACATTGGTCTCTTCGCTTCGTCTTCGATTATTCCTTCTCACAAATTTTACATGATTTCATTATTTCTTCGCCTTTAAGTCTTCACAATATCTTAATTTGCTTTCCTCCCTCAGATTGAAGATCTGACTTTAAGTTTTTACGACAGTGATAATGATTTAGAAAAGGAGCCCTCGGTGGGAGGAGACTTGGCCCAATGGGTGTTTGCTCTGCCACGTCTTTCGAAGTTCAGTCTGAAATGTTCCTACTTGCCAGATAGTTTCCTCTCAACAGCTGTCGCCTCAGCATCATCGTGCCAGGTAATGTAGTCTTTGACTATAGTTGATATGAGTCATCTAGTGTGGGAAGCATGTATGATTCCTTCTTCGAAAATGAAAAAGAACCTAGTATGTGTGATTTATTTGTCGGCTGTAATTCCTTTGCAAATTAATCTCATTCTGTTTAACATTGATTACACAATGTTTGCAACTCTAGTCCTCCTCAGCATTATGACACTCAATGTATTAACAAAAAAAAAAAAAATAGGTTTAGACACTTTTCTTGCAAGAGAAAGTGTATAAAAAAATAAAGATAATCACTTCCGAAATACAATCCTTAGCCGGTGGGTTTTACACAGTCTTTACTTTTCTGGTGATACACACGTTCTCTACGATAAGTTTGATTACCGGTATTAAATTTCTGCTATGACACAAACAGTGCGCAACGTGGAGAGAGAGAGAGAGAGAGAGAGAGACTGGGAGAGAAAGACAGAGAGAAAGAGAGAGAGAGAGAGAGAGAGAGGGAGAGAGAAGAGAATGTGGGGGGGGGAGGAGGAGAATAAGATCCTTATAGATGCGGTGATGTGGTAGGGTCGCTGTACTATTATTCCCAGGAAATGAACATTGTCCACATTTTTTTATCTATTTATTTATTTATTCATTTATTTTCTTTCAGGAAAATTCTTTCCTCCTTTTCTCTTTTTCGTCGCTCCGTGAGTGGTAACTTTTATTATTATTCTTACAATGTCGTTTTGTTTAGACTATCATTTCTGAGGCCATTGTCCTCGTCAAACGTTTGCTTATGGTGATGATCTCCTGAATTTCTGTACATCAAGAGTTGCTTAATTTTTCTTTGAACGACATATACACGAGATCCTATAGTTGCGTAAATATAAATGCTTAAAATAATGCTTGTTTGTTTTCATTTTGCATTGTGTTAGAAAAAAAAGTTGGATATCTGAATTAATCATTTATTTGTTTTAACTATCAGATTCAAATTATACTGTGATTAATTAGTTCGTTCAATTGACTTTGTATTTCATTTATGTATGAAAAAGAAATTCAGAAATCAAATAGACTCAATCAGAATGGGATACAGCAGCATTCTATCCACCTTTACATTGGTCTCTTCGCTTCGTCTTCGATTATTCCTTCTCACCAATTTTACATGATTTCATTATTTCTTCGCCTTTAAGTCTTCACAATATCTTAATTTGCTTTCCTCCCTCAGATTGAAGATCTGACTTTAGGTTTTTACGACAGTGATAATGATTTAGAAAAGGAGCCCTCGGTGGGAGGAGACTTGGCCCAATGGGTGTTTGCTCTGCCACGTCTTTCGAAGTTCAGTCTGAGATGTCCCTACTTGCCAGATAGTTTCCTCTCAACAGCTGTCGCCTCAGCATCATCGTGCCAGGTAATGTAGTCTTTGACTATAGTTGATATGAGTCATGTAGTGTGGGAGGCATGTATGATTCCTTCTTCAAAAATGAAAAAGAACCTAGTATGTGTGATTTATTTGTCGGCTGTAATTCCTTTGCAAATTGACATCATTCTGTTAATAATAATAATTAAACTATATTTATTAATTAATAATGATTAAACAATGTTTACAACTCTAGTCCTCCTCAGCATTATGACACTCAATGCATTAACAAAAGAATAGGTTTGGACACTTTTAATGCAAGGGAAAATGTATTAAAAAATAAAGATAATCACTTCCGACATACAAACCTTAGCAGGATGGGTTTTACACAGTCTTTACTTTTTTGATGATACACACGTTTCTCCACGATAAGTTTGATTGCCGGTATTACATTTCTGCTATGACACAAACAGTGCGCAACGTGGAGAGAGAGAGAGAGAGAGAGAGAGGGAGAGAGAAGAGAATGTGGGGGTGGGATAAGATCCCTATAGATGCGGTGACGTGGTAGGGTTGCTGTACTATTATTCCCAGGGAATGAACATTGAGCACATTTTTTTTTTATTTTTTTATTTTTTTATTTATTTATTTATTTATCTGTTTATTCATTTATGTTCTTTCAGGAAAATTCTTCCCTCCCTTTCTCTTTATCGTCACTCATCGAGTGGTGACTTTTATCATTATTCCTACAATGTCGTATTGTTTAGACTATCATTTCTGAGGTCATTGTCCTCGTCAAGCGTTCACTTATGGTGATGGTCTCCTGAATTTCTGTACATCAAGAGTTGCTTAATTTTTCTTTGAACGACAGATATACGAGATCGTGATGTTTGCATAAATACGATATATGCATAAAATAATGCTTGTTTGTTTTCGTTTTGGATTGTGTTAGAAAAAAAAATGTTGGATATCTGAATTTATCATTTATTTGTTTTCACTGTCAGATTCAAATTATACTGTGATCAATCTCCCGTAGTTCGTTCAATTGACTTCGTATGTCATTTATGTATGAAAAAGAAACTCAGAAATCAAATCAAATCATATAAATTGACTGAGTCTGTTCGCTCCTTATGCTCTATGTATAAAGGAGAGTATGATATTGCTGGTACTTTCAATAACCTATGATAATGTCATTTAGTGTTATGTGACATACTTTAATCATTTGAGCATGGTAAATATGATAATCAACAATGACCACCTGACTGCCACCATGCACCAATGGGAAAGAAGACGGGTTACCATTCCCAATTTTCTGATGATACACACGTTTCCCTACGATAAGTTTGATTATCGGTATTAAAGTTCTGCTTTGACACAAACAATGCGCAAGCGTAGAGAGAGAGAGAGGGAGAGAGAGACAGAGAGAGAGAGAGAGAGAGAGAGAGTGAGAGAGAGAAGAGAATGTGGGGAGGGATAAGATCCCTATAGATGGGGTGATGTGGTAGTGCCGCTGTTCTGTTCCAGGAAATGAACATTGTTCACATTTTATCAATTAATTTATTTATCTATTTATCTATTTTAGTATTCATTTCATATTCATATACTTTTCTTCAGGAAGGGAGAAGAAAAAGGACTGCTAGGGCATCGTAACACAACAGAGGCAAGGACACACACGTACGTGTGGCGGGCCAATAAACGATGACTGATAAATAAAAGAAAAGACTAAACAAATGATGACATGTTAATCTTAGCTGTAAACAAGCAAATCTAGGTTAATTGCTTCACTAAAATTATCAAGTTACTCAGGGTAAACGTTTATTTGAGTGGAAGGAAGTCAAATACAATTGTCTTCAGAGATGTCAATGTTCGCATAATTTGGAAATAACACATGCCGTGGAGGTACGTGAGTGCAAGTCTTCGATTTCAATGTGCTATACAGTATGTCCCCCCCCCCCCCAAAAAAAAAAAAAAAGATACAATCAAATTTTCGCATTGACAACACCCAATATGATTAAACTGTCTAAATGCTACTTCAGGGTCTTAAAATATAACATCTGAGCTCTATTTTGCAAAACAAACAAACAAACAAACAAAAAATATAACTCATTCAATTAAGCGGTCACAGAGAAATGTGAAAAGTTGTAAAGCATGTCATGAGTCTGATTCTTCCAAGTTTAGCACTTCGATGCTTTTGTGTGTGAATACAATAGATAGAACTTGGAGGGAAGACATTCTCGGCATCATCTACAAAATTCCTCATAAGATGTGGACAATGAGTTATAGTTTCATACCCTGAATTCTTATTTGGATTGATTCACTATTTTTAAAGATGTCATTGCGGAGGGTCCCGTTGTATTTTTTTTTTTTTGGGGGGGGGGAGGGGCATACGGTATAAGTTCACAAAGTGTTTGTTTTTTTGTTTGTTTGTTTGTCAAATCACAGTTACATGACATTATTATTATTGACTTTATTTGAATAATATTTTTCTGTTTTTGCAACCAAAAGCGATAACCTCAAAACATAACTGTCTTTGCTGAATATCCATGGCGAAACATACACGAAATTTACAGCAGGATTTGATCTATGTTAAGCATTAGCATAAACATGGCAATCATCTCGCAAACTCTTAAAGACCAGGTCATGTCAAAATGTGCTCATTGTATTCATATGTATAAAAGGAGAATGCTTTCTTTGCTACCTTCAATAACGTCGTTATTAGTGTCATCGCATCATATAAGTGTGTTGATTACGTGAAAAAGAATTATAACAAAGTGTTTTAGAGGGTTACGTAAATTCTTCGAAAATGAGAACGAATCGGGTATGCGTGATTTATGATTATGTCGGATTTTAATTCCTTTGCAAATAAATCTTATTCTTTTTTTACATTGATTAAACAATGATTGTTACTATTATAGTCCTCCTTACCATTATGGTATTCAATGTATGAACGAAAGCAAAGATATGGACACTTTTCAGGCAATGAAAAATATACTGAAATGTAAACAAAATCAATTCCAAATAAATAAACTTTATACGGATGGGCTGTACACAATATTTACTTTTCTGCTGATACAGAGTTTTTTTTTTCTCCAATAAGTTTGATTATTAAATTTCTGCAATGAAACAAACAGTGAGTGCAAAAGCATGGAGAGAGAAAGAGAGAGGGAGGGAGTGGGAGGGGGATGGAGGGAGAGAGGAGGAGGAATTGAGGGTAATCCCTAAATGCTGCGATTGAGATGGTGCAGCTGTACTTTTAGTCCTAAAAAGAAAAACAATGAATATAGATATGTTTTTTGTTTGGTTTTTGTGGGTTTTTCTTTTTTGCTTTTTTCGTTACATTTTATAGGAAAAGAAAGAGGACCACTAGGACAAAACAGACGAAAAGACACAAACGATGACTTTGAAAAATTAATGAAAATAATGACTACTTGATGTTATACATTTCGTCTATTGGTTTGAATAAAGAAATTTAAGGTTACTTCATTATGTTTCATTCAAATTAACAAAGAAGTTATTGCAATAAATGGAAATGAATTACTTTTTTTCAGTGACTTTAACAATTGCAATAATTGATTATGATAATTTTTTTCAGTGACTTTAACGATTGCAATAATCAATTATGATAACTGGTCGAAATCGAAGTGGGGTTGTACAAAGAAAAGTATAATGGGACTTACATGAAAGCAAGCTTGTTCGGCTGTAAGCCCCGGATAGTCAGTGTTAGCGAAAGAGAAACGGAGAACGGATAAAGGTTCAGACCAGGTAATTGAATGGAACCAAACAAGGGAAGAGGGGTATGCCTATATGATTAAGAAATTAAAAAGACAGAAAACTATAATGCAAACCATAATTGTGACCAAGCTATCATTTTGTTTCCAAAGTATATAGGATATGGTTAGTGTATAGACGGAGACACACCTTATAACATAAAGGCTACCAGGACGTCGAGTCATACAGTCTAAATAATAATCGAGAAAGCAATGTGACACCTTCCTTTTTAATATATATCAAACAGTTCATTCTCTCCTGGCTTTACCGTAATGTTTGATATTCCAGTCATTGACCAGTCATAGAGAATGACAGGTCACCTTCATCACAGCTATTATGTCTAATATCCTGGCTTCATTGAGTTACTCAATATAATAATGACGATATTATTTATCAATATATTGCTATATCATTTAAATGATAACATTATTTGGTGTTATGTAATATAGCTACATGTACAAATTGATTACATTATCCATGCTTAGAACACTAAGAAAACATCGAGAATCAGAAACAGACAAAGAAAATGAGTATTGAGGCCTGTGCTTAAAAATTCATAACTGATTATTTGTTCTCTCTTACTGTTACAGATCAGCGAATTGATAATAACACGTCCTTTACCGTCAAAAGGGCGATTCGTCTCAGAGTCAGCAACAGCAAATTTAGCTGAATTTCTTAGTCGTCTGCCCCATCTTACACGTGCCGTCTCATATGGTTGAACCTTCAAAGGACATTCTTTGAGGCAATTGCCTCACAGGCTTCACTCTGTAAAGTAAGAATTAGTCATTTTCATCAGTCCAGCACTGTCTTGTTCAAAACAGGGGGGGGGGTGACATCAAGACTTTGATGTCCCGACTTTATAATTGCAACAGTTATATGCCTTCGTCGTAGCAACAATTTCCAAAGTCCATCAATCCAGACAAAAGTTATCTAGTCGTAAACTTCCCTAATGCCAATGGCAGATAAAGTTGGATTTGAAAGTAAACAAAACAAAACTAAATATTACAAGCGTTGACATTGTAATCACGTGTATTCGCAATCCTTCCCTACACCCGACAATCAATTGAAGTTTTTGTTAAAGAAAATTAAAATGAGAACTTTCTGCATCGGAATGATTAAATTCGTATTCGGTATATATGCTGCCATGAAACAATTTTGTTGAGAGGAAATCAAAATTGATTGTATTGATATAGAACATCTGTCTTTTCCATATCATTGTTTATCATGCTCTAGATGGAGTGCATCACCATCAATCACAAGCCGTTAAGCGAGTTTCTGGGTGACTATCAAGGAGGCAATGAGGTATTCATAATAACTGTGATTTTCATCTCATCAATTACAACGCATGTAATTGTAGTAAAGCATTGTAGCTTATCAAGGATAAGCTAGCATAACCTAAATCAGTGGGAAAGCTGGTGGAAACAATTAAAAAGAAGTGAAAATCAAATGTCTCATTTAAAACTTCACAAACTGGAAACGTGTTTTCCATCATTAGCAACACCCTTTACGTATAATAAATGAGCAATTTTCCCCATTTTTAAAGCCATATTTTCCGCAGCAGGTCAGGAGTATGCATTGTATCATCATGTAATGGCGACATATACATTTTACGGGGGGGGGGGGGGGGGGGGGTGACATCAAGACTTTGATGTCGTGATTATATTATTGCAACAGTTATGTCTTCGTGGTGGCAACAATTTCCGAAGTCCATCAATCCAGATAGAAGTAATCTAGTTGTATACTTCCACAATGCCAATGGCAGATATAGTGAGATTTGAAAGTAAAAATGAAAAAAAAAATCTAAATATCTCAAGCGTTGACATTGAAATCACGTGTATTCGCAATCCATCCCGGCACCCGACAATCAATTGAAGTTTTTGTTAAAGAAAATAAAAATGAGAACTTTCTGCATCGAAGGTGGATGTGTCATTCCATAATTAGCAAACAAAGCGTGATTAAATTCATATTCGGTATGCTGCCATGAACCAGTTTTGTTGAGAGGAAATTAAAATTGATTGTATTGATATAGAATATGTACCTTTTCCATATCATTGTTCATCATGCTCTAGATGGAGTGCATCACCATCAATTTCAAGCCGCTGAGCGAGTTGCTGGGTGACTATCAAGGAGGCACAGAGGTATACATAATACTTGTGATTTTCATCTCATCAATTATAACGCATGTAATTGTAGTAAAGCATTGTAGCTAGCTATAACCTAAATCAGTGGGAAAGCCGGTGGAAACAATAAAAAAGAAGTGGAAATCAAATGCCCTATATTGAAAACTGCACAAACTGGAAACATGTATTCCATCATTAGCAGCACCCTTTACGTATTACAATAATGAGCAATTTTCACATTTTTACGCCATAATATTTACCTCAGCAAGGAGTTTGCATTGTATCATCTTGTGATGGTAACAAACATGTTTCTTTCCTTTTTTACACTAGTACGTTTTGAAGACCTCGCAACTTCAGTTTCACTTGATGTACTTCACATTACTGTCTCAATAAGAGCCCGCCCTCTTTCGTTTACAACTTTAATATTATTAATACATTATCTGTCTGCCATTACATAGGGCACGAAGACAGTAACTAGACTTGGCCGGTGGCTATTTATGCACCTTTGAGATTTTCATGTCAGGGCACTCCTTGCTAATACTGTCAAGGCAACTTTGAAAATGTTTCGACCACAAGTCACAATGCGCACGACCATAATTATGACGTTTGGAAGGAGTGATATCATTTATTCTAAATCGCTACCAAACACATCCTCAAGCTTTAGTCATCATTGGAAAATAGTCTGATAATAAATCTCTTACGAATAGCACGTTCCCCAAAGAATTATGACAGTATAATAAGTCGCATTCCTTCCACTTGTTGAAGATGATTTATGAAATTCCAATAAGAATTAAAATAATTTTCATGAATACTATAATGGTCATTCGTGAAGAGAAAGAAGAAGGATATAAATGGTGAGAAAAATGGAAAAAGAAGTGAAGGTACATCGTTGATGTGCTTTCAACTTTACATTGAGATAGTAATAAAGTTAAAAAAAATCTCTGATACCTTCATGTTTTTACCAAGATAATGCCAGTAACTTTTGAGATGAAAAAAAAAAGGAGATTGGTATAGTCATATTTCAGTCAGAAAAATGAGTTGAATTTCAACATTAGCTAGTATTTTGTTACCATGGATTGGAGTAGATTTAGACATTATAACTTGACATAGAGGGGAGCAAAGCACCTACATCACTGATGCATGTCGATGGTTTGGCGTAGGCTGTTGGGAAGTGTTGATACCGACGTCCAATAGCACGTCGTCGCTCATAAAAAAAAAAAAAAAAACTTTTCGCAACGCACGCTGCTGCTTGCGCAATATGTAAAGTTAGCTTTCTACTTTTGTTGCACTCAGACTTGGGCAAAATTAGGTTGCTTACTTCAATTTAAGATTTTCTAGACAGTCACGAGCACGGCGCAAAGCTTTAGCTATTTTGAGTGAATACATACAACGCCACTTTTTTCAGCTCAGTTCAGTTCTGTTTTTATTTTTCCATCCGGCAAGGAGTGAAACAAAGCAGGCGAAAAACAATCACATAGCTTGATCAATTCCAATCAAAGAGAAGAAGGTACGAAATGAAAACTGAAGGGTGTAATACATGGATCACTCAAAAAATGACAAATAAGTGATACATCATCGTTATTCAAACCGTATTTACAGTGAATTTTAAAGTACAGAAAATACAATTCCAGGCAAATCTTCGCGTAAAATGTGTAGATCGAAGGTGCAGAGGAGAAAGACTGGCCAAACTAAAATATTGTCCCGTAAGCTGAGAGTGAAACGGGCAATACTGACAATAAGGGTTGTCGTAACCGCCGTAACTTATTTGGATCCGACAAGAATTCTCATGTCATCTCTATAACTATCTGACAAAACTTGGTTATTTTGCTGATCTCCTCTCACTCTCCAATAGAAACCCACTTAATGACAGCGATTAAGAAGGCTAGAGCAGCCACGGAACAGGACAAGGTTGTGCTCAAGAACACAAGCTCTTGACGACTCTTAGACAAACGGCCATGGTGGAAGTATGTTACTATTCGAGGAGTGTGTTTCTTGAGAGGACCAGGAAAAGAAAGGACTCGTGAAAGAGGAGAAAGAGAAAAAGCAGGAGAACAAAATAAATGCTGGAGAAAGTTCTTAGACATTGATAGACAAGAAGCCACAAAATTAGCACAAAGCATTCCAGTGGAAAATTGTCCATTTTGTATAAAATGTATTATACTGTTTCTTATTTCCTTTTTGAAATTCTGAGGCTGTCATCACTATCAAGCATGTGCTTAGGCCTATAGAAGGCAGGCTCCTGCACGTGTTTTCTTCCTTTTCATTCTGAAGCAAATGTATCCTCGATTCCTTTGATCTCGTTGTTATGTTTATACTTTAAAGATTGTGATTATGATTCTATTGTCACTACGTCAGATACACACGTTATTATTTTTCAATATATGATTTCCTTGAAAAAAATGCAGAAATAAAGTCGAACTGAACTGAAGAACCGAAGGGTGGGGTGGGAGGGGGGGGGGGGCAAAAAAGTAAAGAAAGAAAGTGAGGGAAGGAAGAGAATGAGAACATGGATCAGAAGGAAAGGACACTAGCAGAATGACATTGAAGCAACATTCGAATCTTAAAAGAAATCGAGAAGGGACAAGAATGAGTAAGAACGGAGGACGGGACACGGTATAGTGAAACATTGCAAAAAAATCATTCTAGTTAGGAATGCAGGACAACCCCACAGCCAGGACTCAGAGAGCTTCAGTGAGCTGAGCTGAAATACAGTAGATTCCCGTTATACCGAATTCCTCGGGACCGGCAGTTTTCTTTCGTTGTTTTTTTTCGAAATTTTGTTATAATCGAACAAATAAACAATTAGAAGAAAAACCACAGAGCGGATAATGTTGGGGCCTGAATTTTTCTTATTTGTAACCGAAATTTCGTTATAAAGGCTTTTTACCGGAGGCATGTGCCTGTATACCGACCAAAGTAAAAAAAAAAAAAACCACACACATTCAGAAAACGCTCAAAAGTTAAACACGATTGATATCATCTTGAGTCCCTGCTCCAACATTGTGATATTAACTTGTGAAGATTCTCTTTTATGGCTGAAAGATATACCTTGTTGACCGGTCTTGTAGATACAATTGTTGTGTTCTGTTTTCAAAGACGCTGTATTTGACTCATGCACAATACATTTTATGGGCTCCTGAGGAACAGGATAACGAAAAGCTAGCAAGAGTGTAAGCATACATTGTACTGAAAACACACACACACAAAACCGCATGCACTCACACACGCTTACACATACACAGGCAACGTGCTTAACAAAGATATTGATACAACAAAGATAACGAAGATATTGGAAGAAGAGCAATGAATTTAGAAGACTGTCCTGATTTCATTATGTTCACACGTGTCCACCTGTGGATACAAGATCCTTAGTAAAACTTTCTACACTGACATCAAGAAGCGATGTCACTACTCTCCTATAAAGTTGTAAGAACGTTAACAAAGATTTATATTATCATTGAGTAATGAATTTGTATCGTGCATTTTGTACAATAATTTGATTTTGATTTGAAAGCAATCTTCGAATTACTTCTGATGAGACGAATATTGTGTTTAAAAACAACAACCAAAAATGCAATACGTCATAAACCCTCGATGGAGATGAAGAACGAGGACGTGACACAAATATGATTATATTACATTACACATGGAGTTTTAGCACAACATTCGTTTGGCACATAAAAAATAGGAATATAAAATCATCATTCTACTCCAGTCAAAGCCGACTCATGAATGATATTCGTCTTATCAACATTAATGCATACCGGGAGATTATTTTAAAATTTGCTTGTCACAATTGTCGCTCTCATAGTTAATTTATTGACATTGAACTACATCTATTATGATTAATATTCAGTAACGGTGTACATTTCTTGGCCGGACAGTTTTACATGTGTAGAAGCATTTGTAATTGAGCTACCTATAATGCATGTATAGAAAAACGAAGAGTTGTTTATAGACGACCTAATACTGTGTGTACAGTATAATTACATTATAAACAGATGTTCATTGTGAGGATATTACCTAATAATTCTTGGAAATTGCATTGTATCTTAAGTGTCTTGCAACGTGACTCTTCATTATCATTCTATAGCTCTTAAGATATTGTCGCTTTTTGTCTATTTCCACAATAATTTTTGATCAGTTTATCTACTTATATTTTCTTGCTCTCATTATGTATTTGATGGAGACTGACTACGTTTTGGAGGGTCATAGGGATGGTTTCAGTTGTGATGAGCAGCTAGTCCTGCTTCGGGATTAGACTCGCTCTTTTAAGAGTGGGTTGACACTACTATCAAAAACTGTAACTTCAGACTCGAATCGAATTGGATCAACCCGATCAAGATTATCTACATGGTACACGGAACACGATTTACGGAACACTCCTGCATTGTGCAGTCTGCTCGAGCAGTGGAATTGGGGTTATGCACACCCTCATATGTTTTTATGTTTATACTTTGAACTATTGGGGTTACGATACTATGAATGTAATATTGTGTTTTTTTCTAGTCTGTTGTTAGATACACGCGTTGTAATTTTTTTTTGATATATGATTTCCGTGAAAAAAAAAATCGAGAAGTGACAAGAATAGATAAGAACGGAGGACTGGCATAATCATAGTGAAACATTGCAAAAAGTAATTCTAGTGATGAATGCTGGACAACCCCACAACCAGGACTCAGAGAGCCTCAGTGAGCTGAGCTGAAATACAGTAGACCCCCGTTAGACCGAAGTCCTCGGGACCGGCAGTTTTCTTTCGGTTTTTTTTTTTTTTTTTTTGGAAATTTTGTTACAATCGAACAAATAAACAATATTAGAATAAAAACCATAGAGCGGATGATATTTGGGTGTGAATTCTTCTTATTTGTAACCGGAATTTCGTTATACATGCTTTTTACCGGAGGCATGTGCCTGTATACCGACCAAAGTTTAAAAAAAAATAGAATTAGAAAACGCCCAAAACTTAAACTCGACGGATACCCTCTTGAGTTCCTGCTCCAACACTGTGGCAGTAACTTGTGAAGATTCTCTTTTATGGCTGAAAGATATACCTTGTTGACCGGTCTTGTGGTCTTGTATATAGATACAATTGTGTTTGTTTTCAAAGACGTTCGTACTTGACTCATGCACAGTACATTTCATTGGCTCCTGAGGAGCAGGATTACGAACAGCTAGCAAGAGTGTAAGCATACATTATACTGAAAAAACGCAAAAAAACAACGCATGCACTCATGCACACACGCTCACACATACACAGGCAACGTGCTTAACAATATTGTGACGAAGAGCAATGAATTTAGAAGACTGTCCTGATTTCATTATGTTCACACGTGTTCACCTGTGAATACAAGATTCACAGTAAAACTTTCTACATTGACGTCAAGAAGCGATGTCAATACTCTCCCAAAGTTGTAAGAACGCTAATAAAGTTTTATGTTATCGTTGAGTCATGAATTTGTATCGTGCATTTTGTACAATAATTTGATTTTGATTTTAAAGCAATCTTCGCATTACTTCTGATGAGACGAATATTGTGTTTAAAAACAACAACAAAAAATACAATACGTCATAGACCCTCGAATGGAGATGAAGAACGAGGACGTGAAACAAAGATGATTATACTACATTGCACGTGGAGTTTCAGCGCAACATTCGTTTGGCACATAAAAAATAGGAATATAAAATCATCATTATACTCCAGTCAAAGCCAACTCATGAATAATATTCGTCTTATCAACATTAATGCATACCGGTAGATTATTTTGAAATTTGCTTGTCACTTATTATTGTCGCTCTCATAGTAAATGGATTGACATTGAACTATATACGAATAATATTCAGTTACGCTACATTACGTGGCAAGACAGTTTTATATTTTTTATAGAGGCATTTGTAATTGAGTTACCTACAAAATATAATGCATGTATACATTATAAAAAAAAATAAGTAGTGTTGTTGTTTTTATAGATGACCGAATATTGTGTGTACAGTATAATTACATTAACAGATGTTCATTGTAAGGATAAACATAGTCCTCGGAAACTGCAAAGTGTCTTGCAATGTGACTCTTCATTATCATTGTATATATAAAGCTCATAAGATATTGTCGCTCTTTTGTCTATCTCATTTTTATCAGTTTATCTACTTATATTAAGACTCATTATGCATTTGATGGAAACTGACTATAGTAGAGCAGATAAGCGGAAGAATTGTGCAAAATTTGACTAAAGCATGAAACTTTCACCATTGTTAGTACATGCTATAAGATTAATTTTAAGATCGGGAGGTAAGTCTGAATTGACCTCTGATGACCTCTAGAGGTCAATGACCTCAAAATCTAAGAAAATTGATATTTTGCGTCATTGGTTAATGATAAACACAGTAATGATGTACTAAAACTTAATTTTTGTCACAGTGAAATTGTCTTTATGTTCCACAGAGCCCTGACAGGTTTCTACCTTTGACCTCTGATGACCTCCAGAGGTCAATGACCTCAAAATGTCAGAAAATTGATATTTTGCATCATTGGTTAATGATAAAACACAGTAATGATGTACTAAAACTTAATTTTTGTCACAGTGAAATTGTCTTTATATTCCACAGAGCCCTGTCAGGTTTATTGTATCTTTGACCTCTGATGACCTCCAGAGGTCAATGACCTCAAAATGTCAGAAAATTTATATTTTAATGCGTCACTCATAACTGAAACACGATAATTATGTACTAAAAACTAATTTTTGTAAGAGGAATTGCCTCAATGTTCAACTGAGCCTTTCGAGTCAGATTTCTACCTTTGACCTCTGATGACCTCAGATGACCTATGATGAGGCCAATGACCTCAAAATGTCAGAACATTGATATTTGGTGCAATTGGTTGATGACAAACATGATTTAGATGTTATATTCATTTGTATTACAATTGAATTGTTTTCCTATTCCACAGAGCAAGAGAAATTACTCACGTGTCTCTACCTTTGACCTCTGAGGAAGGTGACAGGTCAATGACCTCAAAATATCAGAATATTGATATTCTATGTATAGTCAATGGTCAACTTTGTAATACCCGATGTACAATCATTTATGCTATAATAGAAGAATCTTGTCATTCCATGGAACATTGGTCATTAGCCTGTGCATTATATCCAACTTTGACCTCTCAGGACAATGAGAGGTCACTGAGGTCACATGTGTAGGCTTACCTGTATTGATGTTTGGCTTCATTGGTGTAATCGTAAATGCTTAATCATGTACAAATCACGCATTGACGTTTTGATCAAAGTATGTATGCATATTCCACAGAGCATTGGTTTATAGTAACAGGTCTCTGAAATGTGAGAGGTCAATTACTTCAGAAATAAAGCTTAAGTTTCTTGAGTGATGGCAGTGACCTCAAATATAACTGTTATGTTTGGGTTAGTTATGTAGACTAGTAAATGCAAATATGGCCATTATCTCGACACTCGGGGAAAACAAGGCCCACGAGACTGATATACAGAGTGTTTAATCTATTCAGTGTAAGTCTCATAGATCTTTTCCCCCATTTGTCGGACTCATTATGGGACTGGTTTGCCTAAGTGTCAAGCTCATGGGCAATATTTGCATAGTTTCCAGCTGGTGGGCCTGTATTGGCGAGTGTAAAGCTGGTGGGTTGTTACAGTATGACTGCGATGAATGACTCATGGTCCTGGAGTATACAGTCCACAGCTGCGACATCATGGACCATCTTGAAAACTTCGACATACTGTGAGGCCCAACATGCATTCCACATGAAGCAATCCTGTGTATTGCAACTAGCTATTGCCATCCGAGACCTACCCAGGGAATAGATAAGCATTCATGGCAAACCATGGAGAAAGCGGATTGTGCAAAATATTTTGGAGTTCCAATAGGAGGCTCAGCTGGAATCAAATCGCCACAGCAGCTTAAAAAGGTTATACTTCAACCAAAGACTCTCTCCAGACAAAGATACGAGTATCATAAAGTTCAGGTGTTTTGCTACTCCATGCCGCTCAGGACTGTCCTGGAATATGCATGCATCATCTGGGATCCATTCACCCAGGTGAAACATCATGAAGTTTGGAATGATCCAGAGAAGATATTCACTCTTTAGCTGCAATGATCATCATATGCAAAATAAGCAGTGTTACAGCCACACTTGAAAAACAAAACAAAGCAAAACAAAACAAAACTACAATGGCAATCCCTGTAAGAAAGTACAGCACAGGCAAATTCAGCGATGATGTTCTGCATCAAGAACCCCACAATATCCACTCCGCAGGAAGTTGTGGCTCTATTGCTGCATTCTTCATAAAGGGCAAATGACCAAAAATGTCAGGCATCATTTGCAAGAACACAAAGTAGGCCTACTCCCAAAAAAGGTGACGGCTACTCTCGGCCACTGTCTCTTGTATCTCTTTGAAACACTTCAGGAGAGAGATACTCAATATTCAGCTCTGTTATTAAAGATACATATGTCTCTCTTTTTGTTTTTGCATTTGTTTGTTGTTTTTTGCTTCATATAGCTCTTTGGATACCTTCTTTAACCAATTAAGAAAAGGCCCCATGGCAGAATATTACAAGATTACACAGTATAATGAAGAAGAAGAAGAAGAAGAAGAAGAAGAAGAAGAAGAAGAAGAAGAAGAAGAAGAAGGAGAATAGGAAACGAGATCTGCTGTCAATGATGCAGAACCAATACCAATCAGTTCCATGGCAGATCTTAGTCGGCACTGCAAAGGTTTGGATGTCTCTCTCTGTTGACAAAGGATATTCTAAAGCTCCAAGTAAGTCCATGGGGTGGTTTACATTGTCTGGGCATAGAGGGTTGGGTATATGAGGATATGATGCTTTGTTATAACAATTAGGTCTGAGATATCTGTTTTTTATGTTTGTTTTGACCATCCCGCATGGATCTCCAACGAAAAGGAATGATAATGTGTTAGACCCAGCTGCCACCGTGTTTTTTCAATAGATTTTGATATTACAGTGTAGTTGAGAAAAAAGTAACCGCTCATCGTCCTAGATGGAAGTCAAAATTGAACTGTGTGTGGAATACTCTGCATACAATTTTGGACACACACACACACACACACACACACACACACAAAATGCATTTTTTTAAATATAATTATTATTTCATAAGCAGCTGGCCATTACAAACCAATGAGACCAGACATCAATATTCTTACATTTTGATGCATATCTTTCAATATCCTCGAGAGGTCAGAGGATCATCGCTAATATTCATGTGAAATGAGTACACGCCTTTTGAATTGCTCACTTTTATTGCTATAGAAATACACAATATGTGCATCATGTCAATCATTAAATATTGTATCAGTTTCATTTTCAGTCTTGGATTATTTTTTCTATGTACACATAAAATCGTGGCAAAGTAAACAACTTTCACATCAAAATATAAACGAGAATACTAAGAAAGAAATAGATGTAATAATGTGCAAGGCAAATACCAGGCCTACATCATCTTAAGTTATACAGGTGAAGGAAATCACCTTAAATTGATAAACAATTTACTTGACTGGGATAGCGACCACTGAACAATATTGTTTCTTAAAACTCTCTCTTCTTTTCAACAAGTGGAATAAAACACATGCACATGCCGGGGCATCAGTTTGGAGGAGGGGTGGGGTGGTGGCAGGGATAGTTGACCCCCACCCCATTAAATTCTGAGATGTGGACTATGTTTTGTTGTTGTTTGTTTTTTTTTGCTTTTTAGACAGAAAACTGCCCAAGTTTTTCACTTTAAGTGTGCATCGGATTGTTAAAATTTAATTCTGAAATGCAAAATCTCCCTTCTGTGAGAGGGGATATCTCCTTTCGATAGACTCCTTCCCCCTGCTTGGTTCCTTCCACAGATATAACATACTTTGGGGAATGATAATTTCCCTTATTCTATGAAAAATGTTTTTAAGAGATATTTTTATTTGAATTCCAAAGATGAAAAGGCTTTCCTATATATGCACGATTGTTCATTTTGGAGGGCAAGAGGCATTTGCCCCGCCTCCCGAGAAAATATGGGAGGGGGAATGGTGGGGACATAAAACTTTGCCTCCAAGTATTTCCTGAGATGGAGATTTTTTTTCTTCACTTTTTTGACAGAAAATGAATTGTCACTGAACATTTCAGCTATAGTATGCACCAGATTAAAAGGCAGAATCTCCTTTGCATACCCGCTCCCCCACACTATCATTCGTTATGTCCCCTTCCACATACGCTCAGTGCTTTTGTCCCATTTTTGTTCTATATCATCACAAAGTATGTACTAGATCTTTAATTTCAGTTCCGACATATTAAAGAAAATCCCTCTTGTTGGAGGGGGTAGTGTATCTTTCAATTAACAATCCCTCCTCGGTTTCTACCCTTAGATTTGGTACACTCCTTTTACTGATAATTTCCCAAATATTCCATCATAAATGTGTATACTAGATTATTTTTTTACATTTCTATTCTTACTGCAAAGGCTCCCTCGCAGGGGAAGGATTGGGGGACAGCCCCTTTCATACCCTCCTCTCGCTGTATCAACCTCTCCTCCATGCATTGATTATGGCTACACATTTGGGTATGGACTTCTTTTTTTTCAAAATGGTAGTTCAACCAAGAGTGGCACGAGATCATTGAATTGCAAACAAAAGAATGCAAAAGCTCCATAATGTGGGAGGGGGATACCTCCACCCACATCCTTCTGTCGATTGGTCTCCCTCCATAGATGGCTGACTTACTACACCTTTTTGATACAAATTTCGAGGTATTCCTTCAAAAGTGCCTGTGTGCCAGGTCGTTGAATCTCATTTCTCAAAATACAAGAGCTCTCTTGAATGGGAGTGGAATACCCTACCCTCGCCAACGCTGCGCTTGCTGGGTTCCCATCCATATAGACTTGGTACACCTTGGTGATCCATAATTTTCCAAATATTCCCCAAAACATATCCATCAGATTCTTAAAAAAAAAAAAAAAAAACTTTGTCTTTGGGAGGAGGGTAGGTGAGATACACATAAGGGCTTTTTACACTTGTGTTTCTTAACCCCGGACTTTCTCTGACCCAGGACTATCGTTAGTCCCGTACCAATTTTTTCAGCTTTTTACACTCGCCAATTAGTCCCGTACTATCTCTTGTCCGGGGCTAAGGAGAAAACTGACCTTTTTACACTCGTATTTCTTAGCCCCAGACTTTCCAAACCACATAACGCTGTGTAACGAAATTCGGTGGAACCGATTCGATTTAACCGTTCGATTGTTATTTGTTATGATCGATAGTATCTGTAGTGTCTTTAAAACAAAATGCATAGAAAGGGGGGCGCATTATTGGAACGTTTGGCAAATGCTGTAATGTGGTAGTGCATTATCATGAGTTTTAACATTTATTATTAAATATGTGGTTACTTGTTTGTCATGGGCAAGTTTGGATTATTTTAATACCAACTCCGGTTTAGACCGATGATACATGCCGAATTAAAGTAACCATGTACAAGAGGTACTGCTAAAATGTATAATCGTTGTACGAATTTAATAACCACGCCAACATTGTAAATAATTTGAACAAGTACTGCGGGTATTTCCCGCGCTGCTCACGGCCGTGCGGGATTGCCTCCTCATTCCGCGATAGGAGGAGAGGCATATAATGTGGCCGTTGTGTGACATAGTCCGCAACAAATAGCCCGTGTATGATACATTTTCAATGTGTTGTTCATGTTCACTTCTATATGTAATAAACTGTACATGTGTTCCTGAATTGCTGGCTGCACTTAGTCTTCTTGAGAGTTCTACCACATTACAGCAGCTTGGAAAGTGGTGGTACATTTTCCTGAGTTGGAGCGCCGTTCCAGAGAAGACCAACTAGCAAGTCATTGGATTTCGGGTACAATGGTAATGTGACTTGTCGCATAGTCCGTGCCCAATCCAAGTTCCAGTCGTCGCCGTTGGATTTCGGGTATATTGGTAATGTGACTTGTCGCATAGTCCGTGCCCAATCCAAGTTCCAGTCGTCGCCTGAGGAAGTTGGTAACGGTGCGATATAGCACTTAACCCCGTGCCATCAACGATGCCTGTGCCACCATATGGTTGTGAAAGGTGTTCCACGTTAGCGTGACTGAGTTGGTAACGTGATTTGGTAGAACTTGGTAGCAAGAGTTGGTAGCAAAAGTTGGTAACAAAATAAGTATACCAACTTAACATCCTCTACAAGTGACGCTTGGGAGTGACATACTTTAAGTGATGCTGAACTTGGTATGTGTGCCGCTTGTGTTGGTGAGCTGCTTCTGACACAACATACATGGTAGACACAGACTGGTAGTTTTAATGATTTAAAGGGATCGTTGTAAACTGCAACAAAACGAACCCCGCCTACTCGGCCATCCTGACACGGCTCGCGGAGACATTTTTTTGTACAGACAGTCAAATACACTCTCTTAATTCACGACGAGAAGGCGAGTTCGTCACAGCTGTGTACTGTACACGTACACGCACGCACCGGCAGCACTTGATTACCTCGTTTCTGATTGGTCAGTGAGGGTCGGACTTCGTCTCCGTCGCTTAGCCCAGGATTATTTTTTCGTTCTGTTTACACTCACTTGCTTGGCACCGCAATTGCGGTGCTAACCCCTGCTATTTTGCAGGGCCAGATAGTACCGTACTATCGGTGGGGCTAGCCCACTTTGGCAAAAACGAGTGTAAACAGAAAGTGGGCTAAGGATAGTCCCGTACCAACGGTGGGGCTAAGGCCCCCCCCCCCCCCCCTTAGCCCCACCGTTGGTCCGGGGCTAAGCAAAAATTTACAAGTGTAAAAAGCCCTATAATACACATACACAGATGCACATACCCGACTTAGATAATTACCTGAAAAGTTCTGCGGAATGAGTAGCCACTTTTTTGGTAACAGAAATGCATGGTTTGTAAGCCCTACATCATAAACAATTATTAACTATTAACTATCGCAATATCAATATCAACATCCTCACATTTCATTCGAGGTATTTGACCTTGTGTGATTTTCATAGGTGAACGGTAATGGCTCGTTAATAAACAGGGCCTACGAGTGCTCTCTAGAACATCATCATGTTTACCATTGATGATGCCAAACTATTCTGATACTTTGAGGTCACTGACCTCTCGAGATCATCAGAGGTCAAAGGCAGAAACTCGTCTGTGTGCCTTGGAATATGAAGACGATGTCATTGTACACAGATATGCTTGTTTTGTACATCTTTACCATGTTTGACCTTTCACCAATGATGTCATACTTCAATATTCTGATATTCTGAGGTCATTGACATCTCAAGGTCATCAGAGGTCAAAGGTAGAAACCTGTCTGCTCTTTAGAATATGAAGACAATTTCATTGTAAGACAGATATGCTTGTTTTGTACATCTTAACAATGGTTACCATTAACCAATGACATCACAGAATATTTTGAGGTCATTGACCTCCAAAGGTCATCAGAGGTCAAAGGTTAAACCTGTCAATGCTCTGTGGTATAGATGCATGTTTAGTGAATCATAACCACATATATCATTCACAAATGTCTAAAAACATCGATATTTTGATATTTAAAGTTCATTGACCTCTGGAGGTCATCAGAGGTCAAAGGTAAAAACCTGTCAGTGCTCTGTTGAATCTGGAAATGATTTCTCTGTGGTATAAATGCATGTTTAGTGCAACATAACCACATATATCATTCGCAAATGTCTAAAAACATCGATTTTCTGATATCTAAAGTACATTGACCTCTGGAGGTCATCAGAGGTCAAATCAGACTTACCTCCCAATCTTAAAATAAATCTTATGGTATGTACTAACACTGGTGAAAGTTTCATGCTTTAGTCAAATTTTGCACAATTCACGTGATTTTGAGGGTTTATCTGCTCTACTACTACGTTTGGATGGTCGTAAGGATGGTTTCCGTTGTAATGAGCTGTTAGTCCTGCTTCGGGATTTATAAACTCGCTCTTTTAAGAGTGGGTTGACACTACTATATTAAAAAACTGTGACTTGTACGAACTCGAATCGAATCGAATCAACCCGATCATATCTACACGGTACACGAAACTGGATTCACGGAACACTCCTGCATTGTGCAGTCTGCTCGAGCAGTGGAATTGGGGTTATACACACCCTCATCGAGAAAGTGATATTGAGTTGGTACCTTTCTCGCTTCATGAATTTAAGTTTTGGGCCTTGGCCGATTAATGAAATTAGGTTTGCACCCTGCTTAGAAAATGAAGTTGGCTTCGAGCCTTTATCGAATATGTGGATAATATTCCTCTTGTGAAAACTAATTCTAATACCCGTCACTCATAAAAAAAGATAAAATACACAATCTTAATAATATCTCAGTATTGCAGTAACGGTTCGCCATTCCGATCAGAATGCAGTAATTAATTATATTATGCGTTGTTGAATTAAGCTTTGAATAACTTGTTTCGAGAATACCTGCTATGGGACGTCCACGTTTGTGGAATTTATACCGTTGGTGAGATGGTAATAGTAACTTTGTCTATTTTGTATAGTTTTGTTGTTTAAAATGTACAGGAAATAAAAATTCGTGTAGACGTTTTATGTGAGTGTGTATGTTTGTTATTTAATGGGATTTGTATAATTCCATGCAATCGAGATAACCTGTCAAACTGTTATCACGTGCGAAAACTTATACAGTGTCCCTTTGTTGCTACAATCGTATTCCCGAATGTATCGTTGTCTCATCTCTTCAATGTATTTCCGAAATTGCTTCATCTTCCTTTTCTTCCGCATATTCAAAAGCACACTGCACAACTACTTCCCGATTAACATCTGCAGGCCCTGTCTCCATAGTATTTACCCCTCTCTCTCTCTCTCTCTCTCTCTCTTTCTCTCTTTATTTCCATTTGCATTACGTGATTTACGTATAAGGCAAACTTTTGGACCCACCTACTAAACATCAATCCCAATGGGATTAAAAATCAAATTAGAGACTTCAAGTTCAGTGTTTGGATTAGCATTACCGTACGTCCAAGAACCACTTTATATCACAGGATCCATGTCCCCCTACTCCTATTAAGTACGTTCATAGACTATAGGCTTATTAATAGTCAATTGTGGAAAGTTCACGTCACTAGACATAATTTCATTTTTATTACATTTTTATCCCACAAGACAATCGTATAAATTTCATATAAACAATTTCTTATAAACTTCCTTCTGACATTCGAAGTTTAAAGTCCATGTAGTCTTTTAGGAAGGCTGTAAAAACAATAATGCTTTCTGGATATCAATAATTTCATTGTCTTTGTTAGTGCATTTATTCTATTACGTGATATAATCATGTAACCGACCATGAACTGTATTAACTGTTCACCTGTACCTCGGTGAGAAAATATTTTGTTATGCCGTGCTGATCAGTGATCCAGGTTAACTAACTTTGTGTAAACCATTAATGAAAGCAGACAGATCTCTCCTTTTCCTTTCTCAATTCTACTATCCTATCTCTATGCAAGTCATCCCTCACTCCTATTCTCTTTCCGATGTGTAGTAGTCATGTACGGGGGCTGCATGCAAATCAAGCCACGCTCATGCCGTAGCCCCACTCTATTATTCATTGTTGTATTCCTCGTACGTTTTGCTGTACATTGTGTAAAGGCAATGAAGAAAATTTTATGAAAAATTTATGTAAATGTATGTATATATATATATATATATATATATATGTACATGCATGTACGATGATAATACAGAAACCAATAAATTAAATCAAATTTCGTAGATCTGTACCTGGGAGCAAAATTAAAATCGACGTATTTGTAGTATCAAACTAGCGAGAATTCGGCTTCCCATAGAACCAGCAGCATTCACAGTGTGCGGAATGTGGGGCGGACGGTGTTATTGTCGTCAGGTCGACTCATTCACAATGGTAACGGACAATGACAACTGCATTCCACACATTGTAAACGTAACCGGTTCTACGGCAAGCCGAATTCTCGCTAGTTTCAGTATCTCTGAGAGTGCAAAATGACCACATTTTGAAAATTGCAAGGGTTGACAAAAAAGTCCTAAAATCATAACGCATTCACCAAAATTACAGCACGTCGTGTCATTCTATTGGAAAAAGAATAACCTTTCCAACAGCATGCAAAATAATGACATATCTGCAACAATATTGCTGAAATTAAATATCTTAGGTGTTCCGTTTTTTTCTTGGCCACCCTGTATATACATATATGACCCTGCATCACAAAACCAACAAAACGTGGCCAGACATGGATTTTTAGTTAAGGACAGATTCTGGAAGAGCAGACTCTAAGCTTTAAAATGATGTATAACTCAAGTCAAACGGACGTCCCTAACCTACCTAAATACTGGAAAGGAGCCACACACTCTGGAAAAGCGTGAAGTGAGAATAGAGGCTTTGAAGTAGAGCGTCTATTGAAGCGCTTAATTTTTCACCAAGCCGCGCTAGCTGTGCGATGAAAGGGACAAAACACAGGATGTCAACCACCGGAGCAACAACAATGAAGGGATTATCAGATTAAGCTGAAATTAAATATGTTCTATAAACACATTCTGTCCATGATTATTGTCAACTTAAAAAGCAGTAGCACTATTCTTTCAAAAGTTATCAGACTTGAAAGTGAAGAGTGTACAAAGGAATGAAAAGGGGCCTCTAATACATAACTGATCATTCTACTCTCTCCCCTAAAAGGGTTGTAGAAAAACTGTTGGAAACACACTTTCACATTCAGGTTATGATTCAAAACTAAAAGGATCATGTAGAAGAAAGATAGATTTTTCAAAAGATATAAAAAACTCAAGATTGACTTTATATTTGAACCATTTCACCTGCTTTGAGTGCTTTCGTAAAATCAAGGTAAGCGACTTATTGTTTGTTTTGTGGTGCACGGTTACACACACACACACACACACACACACACACACACACACACACACACATATATATATAAGACACCTGATAACCAAAATATCAAAATTAAACAAACACACTTGTACATACACAATCATCTAAAAAAGCTGGGAGGAAAAAAAAACATAATCTTCATGTCACCATCATATATACATACACAAACCTATAGACAAAAGTATATTATAATATACACAAATCATTATACTTCTCCAGCAACTTTCAAATTTTGTTTATACACATACTAAAAAAAAAAATAAGGCGGGCAGTGATGACATAGGAGATATTAAACACGTGTATGGAGACGGAGAGAGAGAGAAACACAGAAGGGGTAGGAAGGAGATAGCAAGAGAGAAATAAAGAGACAGAAGAGAATAATTGGAATAAAATATGCAAAGAGATATAAGATAAGGAATCTATTTCTTTTTCATCTTATTAGAATCATCATTTTAATCCATATAAACGTTTAACATTACTATCTTTTTAACAATAATATCATAAATGGTAAAAGTTATACAAAAACCGAAATACCTCATACATATAAGGGGGAAGGGGGCTACCCACGCATATGCAATAAGTTTACAAACATAACATTCACTTTATATTTCACATTTCTATTATTCTCATAACAATTAAAATTATTGTCTAATATTAATCTGAATACTGCTATTAAACTCAATCAATCAATATCACACAACAATCTCAATTCAACTCATTATCATTATTATAAAAGAAAATAATATGCACCGTCTTGAAAAAAAAATACAAAATTGTCAATATAAATCGTATGATGAATATAAAATACCAATTTTATGAATGTATATGTGGATCAGAAAAAAAGAAATATTCCAAAAATAAATCACAGAAAATATTGCAATATCATTACATTCAGGAATAATTATTGCACAACAGGAGTATTGCAGAAGTGTGGCTAAAGTTCCAATCACATATTATGGCCACTGCTGGACTGGAAGGGCGCCCCATGAAACATATTTGGATGGTGATTACAAAACGTTGCACTGTTTCGCATAAAAGTAGTTTGAAGAGAGGGGGAGAGACAGATAGATAGGAAGAAAGAAGAGAGAACGAGAGAGAGAGAGAGAGATGGAGAGAGAGAGAGAGAGAAAGAGAGGGAGAGAGAGATAGGAGAGAGCGAGATAGGTATAAAAGCCCATTGATATAATGCCTCTATAGATAGTCCAACCGAACAATAAAATGTAAATTATGTAACATACAGCCAATCTGCAACTTAATTCTTACAATATACCATACAAATGATATCGTATTATCAACCTGACTAAAATGAATTCAACAAATCAATGAGATACGGTACTGAACTGCTTCGTAATCACTGAGTTTAGCATCTTAATTGTTCTCTGACATTTGATTTGCGTAGATATACATACAATCAAGATAAAAAGCCCACAACCGGACCGGCGCAGCCTTTCTTTCTTTTTTCTTTTTTCTTTTTTTTTCTTTTTTTTTTTTGGGGGGGGGAGCTTGGTGGAGGGTTCTCCCTCCCCCCCCCCCACTTTACAGGTATCAAATATCTGCATTTTCGGAAATAATATTCAACAATCTGGTGCACACTTTTGATAAGATATTTGGACAGTTTTTTTATCAAAAACCAAAAAAAAACAAACAAACAAACAAACAAATAAACATTTCCTCATTTTGAGTGTCATTGGGGAGCAAAATGATATATTTGCATCCCTTCCGCCCCCGTCTCCTAGGATCCACACCCCTGCATGCGAGGAAGTATTTACATTAGAATTAAGATGAAGAAGAATTAAGATGTGGGGAGTTGGGTGATTGTGGCTACTCCCACACCCTCCTCCATTTCTGGGTGGGGGGAATGCATACCAGCCACCTCCCTCCCCCCCCCCCCCCCGATTTACGCCAATGTTGTCAACAATAATGCCAAGAAATGTAAAATTTGATACACTTTCTAAATCACAATCTTCCAAAAAACTATGTTACAATTCAGTTTAGTTAGTCGGACAAGAACTTCAACATCATCATGAGAAAAATAAAAAACAGTCGTATCATCTGCAAATTGTATAAAGGAAAGTACTTCAGACACAGAAGAAAAATCATTGATAATTTTATTATGAATAACAACGGTCCTAAAAGGCTAAATGACACCACACTTAACATGTCTTACAACTGAATTGTTATCTTTATTTTGAACGAATTGTTTCCTATTACATAATTAACTCTTAAACCACTTCAAAGCATTCCCACGTATTTCACAATGCGATAGTACGTAAAGTAAAACGTTATTATTAATCATATCGAAGGCCTTGGAGGATTAAAAAAAATCCTAATTAGATGCGAGTGTGATTGTCAATTACATTAGCTACTTTGTCAGCGAAATGATCAACTGCATGAATACTGCTATGTTTTTTCTGAGTAATTGAGAAATCGTAAATATTTATGTCGATTAAAAAGATAATAATTCTGATATGAAATATTTCTTTCAAGACATTAGACTTTTTACCACTTTCTAAGTTCATTTTAGACAGAACCGATTTCCTTTCCACTTGATCTTTTTTTATATGTTCCAAACCTATGAACAATATATAATGATATGGTATATTATGTGGTCACAATGTAGTAATGTATCTACCGTTCTATCTCTGTTTTTGTTATATTTTATTCTATTATACGTCCCTGATTGTGTGACATTTTTGTGAACAGGGCCCTATGGAAGACCTGAGCCCCTTTTAATAAAAAGTTGATATGATAGCAACTCTTGCTGGAATGGCAATTGTCATAGTAACGACAAGAATCCAGCTTCCTGATTGGCTACTGCTATTGAGAGTTGCTATTCCAACAAGAGTTGCCATGCTAGCATCTTTTATGAAATGGGGTCCAGAAGTGACTATCATTGTCACTACTGAAAATGGCCAACCTCCGTATGTTTTTCTTTTCTTGACCTTTATGTATGGAATATGTTGATTTTATGGTACGGAAAATCAAACAAACAAACAAACAAACAAACAAAAAAGACAATGGAGATAATAGAGAAATTGGTCGATTAGATTAATAATTGGAATTACTTTAGCCTGAAAACATACCACTGGAAATTGATAAATTGAAAATATGAGTCAACGGATCTACAAATTCGGATAAAACTCTTTTAAAAATACAATTATCTTTACCATTATAAGCGGAACTTCACTTATTTTCTTTTCTTCTTGTAGATCAAACAATATCAATAATACGACAGCAGTTGAGCAGTTAACCACTTAACATTTTTAAGCCATTTGGAGTGATTGTCAATACCATCTTCTACATAATAGGTCACACAGTGCCCCAAAACGAAGCGCAATATGATTTTTTTTTTTCCTCAAGAATCATTGGTATATCACTTTTTCATTCAGGTTCAGAGGCTGTAAACAGCAGAGTATAAAGCAGATTCATGAGAATTTAAATTGTAAGCATATAAAATTTTGAACCTTCATCATTTCATTCATCATAACAATGTGTGCTGCAGTACCATGCCCTCCATTGAGGACTGCACATAATCCAATTCTAAAGGTAATAACACTAGTTTCGTTTCAGGTCTGCCTTTGGGCGCGGGAAGAAAATGTTTACTCAGTATGGGTTGTATGAAGTTATTGTCATGCAACATTACGAGCAAATGGGTAAATGCATTTCACATTGAACTTGGACTATAATGTGGGCTATGAACTGTGTCGACAATAATGCTCTAGGCTATGCGATATATCTTGCCAATTGATAGCTAGCAAACGGCTGCGTCGCCATTATTTCCATGCGCCCACTCAACGAACGAATTCCGTTGGTCTCGGAAGGGTGCAAGACATGGGGTGTGTTCGGCTATCACTAAAAAAAAGATGTGATATTTTGTATCTAGATTACTTGGCAGTCTCTCGGGATATTCCTGTCGAAAAAGTGTGTTCAACTTATTCTTTGTGAACTATCTCAGTCTTTGACTACGTGTGATGAATAGAAGATACGACCTCGTTCTCTTGTTAAGATTGGCTATTACTGTGCTCTGTGGCCATGTTGGAGAAGGTAAGCGCAACTTTATTTCCCGATCGTGCAGTCAGTGAATATAGCACTGTCGAGTCCCAGGGGAGTGATGCAAATAAAATGTGTTCAAAACCACAAAGCTACCAACAAATTACTGATTTTAGAAAATATCTGGATTCCCTGTGTACGAAGGAACTCTGTTTACTGTTCGCTATTTTCTTAGACACCTTTTAAATATTAGTCTACAGTCAACACATGTCATAAATAAGACAAAACCGAGTTGGGGTTTTCTCAGCTCAATATACAAAAGTACACTGTAAAAACATCGCTGTTAGATTTAACACCATGGGTGTTAAATCTAACACCGATCAAACTTCAATAGAGGACCACACCCACAGGTGTAGAAAATGCACTGTGATGGTGCTGAAAAGTGTTCACCTGACACTTCGTGGTGTCAATTTGACAGTGTACCTGGTGTTATTTTGACACTGTACTGGTGTTAATTCAAAAATGACACCACATGGTGCTGATTTGATATTTGTTGGTGTTAATATCAATGGTTTAACACCCGTCCAGCTTCAATAAGAGACCACACTAGCTGGTGTTACTGTGGTGTAAATTTATTTTCACATTTTGGTCGAAAATCTAGTATTTTAATGTAAAATACTTGATCGTCTTGTTTAAATTAAAAGTCAACAAGAAGTGCAGTTACTAAGAAACTCTTCAAAAAAACAGTTTTATATTAGGAAATGACACCCGGATGTGTTAATTTAACACCGTAAATGAGCACCGAAAATTTAACACCAGCTCGGTGTTCACTATTTAACACCGGACTTTTTGCAGTGTAGTATGAACATTAAGTGTGTTAACTTCGGTACTTTTCAATTCCAAAAAAGTCACCACTAGGCATGAACTCACAATGTTTTTTTTTTAATTCACATGATCATTTCATTGGAACATCAGACTGCCTTTGACAAAAGAGAATTATTTTACACGTAGGTTGTATGAACGAATTGCCCCTGCCAATAAATGAATTGCCCGTGCCAATGCCCATGCCCGCTGGAAAGGACAATGTGTCCCTTAGTGTAGAACAGAATGTTATGAAACAAATCGTGAACAAGATGTGGAATCTCTGCACATTGTTAAATTACACAAATTTTCAGCATTGTGAACACATTGGGAATCATCAGTTTATAAAATATTACTATATGCACGCACTCTGTGAAAAACTACACCACAGTGTGAAACAATTGACTATGTGAACATAATAATATTGTGAACTCACTATGGAATACTGTTCTCTTTCCAACAGCCACATAAATACAAGCTTTCTTTCTTTCTTTCTATTTTATCTGGTCAGCAATTATTGTGGTGCTTCAAAGGAGAATCACGACGTCGTTGATTCTCGTTGGGGTTACATGCCAATTCCACTTTGTGCTCACGTACATTTTTATCAGCAATATTTGTTTAATACTCATCGAGGTTATTGTTGGTTAATTTAAAATTGTGCAAGTGCAACATCCTAGTTTGTTATATAAGTAAAATCCGTGGTTTTGTGATGAACTTCGAAATATGGAGAGAATATTCCCAGTATAATAGATTTTAAACTGGTGGTTGCTATAATAAGGTAACGTCACAAGTTTACAATTTCCAGTTAATTATCTTGGATAAAAAGCTATGCTCGACCTTGAATCTTTCACTGAACTCATCCAAAGCCTCAACCCACAGAAATCGTATGTGGAAGAATAGTGCAACAACTCTCAATGAAAGCGCAACAAAATACTTTGAGTTTTCCAGTGGTCATTCTAGAGAAAGGGAAGCTCCATGATCGGTACTAGGATGCATCAATGAGGAGGTGACTCTGGGAAGACAGTTTAGTGTATGTAGCTTGGTAAGTCATGCATGCAGGACATGAACCTACTTTGCTAATATTTGTATCTTGTGGTAGCCACTGCCCCCAACGTTCAAGGATGGAAAGGAGAAGACATCCGATTGCCATGTAATATCCAGGAGGACCCTCTCGCAGTGTTCTGGGTCAAGGAGGGAATCTCAGGTCAGCAACAGAGGACAACCAAGGCAACATTCATCGATGGGGAATTTCAGAGTAGGGAGGAACGGTTTGATATCGACAAGAACTTCAGCCTTGTCCTCACCGACTTGGAGGTGGCAGATGAGGGTCGTTACTATTGCCAGGTGCTGCTGAAGAATGACCAAATTTTCGAAAATACCACGATCATCACAATTAGTTGTAAGTAATGTTTTCTTTTTTCGCCATGTCATATATTAATGGGGGACGATCCTAGACTGGACAAGATGAAAGTCCTCCCACTGATTTAGTTTAAATAGAAAAAAAATATATATACATGTATATATCGTACACACGCATGCTAAATGAATCCAAAAGTGATAAAATAATGCCTTGTCAATATAATTTAAATCATCTGTCATGCACGGGGTCACAGGTATCTTATGATATAATCAGTACAGACAATTTCTATTGTAGCCATGATGTTGGATAACTGAGACTTTAAAAGGTTTCTCATTAGCACCGGTACTGCCATGGCAGATTTCTGACAGTTTCAATATTCGACACGGCATTCACGGAAATCACGGCCTGTTACGTGTGTCCATCCCGTCGTGTGTTCATCCCGTCCCATCGTGTTGTCACACATCCATCACGTTTTGTCCACGGTGGCCAGAAACCTGACTGCCATGGGCGCCGGAAACATGGTGAACACGCAGCAATAGTCAGTTATAATGTTGTGATAAAGATATGCTCGATTTTCCCCTTAAGCAGCGATTTGTAGAAAGGCGACAAAATGCAGCAACAATGTTTGAAAGGAACATACGGAGGCACTTTCAGCATGTTTTTTACATTGTTTCATTTAGATATAATATTATGTTAATTTCTGTACTTTCTGGAGTTCCTATAGAAATTACCAATATTCGAGCATTCAAGTGATCCCTAAATAAGCAGGAAATCACGTGAATTTGATTGCTTAACTTGATTGCTTTAGTCCTTGCACTGAGTCACTTAATATGGATATTTTGATAATGTGTGATTGAAAATGTAATTAAAAAGGTAATGCGTTATTCGCCTAATTATCAATATTTTTCTGGTAATTAAAATAAGTTAATTTTGTCACTCTTCTTCTAATTACCTTACTCTTTGTCACTTCATTGATTTTCTATGGTAAAAGTGATTCGATATTACATTTCCATGTTAAATATCAGTAATTCCATCCTAATAACGTACAGATTAGAAATAAAACAAACAAACATGACAGTTCTTTCTCTTTTTTTCCTATTCATGATAGCCACTTCTCATTTTTCTTCAAAATGAACAATCTTGGGTTCTAGTTTCATTTGTAATTATGCAAATCCCGTAAGATAAAATAAAAAAGGTTTTGTTTTCCATGAATAAAACTGCAAAAGTCTTTTTAGATATTTGGAAATGCTGAATGAAATCTGGATTGGAATACAAAATATAATGATACGTCAATTCAAAATAATTTTGTATTGCTCTAGCGATGGCAACCGGACATACAATCGAGGAATGCGTTGATAAGAGTCAATCTCGTCAAAGCCGATGCACATACCAATATACCTCCAACACCCCTTCTTTTAATCTTACGTGTGTCGTGAGTGGATTCAAACCTAACGTTTCCATGCTATGGACAGAGGAGTCGGGAAAGAGACTGAATTCCGTGGTTTCACAACAGAGCACACTTTCTGATGGCACATACGAGAGGTTCGAGACAATCACCGTTTCAGCTATACATGGGACAGAGCAAACCTTCATGTGCGTGGCTACCGGTGACTCGCTGGATGGAACGTCGACCGTAGAAATCACCATTCTGCCTCCAACAGGTTTCGTAAAATGTTGTCAATTATATGTGTCTAAATAGTCACTGGTATACAATTGATATTTAAAACCAATGTTCTGATTGAGATTGGTCACGGAGAAGTACCATTCGTTAATTCATATTTTGAGCAAGTTAGTAACCTTCCCCCCACCCAAAAACAAAAAACCCTAAAAACCAGATGTCCATTATGCTAGTCTCTAATTTACTCGTTAAAAAAAAAAGAAAAAAATGTTAACCCTGTTCAATCAATTTGAAAAAGTGAAAAAAGAAAAACACGTCACGTCAATTGTCACTAATGGTAGGGCTTCGCGTCCAAGTCCGACATCATGCAACGATCATCTGTTATAGCCCACGAGTCATGTGTAATCGACACTTCTAGGCAAGTAAGGTCAATGAGTTTAGTCCAGCCCTCGCTTGTCTTGATACGTGCAGCGTCTGTGTCATTTTTTTTTTTTTTTTGCACTTGTTTTTGTTCGGCCTTGTGCCCTTCAGACTTGTAGGTCTTGCATGCATAGTGTCGGACTCGTGAACCGGTTTTTTTTTTTTTTCTGCCTAACGACCTGGCAGGCCGTATGACTCGTGAACCGTGTAATTTATGACTCATGGACCGTTTTTTAATGTCGAGTTAGTAAGCCGTTTGGCTCGTGGATGTCGGTCTCGTAGGATGACTCAATCAATACACAGATATGTATATATATATATATATATATATATATTCAGTTGTCAAAATTATTCACACCCTTGTAATTTTCTTTTTTTTTTTTTTTTTTTGGGGGGGGGGGGGTAATGAAATGAATGCATTTTGCCAAGTTTGATCATGAGTTATATGTGACCAACAAGTGACAGAATAAAAACAATACACAGTTCCGGAAATTCTTCACTTCAGGAATCTTCTAATCATGGATTTTCAAGAATTGCCATGTTCAAAATTATTCATACCCTAGTCTTACTGAGTCCAATGTCTTTCTTTTGCAGTCAATATCGTAGTCCTTGTTCTTTACGGCTACTTTTAGATGATTCTTGTACAAGTCTACAAGCTTCCTGCATGTCTTCTGTGGGTGCTGGCTCACTCTTATGTGGCAAAAGCCTCAAGGTGAGTCAGGTATGTCAGGTTCCTAGCCATCACTCTGATCTTTGAGTCTCGCCACAGCGTTCTTGATCGGATTCCATCAGGACTCTTCAAGTCTCGCCACAAGTTCTTGATCAGATTCCATCGGGACTTTGCATTGGTCATTCCGGGACATTGACATCATTGTGCATGAACCATTTCTTCACTGCCTGGGCGGTATGTATCGGTCATTGTCTAGTGCTGGTACGTCCAGGTGTGCCCAAGGTGGTGTTTCTGAATGGACCCCTTCACATTTTCATCAAGGATCCTGACATAATCCTCCTTTCTCAAGATTCCTTGGACCTTGACGAGCTTCCCTGTGTCACTGGAGGAGAAGTGTCCCTAAAGCAGCATGCCTCCACCACCATGCTTGATGGTTGGTGCAGAACCTTTTGGGAGGTATCCCGTGCCAATAGAAAAGAAAGCAGCCCCACGTCATGTTTCTACCACCATGTTTGATGGTTGGCACAGTGTTATTTGGCTTGCATGCTTCCTGCTTCTTCCTCCAGACATATGCAGCATCCCCATGGCCAAATAACTCCAACTTCATTTCATCTTACGGTTACCACAGGATGGCTGACTACAAGCTGGGATCTTGCCTCAGATGACCTATAGCAAAGGTCATCAGCAGATTCTCCAGATGTTTCTTCTAGAGCAATAGTGTTTTACTGGGACTACACCCATGGAGACCTCCTCTGTGCAAGATTCGCTCGATGGTGGACCTTGATACCTTCGTCCCTGCCTGGTCAAGCATTTCAAGGAGGGCCTTGGTTGTGGTCCCGGGGTTGTTGTTGACCTCTTGGCAAAGTTTCCTCACAAGTTTGGACGACATTTTACGCTTTTTTCCACGCCCGCAGAGGTTTTTAACAGTGTTTAGCCTCATGTGCTTGTTGATTACACTATAGACGATTGCCACAGGGACATCATACTGCTTTGAAATGACCCTGTACCCCTTCCCTTTTATGTGCGCAAGCGAAAGACGTTGCCGGAGGTCTTCCCCAAGCTCATTCTTCTTGGCCATGAATGATCAGAAATTGAGACTGACTTGCATGCTTTCCTTCTATTCAAACTGTTATTGAAAGATCCTATTTTGGTTGTTTTTTTAACATCTGACCAAGATGGGGTATTTATTCAATTGAAACATCTTGAAACATCTTCTGGAAAAAGATTAGCACATTCACAGGAATGCACAACAATGTGCACAGTCGAAAAAGGCCATTCATGATGAGAAATTGACAGGGGTATGAATAATTTTGAACATGACATAAAAATATGTATATACATTCATATGTAATCTCTTGATAATGGAGTTTTAAGTGAATGAGTGTTTAATTTGTGTATTTATCAAATTTCAGGGAAACATAGTAATTTGGGTCTCATCATCGGACTCACCATTTGTGTTCCTGTTGCCATAGTCATCCTATTTCTCCTTGTTGGAAAGTATCTTCAACACAAACATCCGGACTACCTACCGCGAAAAGGTGTCTGTCTATTTTTGTAAGGTTTTCTATTTGTATTTATTAGTGAATGCGTGTGTGTGTGTGTGTGTGTGTGTGTGTGTGCTTGGGTTTGTATTTCTTTGGTTTTATTCTTTGCATTTTTCATCATTCTAATACCAAAATAACATAAGTACAGACCACCGAATATCCCGACGTGTACACATGACTTGCAGCTGCAAATCTAAAACCGAGGATGATTAATCTACGCCAAATAAAAGAAATATTCGTAAAGGGAAAAACGAACGGTATGTCATAAGCATATTCTTGACATGATGATGGCCTGAAAATGTTGGTATGAAAAGAGGAGAAACGAAAACGTTGTGGAAAATATCGCGCCCAGAATATAATTCTATATGAAAACGATCATTGATAGTGATGCTCTGTTGTTGATGACATATTTCAGGATGTGGCTGGAACCCCTGCTGGCGAAGACCAAACTTACTAGAAATATTTCACGAGGAGGAAGAAGAATTAATGTTGGGTAAGAAATACAGAATGTATATGCAGATAACCACAATCTTATTCGTGTGTTGTTTTTTATATGTGATGTGCATTATTACGTTATGCACAGTAATTTTTTTTTATTTTCAAGATTACATCTCATACTTTTAACCACATTCGCCATTTTATTTTACATAATACAGTTGTGTCATGTAATGCAGTTAGAAAGAAATAATTATATGATTTCGTTTCACTTTGCAGGATTGAGTGCCTTGTAATGTTATCCTCTATCAGCACTTATCGTTTACACTTTTGTATCAATGATTCATTATATTCCAGGCCATATTTTTTCATCTCCCCCCCCTCTCTCTCTCTCTCTCTCTCTCTCTGTCTATCTGCCATGTATGAAAAATAGGCCTATCTTTTTGTGTGCGGGTATCTATATACATTCATATGTACAGTAATGATTTTTGTGTCTTTACTTTTTCTACCTTTTGGTTTCTCTTCCAAGAACCATCATCGCTTACTAAGGAACAAGTACAGCAATGCAAGGAAGACCTGAAGGCATATTACAGTGTGACACGACGCAAGGTCACGGTGGATCCACTCAACTTTATGGAGCGTGTTGAATTAGATGAAATATATACGAATATAAGTATCATAGACCGATATAGCCAGTGTAAGACACTAATAACATACGACGATCTTCTGACCAACGATGAAAGTGGAAATCTTTCAAAGCGGCTTCTGATACAAGGTGAGGGAGGTGTTGGGAAAACTACACTTTGCGCTAAGATTGCCTGGGACTGGTGTCAGGGACGGATTCTCCAGGATCTGAACATGGTGCTCCTAATACCTCTTCGAGATGTAACCAACAAAAAAAGTATTGGTAGTATTGTAAAAACATATCTCTCTGATTCAAATACAGCAAAAATGAACCAAATACATGATTACATTACAAGAAATCAAAATAAAGTCCTCATAATATTTGATGGGTTCGATGAGTTTAATGGGAAATTAAGTGAAATTAACAGCAGTGAGGTCATTCGAATTTTGGGAATAGAGCAATATAAGTCATGCAAAGTAATTGTGACCACACGACCATGGAGAACAGACGAGTTCATGATGGACAAGACTATTGCTGACGCTTACACTATTCTTAGCGTCGATGGATTTAACAAGGAGAATTTATCAACTTACATTAGAAGGTACTTTCAGATTGCGGAGAAAGACAATCTCGCAGAAAGCTTGATCAGTTTTATGGAGGAAAATGATGTCATCCAGTCAAATATGGCTCCATTTCCTATCTACTGTGCGATGCTTTGTCTGATGTGGAAAGACTTCAGTGAAAAGAGACGAACAGAAATGCAAAATTTGCAAACTTTTTCCATGATATTTTTTGAGATGATATTTTTTCTGAAAGAACATTACGCATCAAAGGCCTGTGCAAATTTACAGAATCAGAACATTGCTGATAATTTAAATGAAGCTGGAATGGCAATTCGAGAAATAAGCGAGATAGCGCTGAACGGTTTATTGGACAGAACTCTTTCATTTCCTGAAAGCACATTCAGAGAGTGTTTGAAAGCCATGGAAACATGCTGCAGAGTGGGAGTTCTGACTATAGAAAGAGATGTCATTACAAGAGAGCGTCGACGCGATTTTAACATCTCATCCTTGGTTGCGTCAACTGTTTCTTTTCCCCACAAACTGTTTCAAGAATACGTTGCAGGGGTATATATTGGGTATTTATTCACCAACGATCGCACCAAGTACAAAAAGGTGAAAAAGAAACTTCTTCATCGACCTGAGGAGTTCCGCTACGTACTCTACTTCGCCTCAGCTTCAGGGAAAGAGCTTGGCCTTGATATCATCAAAGGCTTGATAAACTGTCATACCAGTTACTTCTCATCATTTTTCAGTGTTGACGAAGAGAATGATAAACGTGATTTCTGTGTCGACGTTGCGTTTGAGTGTCATACTGAGGAGGCCACCAGAGCAGTGGGAGAACGATGGGATGAATACACACTAGCCTTCTATCCACCAGAACACACAGTGTCAGGAGTGGTGTTCATGGTGCGAAAGAACCAAGTGGTGAGTGACAGAGCTTGAACATTGATTTGAAATATTTCAGAAAATTTTGTGTAGAACAATAATAAGATTCCGTGCTTATAATTGTGTGCGTCTTTCCCTGTGTGAAATTGAGTGTTTAATCTACAACGTCAACAACTTTACTCAAAGTTGGTTTTAAGGCATGACCAGGTCGTATTGATTAGAGAAATCTTTCTGAAATGCAAAATCTTGTAAAAGTGTAATTTCGACTTAAGTTTTGTTAATGTGAAATAATTGTCTTCTTCGCATGATACAGTTAATTTATGATGACTTGGTGTGTGTTTTCACTTTATTCATGCACTTGTATCATGTAATTAGAACGTTTCTTTTGGTAAATTGTATGTGTTTTTTTCTCCTTCTGACACTTAGAAAAAGTACAATAGTTATGATAAGTCAAGCAATATGTTCTTTATTTTTCTTATGGCAAAACAATTGGACTCCACGGAGAAAATAAAGCAGTTTCATGGTCGAATGAAATGAGATCGATTCGCGACAGTTACAGTTGTCAAAATGCCCCTTGAAGTAATAATCTAACTTTGATTATACTAAAGACGCCGTGTATCGAAGGGAGACGTCCAACTGAGTATCGTGTGTAGTACATGATTATGTATTTTGGGCAAACACCTATTTAGGGCACCAAACATGAGCATGGATGAAGTCATATAATTATCGTCCCTCTGCTCTTTCTCATACTATATCAAAATGAGAATGAATTATTCCTTTCACGAGTGTTGATAAATGATATGACGATATGACTCGAACGTGTATCAAAATAATGATCCCTTTTGTTCTGAGCTTCAAACCTCCAATCAACTGCGTGTACTTTTATCAACCTCATTTTTCATGTTGATAATTACTCTCCTTTACTGTCAATTCATGTTCGTTCTATCAGCAATCTCTAGATATGAATTTTTTGAAATGCGGAAGAACTGTGTTACGTGACTTGGCGGAGAGTATGCGTTCGAGCAGTGTACTGCGTAAAGTAGAAATACAGGACTCACAATTTTACCCGGACTTCTACAAGATCCTAGGCGATGAGGCTTCGAACTGTCAGGTAAGAGCTTTTGACCACAGTTCCCCAAAAAAGTATGCTACAGATTGCAGATGGAATGATACTAAAGTTATTTCAAAGAGGCAATGCATTAATAGGATTATAGCATACTAAACAGTGAAACGGTTTTTCTTTGCCTCTTTATTTTATACAGAGAAAAAAAACAAGTTTTAAATGTTATTTTACTTGGAATTATAAAGGGAAATATAAGAAATAAAGAGAAAATACTGTTTTACTGCAGGGAAAGTTTCTCAAGCAAAGAATCAAAGTTATATCTAAAAATACAATAAACTGGTATGGACAATATCGTAGGTATTTTAAAATACCTCTTGAGACCATTATCACTGTGAAATTAAGGCTTAAGAGGGAAGATCATTATCCACTCCAGGTTCTTATGCAGTCGTCACGGAGAACATAATGTGATCTAAATCTAATTCAAGTTTGAGTGAAACCAAGGTCAACTTGTATTTGATGCGCTTCAGATGTATATTGTCCAGTCATAACTCATTGGTAAAGTAATTATTATGAAGAAAAAAAAACCCCGAGAATCAAGAAGATTATTTCGAGCATAATGATGCCGAAAGTCATCTGGCCTGGCTACAGAGCAATACGTTTTCACTAGCCGTTTACGGTATAAACACTATTAATTGTCCTTCGGCCGCTACGAATAAACAAACTTGCGAAATCAAGCTGGACTGCCCCCATTCCTTGCAGCATACGCCCAGCAGATAGATCACAACCCTATGTTAGCACCCAACGATACATATACCTTGGAGGTGTGTATAAATACTGCAATAAAAACATTCCTGTGATCATGAAATGCTGCTGTCCCGATCTGACGGACATCTTTTTTTCTTTTCTTTTTTTTCGGGAGGGGGAGGATAGAGTTGAGAAAACTGTAACAACAAATGTATCCATTTTATTATACCCGGTTATTTACAAGAATGCCGCCATACGAGAAGTGAAATGACTATAAATCTCCACATGTTATATCGCGTTCCTTAGTTGAAACTTGCAGGGTGAGTACTGAACAAATTGCCTCATACCACTCTCGGCACGGATATAGACCTTAACCATGTCGTCAACACAAGTTTGAGTCATTATGGTATTATAATCCGACGGTTTTCACTAATCCAAAAAAAGATGAACTCAGAGTGCCTACTAACATGTGTGTGTTTGTGTGTGTGTGTGTGTGTGTGTGTGTGTGTGTACGTGTGTGTTATCATCTATCTTCTTCGAATTGTTGTACGGGAAAGCCGTGAAACGTCCCTTCACGACTTCAAAAGTATCATGACCATGAAGATACACCTGAGAAAGAAGTTTAATATGATTTACCTAGCAATGTATCTTTAGGGTTGGGAAGCCTGGCGAGTTGCCGAGGACGACCGTGATTTTCGGGGGGGGGGGGTTCTTCTTTCATCTATTTATTTATTCATTTATTCATTTATTTATTTACCTATTTATTTCTTTATTTTTGCTGGAGTACAAGAAGCACCTCTCTGTCAAAGCCAGGGAAAGGTGGTTTGACTGCAAATGCACAGTAGTGCTGCTTAGCCCACACGAACCCTTTCCTACGAGGTGTTCATACAGTGAAGAAGACCATACACACTCTAGAAGGGAAGATCGCCAAACACGCATATTCTGCAGGTCAGGAAGTTCGTTCAATATGAGGGGAGGTCTCTTGCGCCGTTACGTCATCACTTCGGAGAAAGATTATCCCATTTTTTGGTGCAAACTCTCCAACACGTCAAAAGGAAAATAAAAATTAATGTAGCTGAATATGGGCTATCCAGCCATCTTCACAGATGGAAAAATGAACAAACAAAAATTGCACTCGAAGCCCCAAGGTAAACTTTCATGATGCAATCATAACAATCCAGATACGCACCAGACAACACAGAAAAAAGGCTGCAACTTTTTTTTTTTGATCAATTAAAAGGCGCACATAACATCCCTCCGTCTTCACCCGTCAACTAAGCTTGGTATTGGAATTACTTGAGCAATATCCTGTTCACCTCCACAGTGCGTATCAAAAAAAAAGTAACCCAACTTGGAAGGGCTTCTATTTTATAATTGTCAGTTTTGGAATGCGCGATGTTGCTTGTGAGGATAGGGAAACTCGTCTTCTTTCCATTGATACCTGATTATGCTCACAAACATCATGCATGACTGAGCACATGAATTTTAAAGACAACAATGACAAATTGCACTTTTTCCAAATTTGGGTGTTATAAGAGCAATGCACCATACGGGAATGATTGCAGTCGTAGAAGTGATCAATGTCAAACGCAAAGGTCACCATTGTGTGGACGAATGTTATTTAGAGACCAATCGTGCGGATGATGTGCTAGGAGAAAGATTAGGAGTCTTACCTCATTGATTGCTTTATTCCAGGGATGCATCTGCTACTTGCTTTTTTGAGTTTATATCATTTTCTTTTGAAAAACATTATTGATATACTTATTCCATGCATCCACCATTTTTTGTTTCTTTCTGTTATCAACTTAATCGGGACACTGCATAATTGGGTATGCGTTCCATGACGCTACACAATACATCGGGTAGTATTCTATTTTTATTTTGCATTATGGCTACATTCTAATGCTGTCATGTTAATGGTCATTTACTGCTACGAACATACCCATCTTCACCCAGAAAACAGATTGGGCAACCAATAACTCTGTTGTTTACCTTTTTTTTGGACGTCTTCATACAACATTTTTATTTTACTATTCTTGTGAGTGTGGACGAAGATTTGAACCATCATTTCGTCCCATTGGCACTTGCCCATGTCAGTCCACTAAAAGGTCATTTCTCATTTCATTCCAATTCACTTCATTTATTAAGTTTCCACACAAACCATACAGTGTTGCGTCTACAATAACCATCCATGAAAAATTAACACATATGAGTTACACGTTCAGTATGTACAAATAGCATATACATGGCACAAAATCAAATGGAATCATTCTCGAGTACATTACATATATGAATGATAAATAAAATTGTATATGGTGGGAACCTTACTCTTTGAAGAATTTTACTCATTCTGTGAGCATGCTCTTCATATGACTATGACAATATTGATCACAACTTGACCCCCCCCCCCCCCAATAAAAAAAAAACAGTCATTAAGTTTAATGACCATGGAGGGGAATAATGGGCAAGATTGATAAATTCCTTGAGCCACTGACTCAGCTCACAGGTATACTCCTTTCGCTCTAGCAGTGTGTAAATGAGAGTAGCTTTTTTGCTGCTTTCAATAAAGTCATTACCATCGTAACATAATCAGGTCAGGTTACCGTTTCCATAGTCTAGCGGGCGACGTATTTTTAGCCTGAATCAGTCCTTGGCGGAGGCATTAAAAAAATCACCATCACCGAGACATAACCCATTTTGAACTCAAATCCTTAAAATAGGGTGACGAAGTCAGTTTCGTCCAGAATATTTACACTTTTTTTTCAGAATTGCACCAATCTCATTATGCGATAGTAATAAACCCTACCATTTTGTTGTCTACGCCACATGAGATCTATGTGATTGTATGTTGCGGTTCTGAACGTCTGAACGTGCGTTTTAAATACGAGAAAAAGTTGTAAATAAAATATTACGGTAACAAAACCAATTCTACCCGAAATACACTTTAGAATTGCACCAATGTGCGATATCTAGAGTTTCTTCAAATAGATAATCAATGTAGTTGGGTTAGAGTTCTTTATGTAAATTTTCCGACGAAATAAGTTTCCCAATAATTCAACTTTGGGTTCTAATCCCGATGAAATTCGATGGAATCAATTTTCTACTGATAAATATTATTCATTTCTGGTCAGTTTTTCTGTTTGCGTTTGTTATAATGCATAAGTCTTAATAATCTGTATTTTCCCATAAAGGGGTAGGTCTCTATAGATCTCCAAATATACAATTGCGATTTGATACTCGTCAAAATTATCTTTAACTGCGCCTTCCGGTCGTGAGTACGAAAGAGTACGAAACATCTATTCCTAAAACAGTGAGAGCAGATACAAATTTTACATTTCTAAATTGTTGCACGTCCATTTTGGGTGCAGTAGTGAACACAGTTGGACCAATTCGCATCACTTTTGTCGTTTTGGGGCAACTGTTAACTCTGTTGAATACTTTTATTAATGTCTTCATACAATATCACTTGATTTTACTAAGTCCTCTTGTGATTCTGAAAGACGATTTTGCACGACCACTTCGTCCCGTTGGGTCCTGCCCTTGTTGGTCCACTAAGGCCATCTTTACTCATTGAACAATTTTACTCATTTATGTCCATGCTGTTTATATGACTCTGTCAATATTGATGAGAACCTGACCGAGAAATTAAGATGAAAAACCAAAAGAAAAAAATCCAAACAAAAGTAAGGACTGTCTTTGACTATAATGACCATGGAGGGGATAATGGGAAAAAGTGTAACGGGATAGTTTTCCTGAGCCACTGACTCAACTCATTTTCATGCAATCACTTCACATTTGCATTTTCTTTTTCCTTTTTCTTTTTTACCCTCATTTTTCCCTCCCTCTCTCTTTATCGCCATTCAGTCAGTGGTGACTTTTAAAATTATTCTTACAAAGTCGTATTGTTTAGACTATCATTTCTGAGGCCATTGTCCTCGTCAAGCGTTTGCTTGTGGTGATGGTCTCCTGAATTTCTCTACCTCAAGAGTTGCTTAATTTTTCTTTGAACGATATATATACGGGATCCTATATGTTTACATAAATATATATGCATAAAATAATGCTTGTTTGTTTTCATTTTGCATTGTATTAGAAAAAATGTTGGATATCTGAATTAATCATTTATTTGAAATGAAAATTGGCTGAGTCTGTATACTCTTTTTGCTATGTACAAAGGAGAGTACATAATTTCTGCTCCTTTCAACAACCTGATAATGTCATTTAGTGTTATCGTAACATGTGATCCTGTGAGCATGGTAAGTATGATGATCAACAATGACCACGTGACTGCCACCATGCACCAATGTGAAAGAAGTCGGGTTACCATTCCCACTGCCACGAGCATTTGTTCCTTTAGAATGGGATACAGCAGCATTCTATCCACCTTTACATTGGTCTCTTCGCTTTGTCTTCGATTATTCCTTCTCACCATTGTTATATGATTTCATTATTTCTTCGCCTTTAAGTCTTTACAATATCTTAATTTGCTTTCCTCCCTCAGATTGAAGATCTGACTTTAGGTTTTTACGACAGTGATAATGATTTAGAAAAGGAGCCCTCGGTGGGAGGAGACTTGGCCCAATGGGTGTTTGCTCTGCCACGTCTTTCGAAGTTCAGTCTGGAATGTTCCTACTTGCCACATAGTTTCCTCTCAACAGCTGTCGCCTCAGCATCATCGTGCCAGGTAATGTAGTCTTTGACTATAGTTGATATGAGTCATCTAGTGTGGGAAGCATGTATGATTCCTTCTTCGAAAATGAAAAAGATCTAGTATGTGTGATTTATTTGTCGGCTGTAATTCCTTTGCAAATTAATCTCATTCTGTTTAACATTGATTAAACAATGTTTGCAACTCTAGTCCTCCTCAGCATTATGACACTCAATGTACTAACAACAAAAAAATAGGTTTAGACACTTTTCTTGCAAGAGAAAATGTATAAAAAAATAAAGATAATCACTTCCGAAATACAATCCTTAGCCGGATTGGTTTTACACAGTCTTTACTTTTCTGGTGATACACACGTTCTCTACGATAAGTTTGATTACCGGTATTAAATTTCTGCTATGACACAAACAGTGCGCAACGTGGAGAGAGAGAGAGAGGGAGATTGGGAGAGAAAGACAGAGAGAAAGAGAGAGAGAGAGAGAGAGAGAGGGAGAGAGAAGAGAATGTGGGGGGGGGGGGAGGAGGAGGGATAAGATCCTTATAGATGCGGTGATGTGGTAGGGTCGCTGTACTATTATTCCCAGGAAATGAACATTGTCCACATTTTTTTATCTATTTATTTATTTATTCATTTATTTTCTTTCAGGAAAATTCTTTCCTCCTTTTTTCTTTTTCGTCGCTCCGTGAGTGGTGACTTTTATTATTATTCTTACAATGTCGTTTTGTTTAGACTATCATTTCTGAGGCCATTGTCCTCGTCAAACGTTTGCTTATGGTGATGATCTCCTGAATTTCTGTACATCAAGAGTTGCTTAATTTTTCTTTGAACGACATATACACGAGATCCTATAGTTGCGTAAATATAAATGCTTAAAATAATGCTTGTTTGTTTTCATTTTGCATTGTGTTAGAAAAAAAAGTTGGATATCTGAATTAATCATTTATTTGGTTTAACTATCAGATTCAAATTATACTGTGATTAATTAGTTCGTTCAATTGACTTTGTATTTCATTTATGTATGAAAAAGAAATTCAGAAATCAAATAGACTCAATCAAAATTGACTGAGTCTGTACACCCCTTTTGCTCTATGTATAAATGAAAGTACATATTTCTGGTACTTTCAATAACCTGATAATGTCATTTAGTGTTGTCGTAACATATAATCATGTGAACATGGTATTATGACCACGTGACTGCCACCATGCACCAATGGGAAAGAAGTCGGGTTACCATTCCCACTGCCACGAGCATCCGTTCCTTCAGAATGGGATACAGCAGCATTCTATCCACCTTTACATTGGTCTCTTCGCTTCGTCTTCGATTATTCCTTCTCACCAATTTTACATGATTTCATTATTTCTTCGCCTTTAAGTCTTCACAATATCTTAATTTGCTTTCCTCCCTCAGATTGAAGATCTGACTTTAAGTTTTTACGACAGTGATAATGATTTAGAAAAGGTGCCCTCGGTGGGAGGAGACTTGGCCCAATGGGTGTTTGCTCTGCCACGTCTTTCGAAGTTCAGTCTGGAATGTTCCTACTTGCCAGATAGTTTCCTCTCAACAGCTGTCGCCTCAGCATCATCGTGCCAGGTAATGTAGTCTTTGACTATAGTTGATATGAGTCATCTAGTGTGGGAAGCATGTATGATTCCTTCTTCGAAAATGAAAAAGAACCTAGTATGTGTGATTTATTTGTCGGCTGTAATTCCTTTGCAAATTAATCTCATTCTGTTTAACATTGATTAAACAATGTTTGCAACTCTAGTCCTCCTCAGCATTATGACACTCAATGTATTAACAAAAAAAAAAATAGGTTTAGACACTTTTCTTGCAAGAGAAAATGTATAAAAAAATAAAGATAATCACTTCCGAAATACAATCCTTAGCCGGATGGGTTTTACACAGTCTTTACTTTTCTGGTGATACACACGTTCTCTACGATAAGTTTGATTACCGGTATTAAATTTCTGCTATGACACAAACAGTGCGCAACGTGGAGAGAGAGAGAGAGAGAGAGAGAGATTGGGAGAGAAAGACAGAGAGAAAGACAGAGAGAGAGAGAGAGAGAGAGAGAGGGAGAGAGAAGAGAATGTGGGGGGGGGAGGAGGAGGGATAAGATCCTTATAGATGCGGTGATGTGGTAGGGTCGCTGTACTATTATTCCCAGGAAATGAACATTGTGCACATTTTTTTAATCTATTTATTTATTTATTCATTTATTTTCTTTCAGGAAAATTCTTTCCTCCTTTTCTCTTTTTCGTCGCTCCGTGAGTGGTGACTTTTATTATTATTCTTACAATGTCGTTTTGTTTAGACTATCATTTCTGAGGCCATTGTCCTCGTCAAGCGTTTGCTTATGGTGATGATCTCCTGAATTTCTGTACATCAAGAGTTGCTTAATTTTTCTTTGAACGACATATACGAGATCCTAAAGTTGCGTAAATATAAATGCTTAAAATAATGCTTGTTTGTTTTCATTTTGCATTGTGTTAGAAAAAAAAAGTTGGATATCTGAATTAATCATTTATTTGTTTTAACTATCAGATTCAAATTATACTGTGATTAATTAGTTCGTTCAATTGACTTTGTATTTCATTTATGTATGAAAAAGAAATTCAGAAATCAAATAGACTCAATCAAAATTGACTGAGTCTGTACACCCCTTTTGCTCTATGTATAAATGAAAGTACATATTTCTGGTACTTTCAATAACCTGATAATGTCATTTAGTGTTATCGTAACATATAATCATGTGAACATGGTATTATGACCACGTGACTGCCACCATGCACCAATGGGAAAGAAGTCGGGTTACCATTCCCACTGCCACGAGCATCCGTTCCTTCAGAATGGGATACAGCAGCATTCTATCCACCTTTACATTGGTCTCTTCGCTTCGTCTTCGATTATTCCTTCTCACCAATTTTACATGATTTCATTATTTCTTCGCCTTTAAGTCTTCACAATATCTTAATTTGCTTTCCTCCCTCAGATTGAAGATCTGACTTTAAGTTTTTACGACAGTGATAATGATTTAGAAAAGGTGCCCTCGGTGGGAGGAGACTTGGCCCAATGGGTGTTTGCTCTGCCACGTCTTTCGAAGTTCAGTCTGGAATGTTCCTACTTGCCAGATGGTTTCCTCTCAACAGCTGTCGCCTCAGCATCATCGTGCCAGGTAATGTAGTCTTTGACTATAGTTGATATGAGTCATCTAGTGTGGGAAGCATGTATGATTCCTTCTTCGAAAATGAAAAAGAACCTAGTATGTGTGATTTATTTGTCGGCTGTAATTCCTTTGCAAATTAATCTCATTCTGTTTAACATTGATTAAACAATGTTTGCAACTCTAGTCCTCCTCAGCATTATGACACTCAATGTATTAAAAAAAAATAGGTTTAGACACTTTTCTTGCAAGAGAAAATGTATAAAAAAATAAAGATAATCACTTCCGAAATACAATCCTTAGCCGGATGGGTTTTACACAGTCTTTACTTTTCTGGTGATACACACGTTCTCTACGATAAGTTTGATTACCGGTATTAAATTTCTGCTATGACACAAACAGTGCGCAACGTGGAGAGAGAGAGAGAGAGAGAGAGTGGGAGAGAAAGACAGAGAGAAAGAGAGAGAGAGAGAGAGAGAGAGAGAGAGAGAAGAAGGGGGGGGGGGGAGGAGGAGGGATAAGATCCTTATAGATGCGGTGATGTGGTAGGGTCGCTGTACTATTATTCCCAGGAAATGAACATTGTCCACATTTTTTTATCTATTTATTTATTTATTCATTTATTTTCTTTCAGGAAAATTCTTTCCTCCTTTTCTCTTTTTCGTCGCTCCGTGAGTGGTGACTTTTATTATTATTCTTACAATGTCGTTTTGTTTAGACTATCATTTCTGAGGCCATTGTCCTCGTCAAACGTTTGCTTATGGTGATGGTCTCCTGAATTTCTGTACATCAAGAGTTGCTTAATTTTTCTTTGAACGACATATACACGAGATCCTATAGTTGCGTAAATATAAATGCTTAAAATAATGCTTGTTTGTTTTCATTTTGCATTGTGTTAGAAAAAAAAGTTGGATATCTGAATTAATCATTTATTTGTTTTAACTATCAGATTCAAATTATACTGTGATTAATTAGTTCGTTCAATTGACTTTGTATTTCATTTATGTATGAAAAAGAAATTCAGAAATCAAATAGACTCAATCAGAATGGGATACAGCAGCATTCTATCCACCTTTACATTGGTCTCTTCGCTTCGTCTTCGATTATTCCTTCTCACCAATTTTACATGATTTCATTATTTCTTCGCCTTTAAGTCTTCACAATATCTTAATTTGCTTTCCTCCCTCAGATTGAAGATCTGACATTAGGTTTTTACGACAGTGATAATGATTTAGAAAAGGAGCCCTCGGTGGGAGGAGACTTGGCCCAATGGGTGTTTGCTCTGCCACGTCTTTCGAAGTTCAGTCTGAGATGTCCCTACTTGCCAGATAGTTTCCTCTCAACAGCTGTCGCCTCAGCATCATTGTGCCAGGTAATGTAGTCTTTGACTATAGTTGATATGAGTCATGTAGTGTGGTAGGCATGTATCATTCCTTCTTCAAAAATGAAAAAGAACCTAGTATGTGTGATTTATTTGTCGGTTGTAATTCCTTTGCAAATTAACCTCATTCTGTTAATAATAATAATTAAACTATATTTATTAATTAATAATGATTAAACAATGTTTACAACTCTAGTCCTCCTCAGCATTATGACACTCAATGCATTAACAAAAGAATAGGTTTGGACACTTTTAATGCAAGGGAAAATGTATTAAAAAATAAAGATAATCACCTCCGACATACAAACCTTAGCAGGATGGGTTTTACACAGTCTTTACTTTTTTGATGATACACACGTTTCTCCACGATAAGTTTGATTGCCGGTATTACATTTCTGCTATGACACAAACAGTGCGCAACGTGGAGAGAGAGAGAGAGAGAGAGGGAGAGAGAAGAGAATGTGGGGGTGGGATAAGATCCCTATAGATGCGGTGACGTGGTAGCGTTGCTGTACTATTATTCCCAGGGAATGAACATTGAGCACATTTTTTTTTATTTATTTATTTATTTATCTGTTTATTCATTTATGTTCTTTCAGGAAAATTCTTCCCTCCCTTTCTCTTTATCGTCACTCATCGAGTGGTGACTTTTATCATTATTCCTACAATGTCGTATTGTTTAGACTATCATTTCTGAGGTCATTGTCCTCGTCAAGCGTTCACTTATGGTGATGGTCTCCTGAATTTCTGTACATCAAGAGTTGCTTAATTTTTCTTTGAACGACAGATATACGAGATCGTGATGTTTGCATAAATATGATATATGCATAAAATAATGCTTGTTTGTTTTCGTTTTGGATTGTGTTAGAAAAAAAAAATGTTGGATATCTGAATTTATCATTTATTTGTTTTCACTGTCAGATTCAAATTATACTGTGATCAATCTCCCCTAGTTCGTTCAATTGACTTCGTATGTCATTTATGTATGAAAAAGAAACTCGGAAATCAAATCAAATCATATAAATTGACTGAGTCTGTTCGCTCCTTATGCTCTATGTATAAAGGAGAGTATGATATTGCTGGTACTTTCAATAACCTATGATAATGTCATTTAGTGTTATGTGACATACTTTAATCATTTGAGCATGGTAAATATGATAATCAACAATGACCACCTGACTGCCACCATGCACCAATGGGAAAGAAGACGGGTTACCATTCCCAATTTTCTGATGATACACACGTTTCCCTACGATAAGTTTGATTATCGGTATTAAAGTTCTGCTTCGACACAAACAATGCGCAAGCGTAGAGAGAGAGAGGGAGAGAGAGACAGAGAGAGAGGGGGAGAGAGAGAGAGAGTGAGAGAGAGAAGAGAATGTGGGGAGGGATAAGATCCCTATAGATGGGGTGATGTGGTAGTGCCGCTGTTCTGTTCCAGGAAATGAACATTGTTCACATTTTATCAATTAATTTATTTATCTATTTATCTATTTTAGTATTCATTTCATATTCATATACTTTTCTTCAGGAAGGGAGAAGAAAAAGGACTGCTAGGGCATCGTAACACAACAGAGGCAAGGACACACACGTACGTGTGGCGGGCCAATAAACGATGACTGATAAATAAAAGAAAAGACTAAACAAATGATGACATGTTAATCTTAGCTGTAAACAAGCAAATCTAGGTTAATTGCTTCACTAAAATTATCAAGTTACTCAGGGTAAACGTTTATTTGAGTGGAAGGAAGTCAAATACAATTGTCTTCAGATATGTCAATGTTCGCATAATTTGGAAATAACACATGCCGTGGAGGTACGTGAGTGCAAGTCTTCGATTTCAATGTGCTATACAGTATGTCCCCCCCCCCCCCAAAAAAAAAAAAAAATACAATCAAATTTTCGCATTGACAACACCCAATATGATTAAACTGTCTAAATGCTACTTCAGGGTCTTAAAATATAACATCTGAGCTCTATTTTGCAAAACAAACAAACAAACAAACAAACAAACAAAAAATATAACTCATTGAATTAAGCGGTCACAGAGAAATGTGAAAAGTTGTAAAGCATGTCATGAGTCTGATTCTTCCAAGTTTAGCACTTCGATGCTTTTGTGTGTGAATACAATAGATAGAACTTGGAGGGAAGACATTCTCGGCATCCTCTACAAAATTCCTCATAAGATGTGGACAATGAGTTATAGTTTCATACCCTGAATTCTTATTTGGATTGATTCACTATTTTTAAAGATGTCATTGCGGAGGGTCCCGTTGTATTTTTTTTTTTTTTGGGGGGGGGGAGGGGCATACGGTATAAGTTCACAAAGTGTTTGTTTGTTTGTTTGTTTGTCAAATCACAGTTACATGACATTATTATTATTGACTTTATTTGAATAATATTTTTCTGTTTTTGCAACCAAAAGCGATAACCTCAAAACATAACTGTCTTTGCTGAATATCCATGGCGAAACATACACGAAATTTACAGCAGGATTTGATCTATGTTAAGCATTAGCATAAACATGGCAATCATCTCGCAAACTCTTAAAGACCAGGTCATGTCATAATGTGCTCATCGTATTCATATGTATAAAAGGAGAATGCCTTTTTGCTACTTTCAATAACGTCGTTATTAGTGTCATCGCATCATATAAGTGTGTTGATTACGTGAAAAAGAATTATAGCAAAGTGTTTTTAGAGGTTACGTAAATTCTTCTTCGAAAATGAGAACGAACCGGGTATGTGTGATTTATAATTATGTCGGAATTTAATTCCTTTGCAAATAAATCTTTTTTTTTTACATTGATTAAACAATGATTGTTACTCTTATAGTACCTCCTTACCATTAGGGTATTTAATGTATGAACGAAAGCAATGATATGGACACTTTTCATGCAATGAAAAATATACTGAAATGTAAACATAATCAATTCCAAAATAAATAAACTTTATCCGGATGGGGTGCACACAGATAAAAGTTCAGACCAGGTAATTGAATGGAACCAAACAAGGGAAGAGGGGTATGCCTATATGATTAAGAAATGAAAGAGACAGAAAACTATAACACAAACCATAATTGTGACCAAGCTATCATTTTGTTTCCAAAGTATATAGGACATGTATGAGTTTATAGACGGATACACTTACACCTTATAACATAAATGCTACTCGAGGACGTCGAGTCATACAGTCTCAATGATAATCGAGAAAGCAATGTGACGCCCTCTTTTTATCAGACGGTTTATTCTCTCCTGGATTTACTGTAATGTTTGATGTTCCAGTCATTGACCATTCATAGAGAATGACAGGTCACCTTTATCACAGCTATTACGTCTAATATCCAGGCTTCATTGAGTTACTCAATATCTATAAGGACGATATTATTGTATTATATCACTACGTCATTTTGTAAGTTAATTTGATGATTATGTAGTATAGCTACATGTACAAATTAATAACATTATCCATGCTAAGAACATTACGAAAACATCGAGAATCAGAAAAAGACAAAAGAAAATGAGTATTGAGGCCTGTGCTTAATAGTTCGTAACTGATTATTTGTTCTCTCTTACTGTTACAGATCAGCGGATTGATAATATCACGTCCTTTTCCGTCAGAAGAGCGACTCGTCTCAGAGTCAGCAGCAGCAAATTTGGCTGAATTTCTTTGTCGTCTGCCCCATCTTACACGTGCCGATCTCTTATGGTTGAACCTTCAAAGGACATTCTTTAAGACAATTGCCTCACAGGCTTCACTCTGTAAAGTAAGAATTTGTCATTTTCATCAGTCCTGCACTGTCCCGTTCAAAACAGGGGGGGGGGGGTGACATCAAGACTTTGATGCCGTGACTTTATCATTGCAACAGTTTTTGTGGTGTCAACCATTTCCGAAGTCCATCAATCCAGATAGAAGTAATCTAGTCGTATAGTTCACCAATGCCAATGGCAGATATAGTGACATTTGAAAGTAAAAAAAAAAAAAAAAAAAATCTAAACATCTCAAGCGTTGACATTGTAATCACGTGTAATCGCAATCCTTCCCGACACTCGACAATTAATTAAAGTTTTTGCTAAAGAAAATTATTAAAATAAGAAATTTCTGCATCGAAGGTGGATGTGTCATTCCATGATTAGCATCAACGCGTGATAAAATTCATATTCGGTATGCTGCCATGAAACAATTTTGTTTAGAGGAAATCAAAATTGATTGTATTGATATAAAAAATGTGCCTTTTCCATGTCATTTGTTCATCATGCTCTAGATGGAGTGCATCACATACATCGATTACGAGCCGTTAAGCAGGTTGATGGGTAACTATCAAGGAGGCGCAGCTGAGGTATACATAACTGTAATTTTCACCTCATCAATTATAACGCATGTAATTGTAGTAAAGCATTGTACCTTATTAGAATAAGGTAGCATAACCTAAATCAGTTGTAAAGCTGGTGGAAACAATAAAAAAGAAGTGGAAATCAAATTTTGTCCCATTAAAAACTGAACAAACTGGAAACATGTATTCCATCATAAGCACCACCCTTTACAAATAATAAATGAGCAATTTTTCCCATTTACAAAATGGCCAAATTTTCCGCAGCATGGAGTTTGCATTTTGTGTTCTTGTGATGGCAACATACTTTTTTGTTTCTTACACTAGTATATACGTCTCGGAGACCTCGCCACTTCAGTTTCACTTGATTTACTTTACGATAGGAGCCCGCCCTCTTTTGTTCACAACTTTATACATTTATACTGAGTACATTATTTTGTCTGCCATAGTAGGGCATGAAGACATGTCAGTAACTAGACTTGGCCGGTAGCTATTTATTCACCTTTTAGATTTTCATGTCAGGGCGCTCCTTGCTTAGAGTATATACTCTCAAGGCAACTTTGAAAATGATTCAACCACGAGTCACAATGCGCACGACCATGACGTTTGGAAGGAGTGATATAAATGATTCCAAATCGCTACCAAACACATCCTAAAGCTTCGGTCATCATTGGAAAATAGTCTGATGATCAATCTTCTACGAATAATACATTCCCTTAAATAATCATGACAGTATAATAAGTCGCATACATCAAAATAAAGAAGGTATGGAAAAAGAGTGGTCCACTAAAAATCTAAAGCGTGGTAATACTTGGATCACTCAAAAAAAATGATGAATAAGTATACAGTCATCATCGTTATTCAAACCGTAATTACAGTGTTTGTAAAAGTACAGAAAATACAATTCCATGCAAATCTTTGCGTAAAATGTGTAGATCGAAGGTGCAGAGGAAAAAAAAACTAATCAAACTAAAATTTTGCCCCAGAAAACTAGCAATTTTAAAGACAATAAGGGTTGCCGTAACCGCGGTATCCTTCTTTGGAACCGACAAGAATTCACATGTCATCTCTATAACTATTTGACAAAACGTGACTATTTTGCTGATCTCCGTTCACTCTCCAATAGAAACCGATTGATGACAGCGATTCAGAAGGCGAGAGCAGCCACGAAACAGGACAAGGTTGTGCGCAAGAACACTTATAAGCTCCTGACGAATCTTAGACAAACGGCTATGGAAGTATGTTACTATGCGAGGAGTGGTTTCTTGAGAGGACCAGGAAAAGAAAGGACTCGTGAAAGAGGAGGAAGAGAACAAGCAAGAGAACAAAATAAATGCCAGAGAAGAGAATTAACCAAGGCCAAACTTCATAGACAAAGAGTCACAAAGCTCTTAGACATTGATAGACAAAACGTCCCAAAATTAGCGCAAAGCATTTCAGTGGGAAATCGCCCATTTTGTATTATGTATTGTTACATTGTATGCTTCTTATTTCCTTTCTGAGATTCTAAGGCTACCATCACTATCAAGCATGTGTGTAAAGACGGCAGGCTCCTGCATATTTTTTCTTCCCCTTTGATTTGAAAAAGTGTATCCTCGACTAATTTAGTATCATTGTCATGTTTATACTTACAAGCTTGTGATTATGATACTATGGATGTAATTTTAGTTTGTTTTTCTATTGTCAGATTAACGTGTTGTTATTTTTCAATAAATGATATCCTTGAAAAAATGCAGAAATGAAATCAAACTGAACTAAAGGCCCGGGGGGTAGTGGGCAAGAAAGCAAAGAAAGGAAATTAGGGGAGGACGAGAATGAGAACATTGACCAGAACGAAAGGACACTAGCAGAAAGACATTGAAGCAACATTCGAATCGGGAAAGAAATCGAGAAGGGACAAGAATGAATAAGAACGGAGGACGGGACATATAGTGAAACATTGCATAAAATCATTCTAGTGAAGAAAACTGGACGACCCCACAACCAGGACTCAGAGAGCTTCAGTGAGCTGAGCTGAAATACAGTCGACTCCCGTTATACCGAAGTCCTCGGGACCGGCTGTTTTCTTTCGGTTTTTTTGTTTCGAAATTGTTTTATAATCGAACAAATAAACAATAAGATGAAAAACCACAGAGCGGATAATGTTGGGGCCTGAATTTGTCTTATTTGTAACCGAAATTTCGTTATAAACGCTTTTTATTAAATGTGCCTGTATACCGAACAAAGTTTAAAACACACACACACACATTCATTCAGAAAACGCTCAAAACTTAAACACGTTAGATACCACCTTGAGTCCCTGCTCCAACATTGCTTAAGTAACTTATGAAGATTCTCTTTTATGGCCGAAAGATATACCTTGTTGACCGGTCTTGTATAGATACAATCATTGTGTTCTGTTTTCAAAGACGTTGTATTTGACTCATGCACAATACATGCTATCTTCTCCTGAGGAGCAGGATTACGAACAGCTATAGCAAGAGTATGAACATGCATTATACTGAAAAAAAGCACACACTAAAAACACCGCATGCACACACGCTCACACATACACAGGCAACGTGCTTAACAATATTGTGAAGAAAAGCAATGAATTTGGAAGACTGTCCTGATTTCATTATGTTCGCACGTGTCCACCTGTGGATACAAGATTCATAATAAATCTTTCTACATTGACATCAAGAAGCGATGTCAATACTCTCCTAAAGTTGTGAGAACGTTAACAAAGATTTATATTATCATTGAGTCATGAATTTGTATCGTGCATTTTGTACAATAATTTGATTTTGATTTTAAAGCAATCTTCGATTTACTTCTGATGAGAGTAATATTGTGTTTAAAAACAACAACCAAAAATTCAATACGTCATAGACCCTCGATGGAGATGAAGCACGAGAACGTGACACAAAGATGATTATATTACATTGCACATGGAGTTTTAGGACAACATTCGTTTGGCACATAAAAAATAGGAATATAAAATCATCATTTTACTCCAGTCAAAGCCGACTCGTGAATAACATTCGTCTTACCAACATCAATGTATACCGGTAAATTATTTTGAAATTTGTTTGACAGAATTGTCGCTCTCATAGTTAATGGATTGACATTGAACTATAACGATTAATATTCAGTTATGATATATTTCGTGGCAAGGCAGTTTTACATGTAGAGGCATTTGTAATTGAGCTACCTATAATGCATGCATATAGTATAGGGGAAAAAAGTTTATAGACGAGTAAACCGATTACTGTGTGTACAGTATAATGGCATTAACGAATTCAATATTTATTGTAAGGATATTACTTCATAGTTCTTGGAAATTGCGTACAAAGTGTCTTGGAATGTGACTCTTCATTATCATTGTATAACTCATAGGATAATTTCGCTCTTTGTCTATTTCCGCAATCATTTTTTATCAGTTTATATACTTATATGTATACTTACACTCATTATGTATTTGATGGAGACTATGACTACGTCTTCGAGGATCGTAAGGATGGTTTCCCTTGTGATGAGCTGCTAGTCCTGCTTCGGGATTACACACGCTCTTTTAAGAGTTGGTTGGCACTACTATATTAAAAACTGTGACTTGTGTGAACTCGAATTGAATCGAATCGAATCGAATCGAATCAACCAGATCATATCTACATGGTTCACGGAACACGATTCACAGAACACTCCTGCATTGTGCAGTCTGCTAGAACAGTGGAATTGGGGTTATACACATCCTGATTAAGAAATGATATTGAGTTGACACCTTTCTCGCTTCATGAATTTGAGTTTTGGGCCTTGGCCGATTAATGAAATTAGGTTTGCACCCTGCTTGGAAAATGAAGTTGGGTTTGAGCCTTTATCGAATATCTGGATAATATTTAACCGTGAAAGCTAATTCTAATACCGTTCAATCATTAAAAAACAAGAATAAAATACACAATCTTAATCTTAGTATTGCAGTTATGGTTCACCATTCTGATCAGAATACAGTACCACATTCTACATTATGCGTTGTTGAATCAAGCTTTGAATAACTTGTTTCGAGAATGCCTGGGACGTCCACGTTTCTGGAATTTACCGTTGGTGAGATGGTTATAGTAACTTTGTCTATTTTGTACAGTTTTGTTGTTTAAAATGTACAGGAAATGAAAAAAAAAACTTGTAGACGGTTTTTTTTTTTTGTGCGTGTGTGTGTTTGTCATTTAATGGGATTTGCATGATATTCAATGGAAGCCTGTAAAACTCTTATCACATGCAAAATTTACAGTGCCCCTTATTTTGTTGTCACAATCGTATTCCCGAATGTAGCGTTGTCTCTCTTCAATGTACAATGTATTTCCGAAATTGCTTCATTTTTCCTTTTCTTCAGCATACTCAAAAGCACATTTGCAGGCCCTGTATCCATAGTTTTTACCTCCCTTTCTCTCTCCCTCTCTCTCTCTCTCTCCATCTCCATTTGCATTACGTGAGTTACGTAAGCCAACTTTTGGACCCACCTACTAAACATCAGCCCCAATGAAAATGATTTTGACACCCATTCCACTTTGAAAAACATGGCGTCCCCCTGCATAATGCTCAAATGGATTAAGATAATGGTTATATGGATATATATTATATATATATATATATATATATATATATATATATATACATATATGAAGAGTTTGTTCGCAAAAACCGATAAGTCCATTTTTTGAAGATTTTGAAGTACGATCTCTGTCATAAAGTACAGATAATACCTTTTAAATGATATATTGGTCACTACATGTAAAGGTACATTTTTTAAGTTCTGGTCAAAAGAAGCAAAAATTGTCTTATTATTCTCTTTATTTTTCTTGACCTTTAATCGCAAATATCTCCATTTGGCAAATATGGACTTATCGGTTTTTGCAAACAAACTCTTCATATGTATATATATACATATGTATATATATATATATATATATATATATATATATATGTATATACATGGATTGCATTAAATAATGTAGGCATTTCTTTATACCTATTGCATTTCTCAATTTTCTCGATTTAAGTCAATAAAGCAACCATCGTTCCATTAACGATGAGGGGGGGGACAAAACATGGAAAATAATCATGTGCGAGAGAGCAGAGCGACCGACAGTGAGAGAGAGAGAGAGAGAGAGAGAGAGAGAGAGAGAAGAAATGGGGTGGGGGGCACGGGTGTCAATCCGTATTCATGAATGGGATGGGGGGGGGGGGATTGGAGTTGAAATATCTGTGCGAAGTTATGCGGGGAAGGGCCACGCGAGAGAGATTTTGCATATTCAGAATTAATATTCAGCAATCTGGTGCACACTTTGGATAAGATATTTTGACCGTTTTCTATCAAAAAAGCAAGAAAATGTTCCTCATTTCGAGAATCATTGGGGAAGAAAATTATAATATCCCTCCCCCCCCCCTCCAGGATTCGACGCTTCTGCATCCGAGGAAGTCCTAACACTAAAATTAAGATGAAAATATCTCGTAAACACATCTACGATGGAATCTGGGAAAATTTCAATCCCAGAAATTTACCAGAAAATCAATGGAGGAAACCCTCCGTTAATTGAAAGTACATAATCAAAATATATAGATTATCTCCTTCCACCCGCCCGACGGAACTTGTGCATTTTTTTTTTTAAACCGAAGTGACAGACCTGGTGCAAACTTTAGATTAATCATATGGAAATCTGTAGGTCCAAAAATGTGCAATAAGTCTTAAAGGACCGAATGGGGAGGGTGTGGAAGGGGGTGTCCCCCTCCTACACGAGAGAGAGATTTTGCATTTTCAGGATCAAAATTCAGCAATTTTGTGCAGTCTTAGGGTGAAATATATGAACAATTTTCTATTGGAACTGATTGACAAATTGCCCTACATCGACGTAAATAAGAACTGCATTGATCAGTGTTTTGATAGTAGCCATGGTAAAAAATCATGGGCGTACATAATCGAGCGGGATTCGAACCCACGACCTCCTGATCACCGAACAGGGGTCATCTCCACTAGACCACCGAGCTTTCGCCCGACAGTAAGTGTTAGTTCTATAATTACGTCGATGCAGGGCAATTTGTCAATCAGTTGCAATGAAAAACACCTCGACGGAAGAATTTCATGATTTTGAACAATTTTCTATTTAAAAAGCCCCCCCCCCCAAACAACAACAACAACAACAACAACAACAACAAAACAACACACACACAAAAAAAACCCCACATATCTCGGGAATTATGGGGGGGGGGGGGGCAAAAGGCAAAATGATTATGTTTGCCAATATTTTCATGGTTGGCAACTACCCCCTGCCCCCAGGATCGACGCACCTAGACAGGGGAGTTACTCCCTCCACCATGAGGCAGATTTTGCAATATCAGACCTGTACTTGAGTGATCTAGGTGCACACACAATTTTTTTTTTTTAGATTTCAGTTTTGTTTCCATCAGAAAGATAAGAAACATTTGTATTCAGGAAATGCATACTGTGAAAGGGTGGAAATGGTGTGGGAGGGCGATAGAGGCCCACTCTCACACAAGAGAGATTTTGCATTTTCAGACCTGAAATTCAGAGATACTGATGGTGCACACTTTTAGTGAGATATCCGAGTTTTGTTTCAATGAAAAAAGTAAGAATTGTAAAATATGAACTATAATTAGGAGAATGTGGCGAGTGGGGGGGGGGGTGATTGTAGGTACTCCCACATGAGTGAGATTTTGCTTTTTCAGATCTGAAATTCAGACACACTTGTGAACACTGGTAAAATGAGGGTCGGCGCCCTGATCATCCCTGTGTATGCCCATAGAAGAATCCTGACTGAGTCATCATGTTCATCTTCGTTTATTCAATGATTCAGGAAATTGAGGGGGTTCATTATGGTGGTAGTTTGTTTGTTTGTTTGTTTGTTTGTTTGTTTGTTTGTTTGTTTGTTTTGATGATTGTTTGTTTTCGTACGTAATTTGCGGAATATGATGGTTTAGAGTTTCGCGCGTCATAACATGAATACATGTAGGCTGTGAACCATGCCTTATGTCGATATTTTTATTTTCGCGAGCGAGCGATTGAGAAATTTTGTATACGTATCCTGAAAGATGGAATACTCTTCAGCTGTTCACTCTCTGAAGGCGGGCTTGAGAGCGTCATACAATATGCCGAAAATGGTGCAATCACATTTCTGCTTCCATTTTTTTTTTATTGGGGGGGGGGGGAGGGAGGGGGTTGATTGTACAGGATCCTCCCTCCTCCATTTCTGGGGGGGGGGGGAGGGATTACATAGCAGCCACACCCCCCCCCCCCGACTTACGCCCCATGTTGTCAACAATAATGCCAAGAAATGTAAACCTTGATACAATTTCTAAATTGAAATCATCCTAAACTATGTTATAATTCAGTACCACAACAGTGTTACTGAAAAGCATATATTTCGTGTTTGAACATTCAGTGATAATTTATTAGCCGTGACCCAATTAGTCGGACAAGAACATCAACATCATCATGAAAAAAAGACAGTCGTATCATCTGCAAATTGTATAATGGAAAGCACTTCAGATACAGAAGAAAAAAACGTTGATTGCTTTACTATGAATAACAACGGTCCTAAAAGACTAAAAGACACCAAAAATTACATTTCTTACAGCTTAGTTATTATTTTCAGTTGTAACTAATTGTTTTCTATAACCTAATTAACTCTCAAAACTCTGCAAAGCCTTCTTATTTATTCCATAATGCGATAGTTTGTTAAGTAAAATTTTATGATTACATGTATCGAAAATACTAATTATACGGGAGTGATTGTCAATTACATTTACTACTTTGTCAACAAAATGATGAACTGCATAACTTATGTTTTCTTTCTGAAAAATTTGTAAATATTCATGCACCATTTAAGAAAAGAATAATTATTCTAATATGAATTACTTCCCCCAACACTTTAGACTTTTTACCCGTTTTAAGTTCAATTTAGACAGAACCAACATCATTCTACTTGATTTTTTTTTTATATTCTCCAAACCTATGACATATGTAATAATATGGTATAGTCACAACGTGGTATGTACCGTTCTATCTGTGTTTGTGTGATATTTCATTCTATTATCAGCCCTTGATTGTGTGAAATTTTTGTGAACAGGGCTCAATGGAAAACCAGAAGTGACCAAAATTGTCACTACAGCTGTACTGAAAATGGGCTACCCTCCTTTCTTGACCTTTATGTATGGATTATGTTGATTTTATTTTGCGGAAATAAAACAAACAAACAAACAAACAAGACAACGGAGATATTAAAGACATTGGGCGATAATGAGATTAATCATTAGAATTACTTTAGCCAGTTTCACTTTACCAGGAAGCATACCATTGGAAATTGATTAATGTAAGATAAAAGTCAATAGATCTACAATTTCAGATAAAACTCCTTAAAGAATATAATTATTACCCCCATTACCGGAACTTCACTTATTATTTGTTGTTTGTTTGTTTGTTTTTTCTTCAGAGGAAACAATATCAATAATACGGCAGCAGTTGAGCAGTTAACCAACTAACACTTTTAATCCATTTGGAGTGATTGTCAATACCATCTTGTACATAATGGGTCACACAGTACCGCAAAACGAAGCGCAATGTGATTTTTTTTTTAACAAGAATCATTAGTATTTCACTATTTTATTCATGTATCAGAGGCCCAAAACAGCGCGAGTATAAAGCGGGTTCATGAGAATTTCAATGTAGGCATATAACATTTCGAACTTTTAACAACATTTCATTCATCATAGCAATGTGCGCTGCAGTACCCTGCCCTACATTGAGGACTGCGCACAATCCAATTCTAAAGGTAATATCACTAGTTTCGTTTCAGGTCTGCCTTTGGGCGCGGGAAGAGAATGTGTACTCAGTATGCGTTGTATGAAGTTATTGTCATGCAAAATTATGAGCAAATGGGTAAATCTATTCCACATTGAACTTGGACTATAATGTGGGCTATGAACTGTGTCGACAATAATGCTCTATGCGATATAACGTGCGAATTGATAGCTAGCAAACGGCTGCGTCGCCATATTTCCATGCCCCCACTCAACGAAAGAATTCCGTTGTTCTCGGAAGGGTATACATGTATGGGGTGTGTTCGACTATCACATTAAAAAGATGTGACATTTTTTATCTAGATTACTAGGCAGTCTTTCAGGACATTCTAATCAAACGTGTATTCAACTTATTCTTCGTGAACTATCTCAGTCTTTGGACACTTATGATGGAGAATAGATACGACCTCGTTCTCTTATTAAGATTGGCTATTACTGTGTTCTGTGGCCACGTTGGAGAAGGTAAGCCCAACTTTATTGTCCCGATCCTGCAGTCAGTATAGCGTTGTCGAGTCCCAACCGAGTGATGCCAATGAAATGTGTTCAAAACGACAAAGCTACCTGAAATTTACAGATTTTAGAGAATACCTGGAATCCCTGTGTACGAAGGAACTCTGTTTACTGTTCGTTATTTTCTTTGACACCTTTTGAATATTTGTCTACAGTCAACACATGTCATAAATGAGACAAAACCAAATTGTGTTTTCCACGGCTCAATGTACAAAAGTAGTATAAACATTTAACTTCAATGCTTTTCAATGCAAAAAAAAGTCACCCCTAGAGATCAGCACGCAATCCTTTTTTTTTTAATTCTATTCACATGTTCATTTCATTGGAGCATTAGACTACCTTTGAAGAAAGAAGATTATTTTACGCGTAGGTTGTATGAACGAATTGTCCCTGCCAATGCCTGCTGGAAAGAACAATGTGTCCATTCGTGTAGAACAGAATGTTATGAAAGACATCGTGAACAAGATGTGGAATCTCTTCACATTGTTAAATTACAGAGTTTTTAACATTGTGAGCACATTGGGAATCACCAGTTTCTAGAACATTACTATATGCACGCACTCTAATAACTATACCAAAGCGTGAAATCAATTGACTTATATGTGAACATGATAGTATTGTGAACACACTGTGGAATACTGCACTCTTTCCAGCAGAGACATTAATACAAGCTTTCTCTCTTTTATTTTTTTTTTTTCTGGTCAGCACTCATTGTGGTGCTTCAAAGGAAATTCATGACGTCATTGATTCTCGTTGGGGTTACATGCCAATTCCATTTTGTGCTCATGTACATTTTATAAGCAATATTTTTTTTAATACTCATTGAGGTTATTGTTGGTTTATTTCAACTGTGCAAGTGCAACACCCGTGTTTGTGATATAAATAAAATCCATGCTTTGTGATGAACTTCGAAATATGGAGAGAAGTTTAATAGAGTTTAAAATAGTGGTTGTTATAGGACAGATCCGTAAAGTCGGACGTACGTTTCGCACACTTTGAAGGACTGGAGTCTTATTGTTAATGGGGGCATCTGTGTTTTTGAATGTGCAAGATGTGTTAAGGTGCTAGTACTATAAACTCATTTATTTTTATAGTGGCACCTCGTTTCATTATGGAGTGATGTGCTAAAAATACTATGGTGTCGGACGTATAATACGCGCATAAAATGACTTTTTCAACCTTGAAGATACATGTTCAAAAATCTGTGATGTGTGAGAGTGGCATCGTTCCGTCTTAATGATGGGGGTGGGGTGGAAGGGGTAGGGGAACAAAAACATGGAACATACTTATGTGCGAGAGAGCAGAGCGACCGAGAGAGAGAAGGAATGGGAGGACATGGGCTTCAATCCGTTTTCATGAATGTGGGGGGGGGGGGACATGCAGTTGAAATATCTGTGTGAAGTTGTCAGGGGAAGGGGGAGGATGTGGGAGGGGGTATCCCCCACGCAACGGACCTTGTGCGATTTTTTTTTAAACCGAAGTGACAGACCTGGTGCACACTTTAGATGAAACATTTGGAAATCTGTCAGTCCACAAATGTGTACTAAGTCTTCAAGGACCGAACGGGGAGTGTGTATCCCCCTCCTACACGCGAGAGAGACTTTGCATTTTCAGGATCGAAATTCAGCAATTTGGTGCATTCTTAGGGTGAAATATTTGAACAATTTTCTACAAAAAACCAAAAAAACACATCTCGGGAATTATGGGGGGGGGGGTAAAACTATTATGATTGCCACTCCAATATTTTCATGGTTGGCAACTACCCCCTGTCCCCAGGATTGACGCACCCAGGCTGGGGGTTACCCCCTCCAACATGAGGCAGATTGTGCAATATCAGACCTGTACTTCAGAGATCTAGGTGCACCCTTTTTGTTTGAAATATTCCAGTTTTGCTTCCAAACATTTGTATTCAGGAAAACGTGCTGTGAAAGGGTGGAAAGGGCGTGGGCAGGGCACACAAGGGAGATTTTGCATCTTCAGGCCTGAAATTCAGAGATATGGGGCCCTCTTTTGGTGAGATGTTCGAGTTTTGTTTCAATGAAAAGAGTAGGAATTTGAAAATGTAAAAAAAAAAATTAGGAGAATGTGGGGGGGGGGGGGTGATTGTGGCTATTCCCACACGAGGGAGATTTCTGAGTGGGGGGATATATACCAACTATCCCCCCCCCCCTAGTTTACGCCAATGTTGTCAACAATAATGCCAAGAAATGTAAAATTTGATACACTTTCTAAATTAAAATCTTCCACAACTATGTAACAATTCAATAGATCAACAGTGTTACTGACAAACATATATTTCATGTTTGAACATTCAGTGATAATCTATTAGCTGTGACTCAATTAGTCGGACAAGAACATCAACGTCATCATGAGAAAGAAAAAAAAAACAGTCGTATCATCTGCAAATTGTATAAATGAAAGCACTTCAGATACAGAGGAAAAATCATTGATAATTTCATTTTGAATAACAACGGTCCTAAAAGACTAAATGACACCATAATTAACATTTCTTACAACTGAATTGTTATCTTTATTTGTAACGAATTGTTTTCTATTATATAATTAACTCTTAATCACTGGAAAGCATTCCCACGTATTTCATTATGCGATAGTAGGTAAAGTAAAATTTTATGATTAATTGTATCGAAGACCTTGGATAAGTAAAAAAAAAAATCCTAATTACATGCGAGTGATTGTCAATTACATTAACTACTTTGTCAGCGAAATGATGACCTGCATGAATAACGCTACGTTTTTCTGAGAAACTGAGAATTCGTAGATATTTATGTCGATTAAAAAAGATAATTATTCTAATATAAATAACTTCTTCTAATACATTAGACTTTTTACCCGTTTTTAAGTTTAATTTAGACAGAACCGATATCCCTTCCGCTTGATTTTTTTTTTAATATGCTCCAAACCTATGAACAATATACAATAATATGGTATATTATGTAGTCACAATGTAGTAAGGTATCTACCGTTCCATCTCTGTTTGTGTTATATTTTATTCTATTATCAGTCCCTGATTGTGTGACATTTTTGTGAACAGTGCCCTATGGAAGACCTGGGCCCCATTTCATAAAAAGTTCATATGATAGCAACTCTTGCTGGAATGGCAATTGTCATAGTAACGACAAGAATCCAGCTTCCTGATTAGCTGTTGCTATTCCAGCAAGAGTTGCCTGCTATCATCTTTTATGAAATGAGGTCTAGAAGTGATTATCATTGTCACTACTGAAAATGGCCAACCTTCGAATGTCTTTCTTTTCTTGACCTTTATGTATGGAATATGTTGATTTTATAGTACGGAAAATCAAACAAACAAACAAAAAAGACAATGGAGATAATAAAGAAATTGGTCAACAATTAGATTAACAAATGGAATTAATTAAGCCAGAAAACATATCACTGGAAATTGATAAATTGAAAATATGAGTCAACGTATCTGCAATTTCGGATAAAACTCTTTTAAAAATACAATTATTTGTACCATCATAAGCGGAACTTCACTTATTTCCTTTTCTTCTTATAGATAAAACAATATCAATAATACGACAGCAGTGGAGCAATTAAAGGGATAATACAGTATTGGTGGAGATGAGAATGGGCCTTTTAACTTTTTGCGAGATACCAAGAAAACACTTCTGATATAGTACAGAGCATACCATTTAAAGAGGAAATCAAAGTTTATTTTATGAAAATCGGGTTTAGAATGACTGAAACATCCAAAAAATAAAGTGAAATCGTAATAAAGTGTGGGTCCCACACTTTATTAGACTCGCTCTTTTTTTGATATCTCAGCCATTTCAAAATCAATTTTCATCAAATAAATGTTGAAATCCTCATAGAATTACATGCTCTTTCATATTTCATTAGAGGTTTCTCATTATTTCACAAAAAAAAATGCTAAAAATTAGATTCTGAAATTAGGTCTCAACCAAAACTGTACGATCCCTTTAACCACTTAACACTTTTAAGCCATTTGGAGTGATTGTCAATGCCATCTTCTACATAATAGGTCACACAATGCCGCAAAAGAAGCGCAATAAGATTTTTTTTTTGTCAAGAATCATTGGTATATCACTATTTTATTCAGGTATCAGAGGCTGTAAACAGCAGAGTATAAAGCAGATTCATGAGAATTTGATTGGAAGCATATAACATTTTCAACCGTCAACATTTTCATTCATCATAACGATGCGTGCTGCTGTACCATGCCCAACATTGAAGACTGCACAGAATCCAATTCTAAAGGTAATAGCACTATAGTTTCGTTTCAGGTCTGCCGTTGGGCGCGGGAAGAGAATGTGTACTCAGTTATATGCGTTGTATGAAGTTATTGTCATGCAAAATTATGAGCAAATGGGGAAATCTATTCCACATTGAACTTGGACTATAATATGGGCTATGAACTGTGTCGACAATAATGCTCTATGCGATATATCTTGTCAATTGATCCAAATGGCTGCGTCGCCATTATTTCCATGCGCCCACTCAACGAACGAATTCCGTTGGTCTCGGAAGGGTGCAAGACATAGGGTGTGTTCGGCTATCACTAAAAAAAAAGATGTGATATTTTGTATCTAGATTACTTGGCAGTCTCTCGGGATATTCCTGTCGAGAAAGTGTGATCAACTTATTCTTTGTGAACTATCTCAGTCTTTGACTACGTGTGATGGATAGAAGATACGACCTCGTTCTCTTGTTAAGATTGGCTATTACTGTGCTCTGTGGCCATGTTGGAGAAGGTAAGCGCAACTTTATTTCCCGATCGTGCAGTCAGTGAATATAGCACTGTCGAGTCCCAGGGGAGTGATGCAAATAAAATGTGTTCAAAACCACAAAGCTACCAACAAATTACTGATTTTAGAAAATATCTGGATTCCCTGTGTACGAAGGAACTCTGTTTACTGTTCGCTATTTTCTTAGACACCTTTTAAATATTAGTCTACAGTCAACACATGTCATAAATAAGACAAAACCGAGTTGGGGTTTTCTCAGCTCAATGTACAAAAGTACACTGTAAAAACATCGCTGTTAGATTTAACACCATGGGTGTTAAATCTAACACCGATCAAACTTCAATAGAGGACCACACCCACAGGTGTAGAAAATGCACTGTGATGGTGCTGAAAAGTGTTCACCTGACACTTCGTGGTGTCAATTTGACAGTGTACCTGGTGTTATTTTGACACTGTACTGGTGTTAATTCAAAAATGACACCACATGGTGCTGATTTGATATTTGTTGGTGTTAATATCAATGGTTTAACACCCGTCCAGCTTCAATAAGAGACCACACTAGCTGGTGTTACTGTGGTGTAAATTTATTTTCACATTTTGGTCGAAAATCTAGTATTTTAATGTAAAATACTTGATCGTCTTGTTTAAATTAAAAGTCAACAAGAAGTGCAGTTACTAAGAAAACTCTTCAAAAAACAGTTTTATATTAGGAAATGACACCCGGATGTGTTAATTTAACACCGTAAATGAGCACCGAAAATTTAACACCAGCTCGGTGTTCACTATTTAACACCGGACTTTTTGCAGTGTAGTATGAACATTAAGTGTGTTAACTTCGGTACTTTTCAATTCCAAAAAAGTCACCACTAGGCATGAACTCACAATGTTTTTTTTTTAATTCACATGATCATTTCATTGGAACATCAGACTGCCTTTGACAAAAGAGAATTATTTTACACGTAGGTTGTATGAACGAATTGCCCCTGCCAATAAATGAATTGCCCGTGCCAATTCCCATGCCCGCTGGAAAGGACAATGTGTCCCTTAGTGTAGAACAGAATGTTATGAAACAAATCGTGAACGAGATGTGGAATCTCTGCACATTGTTAAATTACACAAATTTTCAGCATTGTGAACACATTGGGAATCATCAGTTTATAAAATATTACTATATGCACGCACTCTGTGAAAAACTACACCACAGTGTGAAACAATTGACTATGTGAACATAATAATATTGTGAACTCACTATGGAATACTGTTCTCTTTCCAACAGCCACATAAATACAAGCTTTCTTTCTTTCTTTCTATTTTATCTGGTCAGCAATTATTGTGGTGCTTCAAAGGAGAATCACGACGTCGTTGATTCTCGTTGGGGTTACATGCCAATTCCACTTTGTGCTCACGTACATTTTTATCAGCAATATTTGTTTAATACTCATCGAGGTTATTGTTGATTAATTTAAAATTGTGCAAGTGCAACATCCTAGTTTGTTATATAAGTAAAATCCGTGGTTTTGTGATAAACTTCGAAATATGGAGAGAATATTCCCAGTATAATAGATTTTAAACTGGTGGTTGCTATAATAAGGTAACGTCACAAGTTTACAATTTCCAGTTAATTATCTTGGATAAAAAGCTATGCTCGACCTTGAATCTTTCACTGAACTCATCCAAAGCCTCAACCCACAGAAATCGTATGTGGAAGAATAGTGCAACAACTCTCAATGAAAGCGCAACAAAATACTTTGAGTTTTCCAGTGGTCATTCTAGAGAAAGGGAAGCTCCATGATCGGTACTAGGATGCATCAATGAGGAGGTGACTCAGGGAAGACAGTTTAGTGTATGTAGCTTGGTAAGTCATGCATGCAGGACATGAACCTACTTTGCTAATATTTGTATGTTGTAGCCTCAGTGGTAGCCACTGCCCCCAACGTTCAAGGATGGAAAGGAGAAGACATCCGATTGCCATGTAATATCCAGGAGGACCCTCTCGCAGTGTTCTGGGTCAAGGAGGGAATCTCAGGTCAGCAACAGAGGACAACCAAGGCAACATTCATCGATGGGGAATTTCAGAGTAGGGAGGAACGGTTTGATATCGACAAGAACTTCAGCCTTGTCCTCACCGACTTGGAGGTGGCAGATGAGGGTCGTTACTATTGCCAGGTGCTGCTGAAGAATGACCAAATTTTCGAAAATACCACGATCATCACAATTAGTTGTAAGTAATGTTTTCTTTTTTCGCCATGTCATATATTAATGGGGGACGATCCTAGACTGGACAAGATGAAAGTCCTCCCACTGATTTAGTTTAAATAGAAAAAAAATATATATACATGTATATATCGTACACACGCATGCTAAATGAATCCAAAAGTGATAAAATAATGCCTTGTCAATATAATTTAAATCATCTGTCATGCACGGGGTCACAGGTATCTTATGATACAATCAGTACAGACAATTTCTATTGTAGCCATGATGTTGGATAACTGAGACTTTAAAAGGTTTCTCATTAGCACCGGTACTGCCATGGCAGATTTCTGACAGTTTCAATATTTGACACGGCATTCACGGAAATCACGGCCTGTTACGTGTGTCCATCCCGTCGTGTGTTCCTCCCGTCCCATCGTGTTGTCACACATCCATCACGTTTTGTCCACGGTGACCAGAAACCTGACTGCCATGGGCGCCGGAAACATGGTGAACACGCAGCAATAGTCAGTTATAATGTTGTGATAAAGATATGCTCGATTTTCCCCTTAAGCAGCGATTTGTAGAAAGGCGACAAAATGCAGCAACAATGTTTGAAAGGAACATACGGAGGCACTTTCAGCATGTTTTTTACATTGTTTCATTTAGATATAATTATGTTAATTTCTGTACTTTCTGGAGTTCCTATAGAAATTACCAATATTCGAGCATTCAAGTGATCCCTAAATAAGCAGGAAATCACGTGAATTTGATTGCTTAACTTGATTGCTTTAGTCCTTGCACTGAGTCACTTAATATGGATATTTTGATAATGTGTGATTGAAAATGTAATTAAAAAGGTAATGCGTTATTCGCCTAATTATCAATATTTTTCTGGTAATTAAAATAAGTTAATTTTGTCACTCTTCTTCTAATTACCTTACTCTTTGTCACTTCATTGATTTTCTATGGTAAAAGTGATTCGATATTACATCTCCATGTTAAATATCAGTAATTCCATCCTAATAACGTACAGATTAGAAATAAAACAAACAAACATGACAGTTCTTTCTCTTTTTTTCCTATTCATGATAGCCACTTCTCATTTTTCTTCAAAATGAACAATCTTGGGTTCTAGTTTCATTTGTCATTATGCAAATCCCGTAAGATAAAATAAAAAAGGTTTTGTTTTCCATGAATAAAACTGCAAAAGTCTTTTTAGATGTTTGGAAATGCTGAATGAAATCTGGATTGGAATACAAAATATAATGATATGTCAATTCAAAATAATGTTTGTATTTCTCTAGCGATGGCAGCCGGACATACAATCGAGGAATGCGTTGATAAGAGTCAATCTCGTCAAAGCCGATGCACATACCAATATACCTCCAACACCCCTTCTTTTAATCTTACGTGTGTCGTGAGTGGATTCAAACCTAACGTTTCCATGCTATGGACGGAGGAATCGGGAAAAAGACTGAATTCCGTGGTTTCACGACAGAACACACTTCCTGAAGGCACATACGAGAGGTTCGAGACGATCACTGTTTCAGCTAAACATGGGACAGAGCAAACCTTCATGTGCGTGGCTACCGGTGACTCACTGAATGGAACGTCGACCCGAGAAATCAACGTTTTACCTTCAACAGGTTTCATGATATGTCGTCAATTCTATGTTTCTGAGTAGTCTCTGGTATACAATTGATATTTCAGAACAATATTCTGATTGAGATTGGTCACGGAGAAATACAATTCGGTGTTTTTGTTTTGTTTTGTTTTTTTAGCAAAGTTCCCCCCCCCCCCCAAAAAAAAAAGGGGAAAAAAGATGTTCATTTTGCTAGTCTCCAATAAAGTAGTAAAAAAAAAATGTTAACACATTTCCATTCATTGAAAAAGTAGGGGGAAAAACACGTCACAACGATATTGACAGGGCTGCACGTCATAAATCCGACACCAGCGATCAGTTATACAGCTCACGAGTCATACAGTCCGTGATATCGATACTTCTAGGCAAGTAAGGTCAATGAGTTTAGGTAATAAAAACGGAACACCAGCCAAGCACTCGCTTGGCTTAATATATAGGCATACATGCAAGTGTATGTCTCATGTTTATTTTTGTTGTGCTTTTGGTTTTTGCTTTTGTTTGGCCTAGTACCCTAGGTCTTGTTTGCATAGTGTCGAACTCATGGACCTTTTTTTTTTTTTTTTTTTTTTTTTGGAGGTGACGGGCCGTAGAATATCGTCGGCGTTTTCACGAACCGACGCTATTTCGTTTTTGAGCGAAAATGCAGTTCTGAGAAAATCGCGTTTAAAGATCTCACAAGTTTTAGACAACGTTATCAATGACTTTTCCTGTCTTGTGTGTGAAAATTTTGACAGGGTGATGAGAGTGGAAGTTGTTCTTCATATCCATAGTGTAATTTTAGTGTGAATTCAAAAAATCTACGAGATTTCTGTCTTCAAACTCACTGCGTCGGTTCGTAAATCCATCGTTTCTTGCGCGCACCATAGGCTATGTACTTAAAGCGCGGGTCTCACGAACCGACGTAAGTTGTATTACGCCGGTTCGTGAGACCCGCGCTGTAGGGCCTGTAGAATAGGTAACGTGCAATACGCGTGTATTTACGAACCGTCGCTATTTCATTTTCGTATGTGTTTACATACAAATACTATTGGGGGTATACCTGCTTATCAACAATAACCTTATTAATTGAAATTAATTGTCATGTAATGATTGTTGTGATGATTACAATACATTTAGTGATAATTAAGATGATAATACAAGCCAGTTTCTCTTAATTGTTCTAAAAAGAGTGTTATTGTTTTCATCTTCATTTAGTACACGCATGTATTGTTATTATAGCTGTGGTTGATCGTTCCAAAGATTTCTTTGCCCCCCCCCCCCTTTTTGTGGATATATTATCTAACACTTTTGCACGTGGACATCTATCATTTGGTAATACATGTACTCGGTATACTGTGTTTCATATTTTTTTTTTTTTTAACTTACTTTTTTATTTTTCAACATTTTTTTTTTAATTCAAATTCAGTTCACTTCTTTCATAATAATTATGAATGTTTGTTCTAAGATGAAGGATACAGCTAAATCTTGGGAAAAAGACGTGCCAGTCAGTAATAATTACTGGTATTTACTCATCTTTCATACTCATGCATGCACTCTGTTATTTCTTTCTCTGAAATAATCTATTAATTTCTTTATTTCTTATTATTCCACATATTTGTGACATTTACTTTGTCACAATTTTTATCAGTGTCATTATTGTCATTTGGCTCGCATGCGAATTCACTCATAATTCCTCATTTTCCATCTTTCTCTTTCCTGCTCAACAGATTCTATGTTAGCTGCACCTGATCATATACAAACATAAAACTCATCCTGCATGCACTCTTCGAAACTGATAAACTCCTAAAAATACATAAATATCAACACTATCAGAATTTCAAGCTTCATTTTAAATATTTAATAATGGTCATGTTTAATTATGCCTTTTGCAGCAATGTATTGAAGAGGTACATTATGTAATCGAAGAAACATAGGTCCTCAATAAAATATCAAATTTGAATTATTCAGAGATGAGTAATGACAATGGGAAGGATAACAATTGTGGAAGAGCTCCATAAATCAATACATATCTAATGGCAAATGGAGATGGAATCAAGATTCAAGAATATGTGTAATTCAAGTTCATTATTATGTCAGTTCTTGTGTGTTCACAAAAAGAGGAACACATTTCGAACATGCACACCAAATCTTACATCGTACATTTACATCTATAGAGTGCGGACGGAACATATACAAGAGAAAGAATAACATTCTCAAATCAATATATCAAGCATAACTATGTATATGAACACAAAAAGATGTTGCTGCGTATGCATGAAGCTTGAGAGTGCTGCAACACCCATATGCTCAGATAAAAACTTGATGTATATCATACAAAAGAGAAGAGGTACTGCATGTACATGTAGTTACACTATTCACAGGACAGTAGAGAAAAAGCACGAGAGAGAGAAGGAAATGGGTGTCTAAAATAGGTCGATGTAAGGAGTGCCAAGCCAATTAAATCTCTAATAGAAGTCATACATATATAAGGAAACAAATTAATCACAACATAAATGATCGTGCTCATGTTAACCAATAATTAGCATCTAAAAATGTGTGTAGAAAGCCCATAATATCAGCCTTTCGCCCCGTAGGCTTGTTACATATGAGAAAAGAGAAATTTTGGCCGACCCCCCCCCCTCCCTGTGAATCCTTGATCCACCAGTACTACATGTATAAACACATTCTGAGAATGTGTTTTAGTACATGTACTAGCAAATTCACCAGAGGGGAGGGGAAATTCGGCCAAAATTGTGTGTGGCTAAAATAATTAAAAAGAAAGGTCATCAGCAAAACTACGGGGTGGATGCAGACGAATTTTCATGTGATGACTAAAAAAAATGCAGCTAAAGGAAAAAAAAAAAGACGGCGGAGAGGGGCCAAGGCTAATTTGACTCCCCTCCCCCCCCCCCCCACCAAAAAACAAACAAACAAACAATCACCACTGTTTTACAGCACCTTTAAAGGACTCTTAATTTTTTGTTTGTTAAAAACAAACGTCGCGAAGTAAAGAATTCCATATTGTAGGCAAAATGTAGACCGATACAGTGTATAAAGTGTACATCCCAAGCTATTAAAGAAAAAAAAAACAGATTATGAATATCATTTAAAGTAAGAATTTCAGTGTGTTTAATAATCTTTAGTTGAGTTGCAAATGACATGTACATATTTAATAAGAGCAGTAAACTTCGAAGCGCCCCCAAGCCCTTCTATACTTAATTATTCAGGTGTAAAGGTAGCGCCAGGGCACTTCGGTGGTCTAGTGGTTATGACGCTGGTCTAGTAATCCAGACGTCGTGGGTTCGAATCCTGCTTGGGCTGCCTGTGATTTTTTTTTTTCACAGCAGCCTACAAACTGCACACTGCAGTTGCGTGCGTTACTACGGATGGAGACAAATGAATAATCTATTATCTTAATATACAATGTTTGACATCCTTATTGCAATCACTTTCTTTAATTGTAAATTTAGAGACATAATGAATTATTATTAAAAGAAATCATATTTCTGTATTTTGTTGTGAGTTTGCATGGGAACATACACGTATCATAATTTACAATTTTAGTTAAATAAAGAACATCTTATAACAGAACTGTCTAGTGATGGTTGAACAATTATGTCAATTTGTTATAAGTCCTATCAGTTACATGGAGTGCATGTTCCCATGTTTATAAGAATCATACGTGACACATTCAAAGTGGGTTGAAGACAACAAAATAATAAATAAAAGAATAAAGGAGAATAGAACTTAATCTGATTACAGCATCATCTAAATATTGCCAATGTGCACTTAGAAATCTATCAAGATTTATCACAAGGTTATGATTACCACACAAAACCTTCAAGATTTATTATCATGAAATACCGCAATGAACACTTAAAAAATCTAACATTCCATATCCACATGAAGCTTTCCTTGATATAAATGTATCTCTGTAGTGTTATTAAAGTGTAGCAAAATTGTAATTACGACATCACAGAATGGAATGCATTGTTTTCACCTTCAATCTTATGATCTCCTTTCATGTTTCCACTTTACAATCACATTTCACCATAGATATACCGTCCTTATGTTGTCGCCCTTCATCCCAATTTCTCCCTTCTATCCTATCTGTAGATTGTCTTCTTTCCTAAGCCATTGTATTCACATTCCTTGATGATCAGCACGATGCTGTACTTTTTTCTTCTTCTCTGAAACAGTCCAGCTCTTCGCTACTGCATGGCATCAGTCATCTGAAAGAAAAGACAGAAATTAAGAACTTTCGATTAAAATCAAACATCATGATACAAGATACAACTGTCATTTTGAGAAAAAGAAATCAGCCAACTAAACTGTAGTTGAAATTATTTTGCTCTATTTATATTAAACATAAAACAAAACGGTATACAGGATCAAAGAATGTCAAAAAAAATACTGCTGTTCGTCTTTGATGCATATTCAAATTGTCTCGCCTTTTACATATTTTAATGATGCAAGATCTTATGTCTAGCACTTTAATAGTAAGTCTCATGTAGAATTTAAATTATTATTTACATGAATAAATCTACATGTCCTTGTAAACAAGGCATTGCTTTGAAAAAGCTGAATATTACTAACTGCATTTGGGAAACAGTCTACGACAATCAAACTTGTTTATTATCAGAGACTTTAACATCTTAAAGAATGCCTCATCTGTCGAATCATTTAAAATTCTTCTTAAAACTCACCTGTTTAATCAGTTGTAATTTTTTTTTTCTCCTGGAGGCGCACACAGTTATCAATTATTGTACCATTGTATCACATGTATTTTTCTTTTCTTTTCTTTTCTTTCTTCTTCTTTTGGACTGTTAATGCTGATTTTGTTAATGTTATTGTGTTTTCTAATCTATTTGTATGAGTAGCAAAGTGCGCTTAGAAACGTCAGTATGAAGCGCCATATAAATGCAATTATTATTATTATTATTATTATCTTAATTAGACCTAGACTCTACATTACCATTGTATTCACATCCGTTGGTGATGTACACGACCCTGTACTTTTCCTTTTCTTTTCTGAGACAGTCCAGTTCTTCGCTACTACATGGCACCAGTCATCTGAAAGAAAAGAAAGAAATTAAGAACTTTTGATTAAAATCAAACATCATGGTACAAGATACAACTTTAATTTTGAGAAGAAAAAAAAAATCAGCCAACAAAACTGAAGTTGAAATTATTTTGCTCTATTTATATTAAACATAAAACAAAATGGTAGGCCTATGCAGGATCAAAGAATGTCAAAAAATGCTGCTGTTCGTATTTGATGCATATTCAAATTGTCTCGTCATTTACACATTTTACTGATGCAAGATATTATGTTTAGCACTTAGTAAGTCTCATGTAGAAATTGAATTATCATTCACATGAATATAAATCTACATGTATTTGTAAACACGGCATTGCATTGAAATAGCCGAATATAACTACATGTACCTGCATTTGGGAAACAGTCTATGACAATCAAACCTGTTTCTTATCAGAGACTGTAACATCTTAATTAGACCTAGACTCTACATTATCATTCAGCTTTTAAAGGTATTAACCATTCACCTATAAAACACTGGCATTGTCATGTGCATATTTCTTTGATACTGCACATATTTTCATGAAGTCTGTGCAAGAATGCAAATGAAACACGTCTGCTGTTTGGTATTTATGAAAAAAAAAAAATATCACTAACCCGGAAGTCCTTGGCCTTAGGAATAACACGTGGCGAGTTAGTAGGAATTGACGTTAAAATAGAATAAGAATAGATCTACTAAATAGGCCTTTGCCTCATGAATGTCTGGTCTAATTATAGACTAAGTGAAGTCTAGACCTTTCACTTTTAAGTTACCAGTGGCACACAGAATTTATATTATAGATCTAGACTACATCTAGATCTAGACATCTAATACTATTAGATCTTGGCAACTTTTGTCTTTGTGACACGAAATTAACACATCACGGATGATATTGCGGCGATATCCAACAGGATGACAGTACCACTATTACTGAATCAGTAAGTTGACATAGATAACTAACATCAACTTGTTAACGTACGTTAAGAGATGGCACCATTATACAATAACCGGTGACACTGACACTGACAGATCTAACGACTACGTTTAGACTAACGTTAAAGAGTTAGACTCGCCATCTCAGTAAGTCGGCCAAAGACAAAGTCAATACAGGGCTAAGTCAGTGTTACTGTTATGTTAGGCCTAACAAACGTTAACGGTTGCTCGGTTAGGTTAGGTTTACCAGGACTCAAGAGTCCTGGTTAAATCAGTCGAGGGACATTTCTTAGAAGTCCTTCGATTCCAAGAATAAAAAGGGTGAAAGAACAAAGGGGAAAAAGGAAAGAAGAAAGGACAAAAGATTATGTATGGCTGCTGTGGAAATCGACAGCGCTACTGTATCACTATCAATCACGCGTAAATATGTAAACGCCATTTGGTTGGGCCGCATTCACAAGTTTTAGGGAAAAAAAGCCCCACCGCTGTGCTTCAAAGGTACTCCACTCGAACTAATGTTAGACATAATGTCACATATCTACACACAGTACGGTACTAGGGCTGAATTCACAAGTATACTAACACTGCACTGTACAGGAAAGCCACCTAACCTGTAAACTACTCGTAGTGTTTAGGTAGTATCACTAGACCACATACTGTCATAGATGACATCTACACCAACGCTGCACACTGGCACTGGTCCGACGGTCCCTGACCAGGAAAAATCACTGTTGGACACTGACCAGTAACTTTTTCAGGAATGGACCAGTAAAAATTGGGGGAAAAATGGGTGGACTCTACCTACTATTACCACTAGTCTAGATGTAGATCTAGAGCTAGACTATAGACTCTGTGTTAATTTGACTTGGTCTTAGACTTCAGCTGATCTTAGTTTTAGTAACTGGTATTACAAGTAAAGTCTTAACTTAGACTCAATAGTTAAACTTGAAAGTTAAAGTCTAACATGTCTAACTTTATTCTTTACTCTTCCTTTGAGTTTTACTTCTAGACTTTTTACTTTTTGTTTAGTTTAGTAGGCCTACTTAGTCAATCTCATGATTTCATTTTCAACTCAAGTCAAGGCATAGCCATGAGTGTCTTCGAGACTTTGACATCTTGCATGTCTTGCACACAGATGTTACGTCTACAGTACTCAGTAGTCTCAGAAGTAACGACATAAGTTGAAAAGAAACTATAAATAATATGATTTGGGATCTAATTTGAAATTGGATGGCGTTTACAGACTAGGCTTCATAAGCATCACGCGATTGAATACATGGGACTACACTCTACCGCAATTAATGGTTATGGTAGTCCAACTGAAACTGTTATTTTGAGCATGATTTTAATAGGATTATAGCTTACCATTCACTTCACTCGTGGACAGTGGGCTGGCTTAGGTCGTCATTCATCTTTAAGAAGGTTTGGTTCTCACTCTGAGATCTGGATTAGGGCCAAAACCTAATTCTAGGCCAGTAAGTTGAACAAAGCTCAAAATAATGCAACTGCGACGGTTCGTAAAACCCGCATTGCTCTTCACCCTAGCAATTCGGGTTTCACGAACCGACGCAGGAAAGATACCTTTTTCTCAATTTCTCGATATTTCGAGTACCGTCGTTTTTTTCTTTCTTTGATAAAATTAAGACTAATTAATTTTGTGATCTAAAATTTGGGGATTTGGTAGAGTTTTGAAAGCACTTTCATTTGGTACCAATATCTCGATTTTGAAAATTTTGACCAAAATCGAAATAGCGTCGGTTCGTGAAAACACCGACGGTATGACTCATGAACTGTATATGACTCATGAACCATTTTTGTTTTAGTTGTTTTTTTGTTTTTTTGCTGAAATGTCGAGTTAGTTGGCCATGTGGCTCGTGGGTGTCGGTCTCGTAGGATGACTCCATCAATACACAGATATTAACTTTTATTTATATTCATATGTAATGCCTTGATAATAAGTGAAAGAGTGTTTCATTTGTGTCTTTATCAAATTTCAGGGAAACTTAATAATTTGGGTCTCATCATCGGACTCGCCATTGGTGTGCCTGTTGGCATAGTCATCCTATTTCTCCTTGTTGGAAAGTATCTCCAAAACAAACATCCGGACTACCTACCGCGAAAAGGTGTCCGTTTATTTTATTTTTGTAAGGTTTTAAATTTGTAGTCATTTGTGAATATGTGTGTGTGTGTGTGTGTGTGTGTTTGTATTTCTTTGGTTTTATTCTTTGCATTTTTCATCATTCTGATACAAAAATAACATTAGTACAGACGACCGAATATCCCCTGTACACAGAACTCTCAAATCTATTATCGATACCAAGGATGATTAATCGCTCTCAAATATAAGAAATATTCATAAAGGGGAAAATACATCAAACAGTACGTCATAAGCGTATTCTTGACGTGATGGTGATCTGAGAATGTGGGCATGAAAAGAGGGGAAACGAAAACAGGTGTGGAAAATATAGCGCCCAGAATATAATTTTAAATGAAAACGATCATTGATAATGACACTCTGTTGATATATTTCAGGATGTGGCTGGATCCCCTGCTGGCGAAGACCAAACATACCAGAAATATTTCACGAGGAAGAAGAATTAATGCTGAGTAAGAAATATATATGCAGATAACCACAAACTTATTCGTTGGAAAAAAAAAAATGCATTATTACGTTATGCACATTGACTTTTTATTTTCAAGATTACATCTTATCCTTTTTAAACACATTCGTAATTTCGTCGTACAAAGAAAATAAAAGAAAAAAGAAATGATAATATGATTTGATCGTAACACTTTGTAGGATTGAGTGCCTTTATGTTATCCTTTATCAGCAATTATCGTTTACACTTTTTGATCAATCGATTTATTATATTCCAGGTCCTACTTTTTAATCTCTCTCTCTCTCTCTCACTCTCTCCCTCTCTGTCTACCTGTGTATGCGTAATAGGCCTATCTTTTAGTGGGCGGGTATATATGTACATTCATATGAACAATAATGATTTTTGTGTCTTTACTTTTTCTATCTTTTGGCTTCTCCTCTAAGAGCCATCACTGCTTACCAAGGAACAAGTACAGCAATGCAAGGAAGAGCTGAAGGCGTATTACCGTGTGTCACGACGCAAGGTCACGGTGGATCCACTCAACTTTATGGAGCGTGTTGAATTAGATGAAATTTATACGAATATAAGTATCGTAGACCGAAATAGCAATCGTAAGACACTAATAACATACGACGATCTTCTGACCAACGATGAAAATGGAAATCTTTCAAAGCGGCTTCTGATACAAGGTGAGGGAGGTGTTGGGAAAACAACACTTTGCGCTAAGATTGCCTGGGACTGGTGCCAGGGACGGATTCTCCAGGATCTGGACATGGTGCTATTAATACCTCTTCGAGATGTCACCAACAAAAAAAGTATTGGTGGTATTGTAAAAACATATCTCTCTGATTCAAATACAGCAAAAATGAACCAAATACATGATTACATAACAAGAAATCAAAGTAGAGTCCTCATTATATTTGATGGGTTCGATGAGTTTAACGGAAAATTAAGTGAAATTAACAGCAGTGAGGTCATTCGCATTTTGGGAATAGAGCAATATAAGTCATGCAAAGTAATTGTGACCACACGACCATGGAGAACAGATGAGTTCATGATGGACGAGAATATCGCTGACGCTTACACTTTTCTTAGCGTCGATGGATTTAGCAAGGAGAATTTATCAACTTATATTAGGAGGTACTTTCGGATTGTAAAGAAAAACAATCTCGCAGAAAGTTTGATCAGTTTTATGGAGGAAAATGATGTCATCCAGTCAAATATGGCCCCATTTCCTATCTACTGTGCGATGCTTTGTCTGATGTGGAAAGACTTCAGTGAAGAGAGACGAACAGAAATGCAACATTTGCAAACTTTCTCCATGATATTTTTTGAGATGGTATCTTTTCTGAAAGAACATTATGCATCAAAGGCCTGTGCAAATTTACAGAATCAGAACATTGTAGAGCATTTGACTGAAGCTGACATTGCAATTCAAGAAATAGGCGAGATAGCGCTTAACGGTTTATTGGACAGAACTCTTTCATTTCCTGAAAACACATTCAGAAAGTGTTTGAAAGCCATGAAAACATGCTGCAGAGTGGGAGTTCTGACTATAGAAAGAGATGTCATCACAAGGGATCGTCGACGCAATTTAAACGTTTCATCCTTGGTTGCGTCAACTGTTTCTTTTCCCCACAAACTGTTTCAAGAATACGTTGCAGCGGTATATATTGGGTATTTATTCACCAACAATCGCACCAAGTACAAAAAAGTGAAAAAGAAACTTCTTCGTCGACCTAAGGAGTTTCGCTACGTACTCTACTTCGCCTCAGCTTCAGGGAAAGAGCTTGGCCTTGATATCATCAAAGGCTTGATAAACTGTGTAATCTATACCTCCTCATCTTATCTCTTATATTTTAACGGTGAGGATGGTAAACGTGATTTCTGTGTTGACGTTGCGTTTGAATGTCATACTGAGGAGGCAGCAAGGGCTGTGGGAGAACGATGGGGTGAATACACACTGTACCAATATTCATCAGAACACACATTGTTAGGAGTGGCGTTCATGATGCGGAAGAACCAAGTGGTGAGTGACACAGCTTGAATATTGATTTGAAATATTTCAGAAAATATTGTGCAGAACAACGATAAGATTTAATGCTTATGTGTGCGTCTTTCTCTGTTTGAAATTAAGAGATAATCTTCAACCCCGACAGTTTTACTCAAATTTGGTTTTGAGACATGACCAGGTCGTATTGATTGGAGAAATCGTTCCGAAATACAAATTCTTGTAAAAGTGTAATATCGACTGAAGTATTGTTAATGTAGTATTGTCTTCCTCGTATCATTTCATTTATGATGACTTGGTGTGTGTTTTATATCTTAATCACCAATTCATGCACTTGTATCATGTAATTAATCAGAACGTTTCTTTTGGTAAATTGTATAATTTCATATGTATTTTTCTTTCCTTGCGACATTTAGAAAAAAAAAATATACAACAGTTATGATGAGTCAAGAAATATGTTCTTTATTGTTGTAATGGCAAAATGATTGGACTCTACGGAGAAAATAGAACAGTTTCATGGTGGAATAAAATCAGATCGATTCGCTACAGTTACAGTTGTCAAAATGCCCCTTGAAGTAATCATTAAACTTTGATTATACTAAAGACGCCATGTATCGAATGGAGACGTCAAACTGAGTATCTTGTGAAGTACATGATTATGTATTTTGGGCATACACATGTTTAGGGCACAAAACACGAGCATGGATGAAGTCACATTTATCGTCCCTCTGCTATTCCTCATACTATATCAAAATGAGAATGAATTATTCCCTTCACGAGTGGTGATAAATGATATTACGATATGAATCGAACGTGTGTCAAAATAATGATCCCTTTTGTTCTGAGCTTCAAACCTCCAATCAGCTGCGTGTACTTTTATCAACCACATTCTTCATGTGGATAATTACTTTCCTTTACTGTCAATTCATGTTCGTTCTATCAGCAATCTCTAGATATGCAATTTTTGAAATGCGGAAGAACTGTGTTACGTGACTTGGCGGAGAGCATGTGTTCGAGCAGTGTACTGCGTAAAGTAAGAATACAGGACTCACAATTTTACCCGGACTTCTACAAGATCCTGGGCAATGAGGCTTCCAACTGTCAGGTAAAAGCTTTTCACCACAGTTAAAAAAAAGTATGCTATTATGTACAGATTGCAGATGGAATGATACTTAAAGATATTTCAAAGAGGCAATGCATTAATTGGATTATAACATACTAAACAGTGAAACGGTTTTTCTTTCCCTCTTTATATCACACAGAGGCAAAAACAGGTTTTCAGTGTTATCTTACTTGGAATTATAATGGGAAATATAAAAAAATAAAGAGAAAATACTGTTTTACTGCAGGGAAAGTTTCTCAAGCAGAGAATCAAAGTTATATCTAAAAATGCAATAAACTGGTATGGACAATATCGTAGGTATTCTAAAATACCTCTTTTGACCATTATCAGACTGTGAAATTAAGGCTTAAGAGGGAAGATCATTATCCAGGTTCTTATGCAGTCGTCACGGAGAACATAATGTGATCTAAATCTAATGCATGTTTGAGTGAAACCAAGGTCAACTTGTATTTGATGCCTTACAGCACGATGTCTTATTTGAGATGTTCATCTGAGATATCTATTGTCCAGTCATATCTCATTGGTAAACTAGTTAATATGAAAAAAAATAACCGAAAATTAAGAAGATTATTTTGAGCATAATAATGACGAAAGTCACCTAGCCTGGCTACAGAGCAATACATTTTGACTAGCCGTATAAACAATTCGTCCTTCAGCCGCCCCTACGAAAAAAAAAACAGCCCTGCGAAATCAAGCTGGACTGCCCCCTTTCCTTGCTGCATACGCTCAGCAGATATATCACAATCCCGTGTTAGCACCCAACAATACATATACATGGGGGTATGTATAAATACTGCAATGAAAGCATTCCTGTGATCATGAAATGCTGCTGTGCTGATCTGACGGACTTTTTTTTGGGGGGGGGGGGGTGGTGAGAAAACTGTAACATGTAACTGTAACTATTAAATCGCCACATGTTATATCGCGTTCCTCAGTTCAAACTTGCCTAATGATACATTTAGGGGGAATCATAACGAACAAATTGCCTAACAGTAAACCACTCAGGCTCTCGGCACGGATATAGGCCTTACCAAGTCGTCAACTTAATGAACACATTTTCTGAGTCATTGTGGTATTATAATCCGATGGTTTTCACTAATTCACAAAAGATGAAGAGAGAAGGGGCATAATAACATATATATATAATGGAGTGCGAGAAGGGTTCTCGACCATTTACAGCAACAGTGTAGCTCCTTCATTATCTATATTCAGTGCGAGAAGAAGAGCATTCGTGGACGTAGCTAGTGATCAACGTGCGAGTTTGTTGCCGAGCTTTCGGTCTCGTTAGGACCTTCATCCGAGGGCTGTAATGATACAAAAATGACTCACTCGTATGGCTACACTCGTAACAATATAAATCTAACTAGCGTGAGTCTATAGTGGCTATGTCATCAATAAATTTGTAAACAGAAAACAATAATAATAATATACATAATTAATTTCATATTATTGAATACATTTCATATCAAACTCGTGTTATTAATTGAAATGAAGGTGTATAAAAAAACTCCAATTCTATATCTTCATATTGTTTGTTAAATAACAGGACACTATAATAATAATAAAACTAATCATTCTTATGTTGTCGACAATAATACAGCATATGGCAGCAGTACAAAACGTAAGTGGCTATATACACTATAATGCAGTACAACAGCCACGCGTCGTCTTCTGGCTATAGAATTACGAATTTATTGATGACATAGCCACTATAGACTCACGCTAGTTAGATTTATATTTTTACGAGTGTAGCCATACGAGTGAGTCATTTTTGTATCATTACAGCCCTGATGATGGTCCTAACGAGACCGAAAGATCGGCAATAAACACGCACGTTGATCACTTACTAGCTAAATCCACGAATGCTCTTCTTCTCGCACTATATATATATATATATATATATATATATATATATATATAAACATCTTGAGAATTCACGTATTGGCTCCACGAGGAAATGAAGAAATAGACTGGTAATGTATTTTTGGCCAACTTCATTTATGTATATACTGCATATATACATATATTTTCTTCGAATTGTTGTACGGGAAAGCCGTGAAACGTCCCTTCACGATTTCAAAAGTATTATGGCCTGAAGATACACCTGAGAAAGAAGTTTAATTCACCTAGGAATGTATCTTTAGTTAACGGAAGCCTGGCGAGTTGCCGAGGCGACCGTGATTTTTATTTATTTATTATTATTATTATATATATATATATATATATATATATATATGTAGCCCAGATGGCTACTAGCACATATAATAAAGAAAAGAATAGAATAGAAGAAGATAGAGAGTTAAAGAAAACAGAAGCATTACAGTTGTTTTCCAAGTCACCCTGTGACGTCAGTATGAATCAGTCTTTTCCCCTTCTTGGAGTTTATGAAACCCTTTATTTTGCTTCCAGCTAGACTTCCTTTTTTTTTGTCAATTCTCCTCTCCCAAGAAAAGTAATTGGTCCTAGGAATTTATGAGTTTGGCATTGGCTATACTTTCTCCAGCTAGTGGTCAGTTCCCCCGCACTCTCCATCCACAAAGCCCCAGTCCAAATTACGGGAATGACGTGTTTTTGCCCTCTGATCCCTAAACATGAATGACCCTCTCAGCTGGAAGGTCGTTCTCCAGCCAGAACTTCTCCTTTATTTTGATGTACTATAGTGCAGTAGGTCAGACAGGAATTCCAAAGACAAATTCAGGGACAACAACCCAGAAAAATGATGACGAACACGTTGGACGTCATAAGGACACTATCTTTCATTTGGTTTATTATTTTGTTATCCAAGAAACAATAAAGTCTTGACCAGTAGTTACAGAGAACAAGGAAATAAAGAAACTAAAAGACAGTGGGCGAATTAATCAGAAATTGAGATGAATCAGACGAAATGGAGTTCCACAGAAACAAATGGGAGGGGCTAATGTAAGATCTGACCAATAAGAAATTAATTTCCAGTGAAGATCACACCCCAAAATAAGATTTAGCCAATGAAATACTTTTAGGGAAAGGATGCCAATAGTAAATTTGTTATAAAAGACTATGTTCGAGCAGAGATTGATAGAAGAGAGGGGACACAACAGAGGAGCTGCGTGATTAGAGAGACCGGCAGATAGAGAAGGGCCATGAATAGTTGGAGACCACATCCCCTTCCAGATCCCTTTCCTTGTACATCATGCTCCCCTCCATATTAATCAACTAAACTCTATCAACGCTGCGAACGTGACGAGGATCTTGGTTGAACTGCCCAAGAGTTAACGAGTTACGCGAGTAACTGGTGGACAACGACAAGTTGAGAAACTATACGCCACGACAAAATGGAACTTTGGTTTACACCAATCTGGGTGTAATGAACTCCAAATAGTCGACTGGTACGTGTCATCAGAGATGTTGAAGCGTCCTGTCAGGTTGCCTTAACGTGGACGGCAATGGTGACGAACTGTTTAAGGAAGCAGTGAAGGCAGACCGGTTAACAGACGCCCCAGCCCTTGGACGAGCTCGATCGACATGCAGGCGAGAACCTCACCCCGCGACCATGCCGACGTCGAGATAAGTGGCCACACCCATTAACATCATTATATCCCTATTAACAAAACCCCTCCCCTTCCCTTAAGAAGTGTTAAAGAAGTAAAGGTCTCCACAGGTGTAGAAGAGTTAAGCGATGTGATGTGTTCAATTGTGTAATAAGAAAAGGAATTTGTTCGTAATCAAGTATCTATATTTCAGACCTACGAGAAGGCAGGTCGGTGAATGAATATGCTGTTCGCAGCATCGACATTTTTGAACGTAAATTCTATCCTTTTCCCGCATTTTATATTCACTGTTGTTGTGAAGCAATATTTAGTCTCTAACTTTTGGAAATTTGTTGATGATTGGTGTCTATGTGATTAGCTAACCCCCGACCAGTACAGAGAGAAGCTAACAGACCAGACCAAAATTTATCCGCCTCTGTACAACATTGGTCGGCCCCTAGAGACAATTAGGGGTGTGGGGGTCGCACGGAACTCACCGACCTTCTTTCCCGTTTATCAGCACGATGCTCTTTAGTACTTTGTTTTAAGTGTAAGAAATATACGTAGAGTGCACCTCTGAATTGGTACAGTGTATGTTAAGTTTTTAAATCATTGTTGTTTTATCCAGATATTTTGATTTAGTTTTTATTCATTGTGGCAATATGGCAAATATGAAGGGTGACTGTACTGTGTACGTTAAAAATCTCCCAGAGAAATGTGACAAAGATCTGAATGATTTCTTTAAAATGGACGTAGTTGAGATTTCCTTTGGGAAAGATTCGTTGACGGGTGAGATGACTGGGTCTGCATACTGCAGCTTTAAAACTGCACAGGATGCAACCCAGGCACTCGCCCAAAACGGCAAAGAATTCAAAGGAAGAAAAATAGAAGTATGTGAGATACCCCGTTCCGCTCTTTTCTTAAGAGCAACATCCCCACCAACCCCCCAAAATGCCCCGTCCCCTAGTCCTAGCACTGCCCCCGTAATTCTCCAAAACAGTGCACGGCTACCAAATTTTTCGGGAGATACAAAAAGGGGAGGATCTGACGTCACATTTGAGATGTGGAGGTATGAGGTTGAGTGCCTCCAGAAAGACCATGATAATATGTCCCTAGGGTTGATTGTTAGAAAGTCACTGCGTGGGGAAGCAGGCCAGATCGTCCTCCACATGGGGCCGGATGCCTCACTGGATGAAATCATAGCAAAACTAGAGGGGCTCTACGGGACAGTCGAGTCCGGTGCTGTCCTCCTGCAGAAATTGTATGACTCGAAACAACGGGAAGATGAGAGCATTGCAAGCTTTTGTGCCCGCTTGCAACTCTCATTTGATAAGGCAGAAAAGAGAGGGGGAATTCCCGCGCAGGCACGAGATCAAACCTTGAAAGTTGTGTTCTGGAGGGGACTGTCGAACCAAAAGGTGAAGCAGGCAATCCAGCACAAATTCGAAGTCGTTAATGCATTCGATGAGTTGATTAGAGCGGCGCGTGCGGCTGAACAAGAGGCCATAGATTTTGCTAGTTTTCATGCCACAGCCCCAAGTCCTGTAACAAAATCCCGCCCCACTCAGAACACCCGGGTAGCTAGCTCATTTTCTGCCACAAATGTGTCCAACAAAGAGTCTGAACTGTTAACGAAAATTGGGGAGCTGACTGAAAAGGTAGCCAGTTTGGAAAAGGGAGCTCAGAAGATACCCCAACCACAGGCCCAGTTCACGCCCCAAACTCCAATTAACACAGGTAACCCCCAAGCGCCCCCACAAACCCCGTGGCACAATAGGTGCCACACATGCGGCAAAGCAGGGCACTTGAAACGTAACTGCCCTACCCATGTCCCCACAAGTCCCCCTCAAATTTCCTGGCAGAATAGGTGCTATAGTTGTGGAAATGTAGGACATTATAAACGAAATTGCCCCACTCATCCCCCTATCAATCCCGTGCAGTCACATGCCCATTCCTTCCCCAGGTACCCCCATGGCCCAGTCAATGCCCCGGCTCCCTTTCCCTCGTCTCAGTCCCAATACATTTCCCCACTCATGTCCCAGCCAGTAGATCCGTATTTAAACGGAATAGGACCTCTGTCGCGGGGCGGACAGTAGGTCAAAGTCAGGGTCACAAGCCGAAAGGGCCCAGAACAAATGCCCATAAAATGCCTAAGCTTGTCGGAAATCCAATGGAGACTAATGCAGTTGTTAACGGTAGACCATGTAGATGTTTGATTGATACCGGCTCCCAAGTGACCACCCTCCCCTTGTCGTACTACAGATCACGCCTTCGACATATCAAGTTACATGATTTGGATGAGAATTTGAGAATTGAGGCTGCAAATGGTCAGCCAGTCCCTTACGCAGGATACATTGAAGTTGACATTGAACTCCCCGGCTCTCTACCTGGTGATGCTAGAATGACTGCCCCTATTTTGATTGTAAGAGATACTCCTTACAACAAACGCGTACCCCTAACCATTGGCACTAATGTAATCCTAGTTTGTATGGAAGAAGGTAGAGCAATTCAAGGTAGGAGCGTAAACAGTGGCAGTGTGAACCCAACCTGGCAGGCTGCATATCGTAGTCTATCACATAGCGTACATGTCACGCCTGACCGGAGTGGGAAAGTAGGCACGTTCAGACTGTGTAGTGGCAAAGCTGTGTGTGTGCCTGCAAATGAGATGATTGTTGTACAGTGTGAATTGGTGTCTGCCCCCATTCATTTTGAGTGCAATGTGCTTGTAGAAACTACATCTAAGCGACAACTTGCTAGGGAGATACTAGTTGAGTCTGCCGTGGTGACAGTAGGTAAGAGAGAGGGACGTAATGTAGCAATAGCACTTAAGAATCATGCCCCATACCCAGTTTGGATCCCTAGGAAGACAGCTGTGGGGGATGCATATTTGTGCTCCGTCCAAGGTCCCGTAATGTGCAATAGCCAGACTTCCAGTGGTAGTAACCATGGGAACGGGAAATCCCCTCCCAGCGCGGATGAAGTGTTAGGTTCCCTAGATTTTTCCCAGTCCCCAGCCTCAAGTGATGAGATTGATGATGTGAGACATGCTTTGAGAGAATACCCCTCTGCATTCAGTACGGATGAGTTTGACCTAGGACATAGTACCATAGTCGAACATAACATTGAACTGACTGATGACCGACCCTTCCGTGAACGATACCGCCCGATACCGCCTTCCCTGTATGACGAAGTTAGGGCCCATTTAGACACGATGAAGCATTCAGGAGTGATCAGAGAATCCTTTTCCCCATATGCCAGTCCCATAGTCTTAGTGCGAAAGAAAGATGGTTCTCTAAGATTTTGTGTAGATTTTCGTAAGCTTAATTCTAAGACAATTCCTGACTCCTATGCCCTCCCCCGCATTGACGAGACTTTGCAGGCTCTCAATGGTGCGAAGTGGTTTAGCTCCCTGGATCTGCGCTCTGGCTACTGGCAAATAGGAGTCGCAGAGAAAGACAAGCATAAAACCGCCTTCGTCTTGCCCCCTCCCCTAGGACTATGGGAGTGCAACCGTCTCCCCTTTGGATTGTGCAATGCCCCCGGTACGTTCCAACGAGCGATGGAGCGTTGCCTTGGCGACCTGAATCACAAGATATGTGTCGTTTACTTAGATGACATAATTATCTTTTCCAAGACAATTGAAGAACATAAGGACAGACTACAACAAGTACTTGACCGACTGACCATGCATGGATTCAAACTTAAACCCAGCAAGTGTAAACTCCTCCAGAGTAGAATTAAGTACCTAGGACATGTGGTATCGGAAGACGGTATCGAGACTGACCCAGACAAGATCGAAACTGTCAGGACGTGGCCCAGACCAGCGCGCACGCGCGATGTGCGATCGTTCCTCGGATTTGCGAGTTATTACCGGAAATTCATCCGTAATTTCTCACAAATTGCAAAGCCCCTAAATGACCTTCTCGGTGGCTCCCGTAAGAGAAAAGGTAAGACCCCCCAACACAAGCCCCCTCCCTTCAAATGGACCTCCGAATGTGAATCGGCATTTCAAACAATCAAAGAAAAGTTGATGAGTCCCCCTGTTCTGGCCTATGCCGATTTTGAGAAACCATTCATCCTCCACACAGATGCCAGCACTTCAGGCCTTGGCGCGGCACTGTACCAACTAGATGACTTCGGAAAAGAAAGAGTCATAGCGTATGCAAGTAGGTCCCTCAGCAAGAGTGAGAGCCATGCTCCAGCGCATAAGCTCGAATTTCTAGCGCTGAAGTGGGCCGTAACTGACAAATTTCACGACTACTTGTATGGCAACAAAGTACAAGTACTGACCGACAACAACCCTCTGACCTACGTGAATTCGACAGCAAAGCTAGACGCAACCCAACACAGGTGGTTAGCTGCGCTGGCGAATTATGACATCTCCATTAAATATCGATCAGGAAAGTCCAACACAGATGCTGACCTACTCTCCCGTTTGCATGATGGACGAAATGGTGAAAGTGAGGATGATGTGAACGAGTGTGGCCACATTCAGTCTGATTCATTTGAGGCTATTTGTAGTTATGCCATACATGTTAATGTTGACGAGGACCCGTATGCTGAGGTAGTAGCTCATGCAGGTAATGTAGTGCCCCCCGAACTCCAGTCTCCACCCTTCCCGAATCCTAACTCCCAGGTGAACCCCCCTGACTGGGCAAAGGAGCAGCGGGATGATGATGTAATCAGACGTGTGCTCCACTACGTAGAAAAGGGACTTCCCCCGTCTGCTGACCAGCGGAATGCGGAGAGTGAGAGAGTGCGAGTGCTGTTGCGAGAGTGGAAGAAGTTAGTGGTACATGACGGTGTGTTATACAGAGTGAAAGAGTGTATGGAAGGGGGAAGACAAGGCAACTAGTCCTCCCTGAAAAGTACAAGAGAGAAGTGCTCAAGAGTCTCCATGACGACACAGGGCACCTAGGGATAGAGCGTACCATTGACTTGGTGAGAGAGCGGTTTTATTGGCCCCACATGGCCAATGATGTCACTCAGTATGTGAAGACGTGTGGGAGATGTGTGAGAAGAAAAGGAGTCCCCGAGTCCCACGTAACTGCCCCACTAGTAAACATTAGGACTACCCGGCCCCTAGAACTAGTGTGTATGGATTATCTCACTTTGGAAGAATCCAAAGGAGGGTACTCCAATATTTTGGTGATAACTGACCATTTCACACACTACACAGTAGCTGTCCCGACCCGAAATCAAACCGCACACACTACTGCCAAGGTGTTGTTTGACCATTTTCTCGTGCACTACGGTTTCCCCTCCCGCCTTCACTCTGATCAGGGCAGAAACTTTGAATCGGAAGTGATCAGACACCTGTGTAAGCTAGCTGGTATTGAGAAATCCCGCACTACCCCATACCACCCCCAAGGGAATGGCATGTGTGAGCGTATGAACAGAACCATTCTCGGTATGTTAGGCACCCTAGGAGATGATCACAAAGCCGACTGGAAGTCGCACCTAGCCCCTCTTGTCCATGCGTATAATTGTACTCGGAATGATGCGACGGGGTATTCACCGTACTACCTCATGTACGGACGCCACCCCCGCCTACCCGTGGATGTTTACCTAGGGCTAGATCCCAGAGATGAAGGGAGAGCTGATGCTGGCAAATATGTAGAGGACCTAAGGAAACGCATGGATTATGCGTATAAGCTAGTATCTGAGAGGACTAGTAAGCTAGGTGCTAGGAACAAAGCGAAGTATGACACTAGACTACGTGAGAACACAGTCGAGCCAGGTGACAGAGTTTTGGTAAGAAACGTGGGTATCATTGGGAAGCATAAACTTGGAGACAAGTGGGGAAAATACCCCTATGTAGTAGTCTCACAACCGAACCCCGATATCCCCGTGTACAGAGTCCGCCCTGAAAATGGAGTAGGGAGAGTCAGAACACTCCATCGCAACCTTCTCCTTCCCTGTAATTTCCTCCCCAAAGTTGAGGACCCCGCCCCCAGTGTGCCGAAACCCAAGCAGCAACCTGAACTCCCCCAAAGACATGTGCCTCAGGTAGAAGTAGAAGGAATTAATGATGAAGACGTTAGTGATAATGGAGAAGTATCTCTGTGGGCGACGCCACGCCCTATCGTAGTAGATGAGGCCACGCCCCTAGGGAACAATGATGCTGAGGTAGATCGCGAAAGCAATGATAATGATGTGACTAGGAATGTTGAGGATAATGAACCTGTCACCCCCGAAAATGAAGCAAACAATGGTCAGGAGAGGGATGATGTAGAAGTTAATATTGAGGCTGAAGAAGTTAATGTTGAACCTGATGTTCAGGACCCTATTCCAGCTCCCCAAGAAGTTTCTGAAGAGGATATTCAAGTTCGACGATCTCATAGAACCTCTAAGCCCCCAGACAGGCTGGGATATTCTCATTCACTGAGTGCTAATTACCCTAACGGGGAGAATGATTTGCCTGCTGATTCAACGTGTAACAATTCATTGTTTGAAATTGGAAACTTTCTTTGGAATGCATTTGTAGGGAGAAATACTCTACAAACCCCAGAAGTGATGGTAGTATAATATTGTGTTGCGTGAAGTATTGAAGTGCGTCTGTTCATTTTGAGGATTATTTTCTGTTTGAATTTTGGTCCAATTCAGGCAGGCACTTGACATTGTATCTCCTTTCCAAATCAAGGAAGATGTCATTTTTTTTAATGAACTTACGTGGTCAGCGTGTTGTTTTCAATTTGCCCCCTCGCTACCTTTTTCTTATAGTACAGGCAGTCGCCATTGAATTTGCCATATTGTTTGTTACTTACGTTTGTATATAAAGTATCGTTGTGAAACTGTATTGTTATGCAATTCTAGCTGAGGAACGTACGCTAGATAAAGTTATACTGTAAGTTGTATAATATGTGTCAGATAGCAATTTGTGTATGACTGACAAAGGAAGGTCAGGAATTTTGAATGTGTATCTCAAAAGTTGATGAGATGTTTATGTACAGTTGACGTACATGAATGCGGATCAAACGATCTGTGAATTAGGGCATTAGAAAGAGAGTGTCCATAACTTGGTGAATTTTGTTATTGTTACTTTATCAGTTTTGCGTCATCTAACCATGACCATCTCGATTTGAATTGTTGTGTATGTGCTTTGATTTACTAGAGTTGAAAAGTCTGGATAGGATGTATTCAACAGTCTGATTATTTTGTATTGTATGTTTCATGGCAGCAAGGCCATGGTGAAGGATTATTGTCAAAGAAAAGGCAGCATATATATAGGCTTATGAGAGGAATAAGGATTATCGAATTTAGTAGATACTAGGCTCTCTGAACATGCCTTATACTTTACAGATGAGGAATAACCACCCATCTTGCGTATTTCTTGAACTAGTGCCATGTAATGACGGACACTCGGATGTTATCATTAATTCGTATATGATGTGTTTCTGTTATGGGGAAGAGCTATACCCCAGGACGAGTATTGTGATATAATTATGTTTGAATTGTTTAGTGTGATGCTAATGGCATTACATTAAGTTTAAGAATTTGCGAAAGAGTTACTATTACATTTTGATTTTGTTGAGGACGATTATCCTGATGTCGGGAGTGCAGATTAAGCAAGCCCTGCATTTAAATCTGCGTTGATGTTTTACGAGTTTATTATTAGTTTTCGAAGTTTACGAAGTCTCAGATTTGAGAGGTGCAGATTTATCATTTGTTGAAAGTTAAATATTTTGTTATGATTGCGATTACATTATTTATGTTTAACGATGGTAGTGACACGTTATTTTGATATTTACCATTGGGAGTATTGTATGAGTATCCTTAGCTTTGATGAGTATTAAGATCGGTCAAAGTCAGGTTGGCAAGGTGATTGGTATGCTTGCTTGTAAATAGTAGGCCTATGTAAATATGACGCACGTTCTACCCAATTTCGAGGACGAAATTTTTCGGAGGTGGGGTAGATGTAGCCCAGATGGCTACTAGCACATATAATAAAGAAAAGAATAGAATAGAAGAAGATAGAGAGTTAAAGAAAACAGAAGCATTACAGTTGTTTTCCAAGTCACCCTGTGACGTCAGTATGAATCAGTCTTTTCCCCTTCTTGGAGTTTATGAAACCCTTTATTTTGCTTCCAGCTAGACTTCCTTTTTTTTTGTCAATTCTCCTCTCCCAAGAAAAGTAATTGGTCCTAGGAATTTATGAGTTTGGCATTGGCTATACTTTCTCCAGCTAGTGGTCAGTTCCCCCGCACTCTCCATCCACAAAGCCCCAGTCCAAATTACGGGAATGACGTGTTTTTGCCCTCTGATCCCTAAACATGAATGACCCTCTCAGCTGGAAGGTCGTTCTCCAGCCAGAACTTCTCCTTTATTTTGATGTACTATAGTGCAGTAGGTCAGACAGGAATTCCAAAGACAAATTCAGGGACAACAACCCAGAAAAATGATGACGAACACGTTGGACGTCATAAGGACACTATCTTTCATTTGGTTTATTATTTTGTTATCCAAGAAACAATAAAGTCTTGACCAGTAGTTACAGAGAACAAGGAAATAAAGAAACTAAAAGACAGTGGGCGAATTAATCAGAAATTGAGATGAATCAGACGAAATGGAGTTCCACAGAAACAAATGGGAGGGGCTAATGTAAGATCTGACCAATAAGAAATTAATTTCCAGTGAAGATCACACCCCAAAATAAGATTTAGCCAATGAAATACTTTTAGGGAAAGGATGCCAATAGTAAATTTGTTATAAAAGACTATGTTCGAGCAGAGATTGATAGAAGAGAGGGGACACAACAGAGGAGCTGCGTGATTAGAGAGACCGGCAGATAGAGAAGGGCCATGAATAGTTGGAGACCACATCCCCTTCCAGATCCCTTTCCTTGTACATCATGCTCCCCTCCATATTAATCAACTAAACTCTATCAACGCTGCGAACGTGACGAGGATCTTGGTTGAACTGCCCAAGAGTTAACGAGTTACGCGAGTAACTGGTGGACAACGACAAGTTGAGAAACTATACGCCACGACAAAATGGAACTTTGGTTTACACCAATCTGGGTGTAATGAACTCCAAATAGTCGACTGGTACGTGTCATCAGAGATGTTGAAGCGTCCTGTCAGGTTGCCTTAACGTGGACGGCAATGGTGACGAACTGTTTAAGGAAGCAGTGAAGGCAGACCGGTTAACAGACGCCCCAGCCCTTGGACGAGCTCGATCGACATGCAGGCGAGAACCTCACCCCGCGACCATGCCGACGTCGAGATAAGTGGCCACACCCATTAACATCATTATATCCCTATTAACAAAACCCCTCCCCTTCCCTTAAGAAGTGTTAAAGAAGTAAAGGTCTCCACAGGTGTAGAAGAGTTAAGCGATGTGATGTGTTCAATTGTGTAATAAGAAAAGGAATTTGTTCGTAATCAAGTATCTATATTTCAGACCTACGAGAAGGCAGGTCGGTGAATGAATATGCTGTTCGCAGCATCGACATTTTTGAACGTAAATTCTATCCTTTTCCCGCATTTTATATTCACTGTTGTTGTGAAGCAATATTTAGTCTCTAACTTTTGGAAATTTGTTGATGATTGGTGTCTATGTGATTAGCTAACCCCCGACCAGTACAGAGAGAAGCTAACAGACCAGACCAAAATTTATCCGCCTCTGTACAACATTGGTCGGCCCCTAGAGACAATTAGGGGTGTGGGGGTTGCATATATATATATATATTTGTTTTGTTTTACTGGAGTACAAGAAGCACTCGGGTTCAAAGCCAGGGAAAGGCGGTTTGACTGTAGTGGCACAGTATTGCTGCTGCCCACACAAACCCTTTCCTACAACGTGTTTTACAGTGGAGAAGACCATACACACCTTATAGACAGTGATAGAAGGGAAGATCGCCAAACACGAATATTCTGCAGGTCAGAAAGTTCGTTTAATATGAGGGAATTTCTCTCTCGCCGTTACGTCACCACTACGGAGAGGGATTATCCCGTTATTTCGTGCACACTCTCCAACACGTCAAAAGAAAAATAAAAATTGCACTCGAAGCGCCACGGTAAACTTTGATGATGCAATCATAACAATCTAGAGACGCACCAGACAACACAGAAAAAAAGGCTGCAATAACAAATTTTGAAAAGTCGCACATTGCATCCTTACGTCTTCAACCGTCAACTAATAAGCTTGGTATTGAAATCACTTTAGTAATATCTTGTTTTCTTCCGCAGTGAGTATCAAAAAAAAAGGTAATCCAACTTTGAAGGGCTTCTATTTTCTGATTGTCAGTAATGGAGAGCGCGATGTTGGTTGTGAGGATAGGGAAACTCGTCTTCTTTCCATTGATACCCGATTATTCTCACAAACATCATGCATGACCGAGCACATGAACTTAAAGTCAACAATGACAAATTGCACTTTTTCCAAGTTTGGGTGTTATAATGAACCATACTCATAGAAGTGATCAATGTGAAACGTAAGGTCATCATTGTGTGGAGGAATGTTCTGTAGAGACCATTCGTGCAGATGTAGTGCTATAGGAGAAAAATTAGGAGTATTACCTCATGATTGCTTTATTCCTGGGATGCATCTGCTACTTGCTTTGGGAGTTTATATCATTTTCTTTTGAAAAACACTATTGACCTTCTTATTGTTGCATCCAACATTTTTTGTTTCTTTCTGTTATCAACTCAATTGGGGCACTGCATAATTGGGGTTGCTTTCCATGACGCTACACAATACATCAGGTAGTATTCTATCTTTATTTTACATTATGGCTACATTCTAATGCTGTCATGTTAATGGTCATTTACTGCTACGAACATACCCATCTTCACCTAGAAAACAGGTTTGGCAACCAATAACTCTGTTCTTTACATTATCTTTTTTTTATTTTACTATTTTTGTGAGTGTGGACGAAGATTTGAACCATCATTTCGTCCCATTGGGACTTGCCCTTGTCAGTCCACTGAAAGGTCATTTCTCATTTCATTCCATTTCACTTCATTTATTAAGTTTCCACACAAACCATACAATGTTGTGCCTACAACATCCATCCATGACAAAGTAACACATAAATTATAAGTATATAAGTATATACAAATAGCATTTACATGGCACAAAATCAAATGAAATCCCGAGTACATTACATTCATAACTGATAAATACAATTGTGTGTGGTGGGAACCTTGCTCTTTGAAGAATTTTACTCATTCTGTGAGCATGCTGTTCATATGACCATGACAATATTGATCACAACTTGACCCCCCCCCCCACCTAAAAAACCAACAAAAAAAAAAAAAACAACAACAACACTGTCATTAAGTATAATGACCATGGAGGGGAATAATGGGCAAGATTGATAATTTCCTTGAGCCTCTGACTCAGCTGACAGGGTCAGTATACTCCTTTCGCTCTATATAGCTTTGTATAAATGAGAGTACATTTTGCTGCTTTCAATTAAATCATTATCATCGTAACATAATCGGGTCGGGCTACCGTTCCCATAGTCTAGCGGGTGACTTATTTTTAGCCTGAATCACTCCTTGAGGGAAGCATTAAAAAAAAAATCACCATCACCGAAACATAACCCTTTTTGAACTCAAATCCTTAAAATAGGCTGATAGCGTGACGAGGTCAGTTTCGTCCAGAATATTGACACTTTTGTCAGATTTGCACCAATCTCAATATGCGATAGTAATAAACTGTACCATATTGTTGTCTACGCGACATGAGATCTATGTGATTGTATGTTGCGGTTCTGAACGTCTGAACGTGCGTTTTGAATACAAGAAAAAGTTGTAAATAAAATATTACGGTAACAAAACCAATTCTACCCGAAATACGCTTTAGAATAGTCGCTATATTACGTTTCTCAATGTGCGATGTCTAGAGTTTCTTCAAAGAAATAATCAGTATAGTTGGGTTAGATTTTTTAATGTAAATTTTCCGACGAAATAAGTTTCCCAATAATTCAACTTTGGGTTCTAATCCCGGTGGAATCCCGATGGAATCAATTTTCTACTGATAGATGATATTCATTTCTGGTCAGTTTTCTAGCTGTTTGCGTTTGTTATAATACATAAGTCTTAACAATCTGTATTTTCCCACAAAGGGATAGGTCTCCAAGTATACAATTGTGATTTGATACTCATCAAAATTATCTTTAATTGCGCATTCCGGTCGTGAAAAGAGTACGAAATATCTATTCCTAAAACAGTGAGAGTAGATACAAATTCTACGTTTCTAAATTGTTGCACGTCCGTTTTGGGTGCAGTAGTGAACACAGTTGAACCAATTCGCATCATATTTGTTGTTGTTTGGCCACTGTTAACTCTGTTTAATACTTCTATGAATGCCTTCATACAATATCACTTGATTTTACTAAGTCCTCTTGTGATTGTGGAAGAAGATTTTGCACGACCATTTCGTCCCGTTGGGTCCTGCCCTTGTTGGTCCACTAGGGCCATCTTTACTCATTGAACAATTTAGCTCATTTCTGTCCGTGCTGTTTATATGAATTTGTCAATATTGAATAGAACCTGACCAAGAAATTAACCCGTTCCTTACGGGAACCTGGTTTACCAGGTTCCCGTGGGAGTAACTGATATACGGGAACCTGGTTTACCAGGTTCCCAAAATGAAGACAAGGGTGCCTGCTTCAGTGGCCTAAATTCATTTTTCTTTGTGTTAAAATGCTCAGAAAAGTGGGTTTGGAAAAAAAGATCAGAGTTTATTCTTTCAGGATTTGTTCTCCTGCTGTTTAAAAAAAAGGGGGGATTTTACGGTACTATGTACCTTTTCCTGATTTAGTTTTTTGCTTGCTCTGCTGTAAACTCGTACGAACATGTACATAATGATCAAGGCTGAGATCAGTTAGAAATGCGGGTTTGCTGACCCCAGTCACCTCATTCAGGTACCTGGTTTTGTGTAGAACAAAAGATTCTGAGAGCTCATCAGCGCACGCTCTATTCATACCTCGCACCCGATCGATATTTCCATTGTTCACGGGCACATGTAGTTGACCGTAGAAAGGGGGACAGAATGAACCGCTTGACTGCCTTCACACAGCTGGATTACCAACCTGTGTGCCTCTCTGTCGACGGGCGAAAAGAATCTCGTTTGGGGGCATTAAATAATATGGAAGCAGGAGCCCGTCAAAAACATGGATATACGTCGCGTAGCAATTCGAATTACTACGCGACGTATATCCGTGTTTTTGACGGGCTCCTGCTTCCATAATTAAAGGCACTCAGAGAATTGCGGAAGGAACGGGTTAAGATGAAAAACCAAGAAAAAAATCCAAACAAAAGTAAGGACTGTCTTTAACTATAATGACCATGGAGGGGATAATGGGAAAAAAGTGTAACGGGATAGTTTTCCTGAGCCACTGACTCAACTCATTTTCATGCAAGCACTTCATAATTATATGCACTTTTTTTCCTTTTTCTTTTTTACCCTCATTCTCCCCTACCTCTCTCTTTATCGCCATTCAGTGAGTGGTGACTTTTATAATTATTCTTACAATGTCGTATTGTTTAGACTATCATTTCTGAGGCCATTGTCCTCGTCAAGCGTTTGCTTATGGTGATGGTCTCCTGAATTTCTGTACATCAAGAGTTGCTTAATTTTTCTTTGAACGACAGATATAAGGGATCATAATATATGTTTACATAAATATATATGCATAAAATAATGCTTGTTTGTTTTCAATTTGCATTGTGTTACCAAAAAAAAAATGTTGGATATCTGAATTAATCATTTATTTGAAATGAAAATTGGCTGAGTCTGTATACTCTTTTTGCTATGTACAAAGGAGAGTACATATTTCTGCTCCTTTCAACAACCTGATAATGTCATTTAGTGTTATCGTAACATGTGATCCTGTGAGCATGGTAAGTATGATGATCAACAATGACCACGTGACTGCCACCATGCACCAATGTGAAAGAAGTCGGGTTACCATTCCCACTGCCACGAGCATCCGTTCCTTTAGAATGGGATACAGCAGCATTCTATCCACCTTTACATTGGTCTCTTCGCTTCGTCTTCGATTATTCCTTCTCACCATTTTCATATGATTTCATTATTTCTTCGCCTTTAAGTCTTCACAATATCTTAATTTGCTTTCCTCCCTCAGATTGAAGATCTGACCTTAGGTTTTTCCGACAGTGATAATGATTTAGAAAAGGAGCCCTCGGTGGGAGGAGACTTGGCCCAATGGGTGTTTGCTCTGCCACGTCTTTCGAAGTTCACACTGAAATGTTCCTACTTGCCAGATAGTTTCCTCTCAACAGCTGTCGCCTCAGCATCATCGTGTCAGGTAATATAGTCTTTGACTATAGTTGATACGAGTCATCTAGTGTGGGAAGCATGTATGATTCCTTCTTCGAAAATGAAAAAGAACCTTGTATGTGTGATTTATTTGTGGGCTGTAATTCCTTTGCAAATTAATCTCATTCTGTTTAACATTGATTAAACAATGTTTGCAACTCTAGTCCTCCTCAGCATTATGACACTCAATGTATTAACAAAAAAAAAGAATAGGTTTAGACACTTTTCTTGCAAGAGAAAATGTATAAAAAATACTGATAATCACTTCCGAAATACAATCCTTAGCCGCGGATGGGTTTTACATAGTCTTTACTTTTCTGATGATACACGCGTTCTCTACGATAAGTTTGATTACCGGTATTAAATTTCTGCTATGACACAAACAGTGCGCAACGTGGAGAGAGAGAGAGAGAGAGAGAGAGAGAGAGAAAGAAAGACAGAGAGAAAGAGAGAGAGGGAGAGGGAGAGAGAGAGAGTGGGAGAGAAAGACAGAGAGAAAGAGAGAGAAGAGAATGTGGGGGGGGGAGGAGGAGGGATAAGATCCTTATAGATGCGGTGATGTGGTAGGGTCGCTGTACTATTATTCCCAGGAAATGAACATTGTGCTCATTTTTTTATCTATTTATTTATTTATTCATTTATTTTCTTTCAGGAAAATTCTTTCCTCCTTTTCTCTTTTTCGTCGCTCCGTGAGTGGTGACTTTTATTATTATTCTTACAATGTTGTATTGTTTAGACTATCATTTCTGAGGCCATTGTCCTCGTCAAGCGTTTGCTTATGGTGATGGTCTCCTGAATTTCTGTACATCAAGAGTTGCTTAATTTTTCTTTGAACGACAGATATACGAGATCCTATAGTTGCGTAAATATAAATGCTTAAAATAATGCTTATATGTTTTCATTTTGCATTGTGTTAGAAAAAAAGTTGGATATCTGAATTAATCATTTATTTGTTTTAACTATCAGATTCAAATGATACTGTGATTAATTAGTTCGTTCAATTGACTTTGTATTTCATTTATGTATGAAAAAGAAATTCAGAAATCAAATCAAATCAATCAAAATTGACTGAGTCTGTACACCCCTTTTGCTCTATGTATAAATGAGAGTACATATTTCTGGTACTTTCAATAACCTGATAATGTCATTTAGTGTTATCGTAACATACAATCATGTGAACATGGTATTATGACCACGTGACTGCCACAATGCACCAATGGGAAAGAAGTCGGGTTACCATTCCCACTGCCACGAGCATCCGTTCCTTCAGAATGGGATACAGCAGCATTCTATCCACCTTTACATTGGTCTCTTCGCTTCGTCTTCGATTATTCCTTCTCACCAATTTTACATGATTTCATTATTTCTTCGCCTTTAAGTCTTCACAATATCTTAATTTGCTTTCCTCCCTCAGATTGAAGATCTGACTTTAGGTTTTTACGACAGTGATAATGATTTAGAAAAGGAGCCCTCGGTGGGAGGAGACTTGGCCCAATGGGTGTTTGCTCTGCCACGTCTTTCGAAGTTCAGTCTGGGATGTTCCTACTTGCCAGATAGTTTCCTCTCAACAGCTGTCGCCTCAGCATCATCGTGCCAGGTAATGTAGTCTGTGACTATAGTTGATATGAGTCATCTAGTGTGGGAAGCTTGTATGATTCCTTCTTCGAAAATGAAAAAGAACCTAGTATGTGTGATTTATTTGTCGGCTGTAATTCCTTTGCAAATTAAACTTATTCTGTTTAACATTGATTAAACATTGATTAAACAATGTTTGCAACTCTAGTCCTCCTCAGCATTATGACACTCAATGTATTAACAAAAGAATAGGTTTAAACACTTTTCTTGCAAGAGAAAATGTATTAAAAAATAAAGATAATCACTTCCGAAATACAAACCTTAGCCGGATGGGTTTTACACAGTCTTTACTTTTCTGATACACACGTTTCTCTACGATAAGTTTGATTACCGGTATCAACTTTCTGCTATGACACAAACAGTGCGCAACGTGAGAGAGAGAGAGAGAGAGAGAGAGAGAGAGAGAGAGAACGAGAGAGAGAGAGAGAGAGAAAGGGAGAGAAGGAGAGAGAGAGAAGATAATGTGGGGGGGGGAGGAGGAGGGATAAGATCCTTATAGATGCGGTGATGTGGTAGGGTCGCTGTACTATTATTCCCAGGAAATGAACATTGTGCACATTTTTTTATTTACTTATTTATTTATTTATTTGTTTATTCATTTATTTTCTTTCAGGAAAATTCTTCCCTCCCTTTCTCTTTATCGCCACTCAGTGAGTGGTGACTTTTATAATTATTCTTACAATGTCGTATTGTTTAGACTATCATTTCTGAGGCCATTGTCCTCGTCAAGCGTTTGCTTATGGTGATGGTCTCCTGAATTTCTGTACATCAAGAGTTGCTTAATTTTTCTTTGAACGACAGATATACGGGGTCCTATATGTTTACATAAATATATGTGCATAAAATAATGCTTGTTTGTTTTCAATTTGCATTGTGTTAGAAAAAAAAATGTTGGATATCTGAATTGATCATGTATTTGTTTTAACTGTCCGATTCAAATTCTACTGTGATCAATTAGTTCGTTCAACTAACTTCGTATTCCATTTATGTATGAAAAAAAAACCCAGAAATCAAATCAAAACAATGAGAATTGACTGAGTCTGTATACTCCTTTTGTTCTATTTGGATAAAGGAGAGTACATTTATTATTTCTGTTACTTTCAATAACCTGATAATGTCATTTAGTGTTATCGTAACATGTGATCCTGTGAGCATGGTAAGTATGATGATCAACAATGACCACGTGACTGCCACCATGCACCAATGTGAAAGAAGTCGGGTTACCATTCCCACTGCCACGAGCATCCGTTCCTTTAGACTGGGATACATCAGCCTTCTATCCACCTTTACATTGGTCTCTTCGCTTCGTCTTCGATTATTCCTTCTCACCATTTTTACATGGTTTCATTATTTACTTCGCCTTTAAGTCTTCACATAGATTCGCTTTTCCCCCTCAGATTGAAGGTCTGACTATAAGTATTTCCAACAGTGATAATGGTTTCCTGAAGCAGCCCTCGGTGGGAGGAGACCTTGCCCAGTGGGTGTTTACTCTACCACGTCTTTCGAAGTTCAGTCTGTCCTGTCCCTACTTGCCAGATAGTTTCCTCTCAACAGCTGTCGCCTCAGCATCATCGTGCAAGGTGATGTAGTCTTTGACTATTACTCAGTAGTTGATATGAGTCATGTAGTGTGTGAAGCATGTATAATTTCTTCTTCGAAAATGAAAAAGAACCTTGTATGTGTGATTTATTTATCGGCTGTAATTCCTTTGCAAATTAACCTCATTCTGTTTAACATTGATTAAACAATGTTTGCAACTCTATAGTCCTCCTCAGCATTATGACACTCAATGTATTAACAAAAGAATAGGTTTAGACACTTTTCTTGCAAGAGAAAATGTATTAAAAAATAAAGATAATCACTTCCGAAATACAATCCTTAGCCGGATGGGTTTTACACAGTCTTTACTTTTCTGATGATACACACGTTTCTCTACGATAAGTTTGATTACCGGTATCAAATTTCTGCTATGACACAAACAGTGCGCAACGTGGAGAGAAAGACAGAGAGACAGAGAGACAGAGAGAGAAGAGAATGTGGGGGGGGGGGGGGGGGAGGAGGAGGGATAAGATCCCTATAGATGCGGTGATGTGGTAGGGTCGCTGTACTATCATTCCCAGGAAATGAACATTGTGCACATTTGTTTATTCATTTATTTATTTATTTATTTGTTTATTCATTTATTTTCTTTCAGGAAAATTCTTCCCTCCCTTTCTCTTAATCGCCACTCAGTTAGTGGTGACTTTTATAATCATTCTTACAATGTCGTATATGTTTAGACTATCATTTCTGAGGCCATTGCCCTCGTCAAGCGTCTGCTTATAGTGATGGTCTCCTGAATTTCTGTACATCAAGAGTTGCTTTTTTTTCTTTGAACGACAGATATGAAATATGAAATTATTGATAATTCTGCGGATATAGCAAATGTGTTTAACACATATTTTACAACAATTGGAGAAAATATTGCTCAAGAAATTCCTGATACTGATAAACATTTTTCTGATTTTTTAAATCAATATAATATGAATTCATTATTTTTTACTCCTACCACGAGGTATGAGGTTACTGATATTGTATCTGGTTTGAAAAACAAAAAAAAAAGTTCAGGTTATGATGATATAAGCAATATGATTTTGAAAGGACTTATATCTTCTGTTGCGGATCCTTTGGCACATATTTTTAATTTGTCAATGTTAACGGGTGTGTTTCCGGAACAAATGAAAATAGCTGAAGTCACCCCAATATATAAGAATGGAGATAAGTTAGATGTTAGTAATTATAGGCCTATTTCTTTATTATCTTGTTTGTCCAAGATTTTAGAGAAAATTATATATAAAAGGACGATGAATTTTCTAAAAATGTATGGCGTTATTACAGATTCGCAGTTTGGGTTCCGGGAAAAGCATAGTACCTGTCAAGCTTTGTTGAATTTTGTTGACAAAGTAGCACATGCTTTAGACAATCACTCTCATTTGATTGGTATCTTCCGGGACTTCTCCAAGGCCGTCGACACCATAAACCACGATATCTTGCTTTACAAGTTGTCTCATTATGGTATACGTGGGAAGGCATTGGAGTGGTTCAGGAGTTATCTAACTAATCGCAAACAATATGTTTTTCTGAACAATTATAACTCTGATATGAGAGAACTTCAGTGTGGCGTGCCACAAGGCAGTTTATTGGGCCCGTTGTTGTTTATTGTTTACATTAATGATTTTTGTGCTTCGTCCTATGTGTTATCGTTCATACTGTTTGCCGACGATTCAAATGTATTCTACTCACATGAAGACTCAAATACCCTTGTGCAGACAGTTAATTCTGAATTACAAAATTTATGTGAGTGGATACGAGCAAATAAGTTGTCTTTGAATATCCAAAAAACAAAATATATGCTTTTTAGTAACACTTTAGATAATTTGAATGTGGACATTTGTTTTGGTGACGCTGTCTTAGAAAGTGTTTCCCATATAAAGTTTCTCGGCTTCACAGTTGATAATAAACTTTCTTGGAAATTTCATATTGATAATGTCTGCAAGAAAATTTTACGTAATATAGGTGTTATTAATAGAGTAAAATTTTCCATTCCTCAACATTCTTTGTTTACATTGTATTCATCTTTGATATTGCCTTATTTAAATTATGGAATTTTGGTATGGGGAAATACGCATCAATAATATTGTTGGATAGGGTTCTACTGTTACAAAAGAAGGCTCTTCGCATTATTTGTAATACCGTTCCATATTCTCATACAGATCCTTTGTTCTTTGATAATAAGATTCTGAAAATTAAAGATTTGTTTTTATTACAAATGGGGCAATTTATGTACACTTATAACAATAATTGTCTCCCGTTAATTTTTAACTCTATGTAAAAAAACTCTATATAAAAAATGCACCTTCATTAAATTCTTTTAAAAAGAGATTGAACATGTTTCTTTTGAAGTTTTATAATGTAACCGAATGAATTTAATTTTGTAGGCACGTCATTGTCTTCTCTTCTTTCACTATAGGCTGCGTTCTCTTTGAGGCATAGATATTTTTTACTGCGTGCTAGTATTCCATACGTGCTCTAGTCCCACAGTTACAAACTCTACCGCTGGAAAGCACCTCGACAATATATCACTTTCGAAGACGCTTGGCTAATTGTCTCTGTGGGCTTTCGCCCTTGGTGATTGCATCAAAATTATTGAGGATTTTTTTTCTTTCTCTCCCTCTCTCTCTCTCTCTCTCTCTCTCTCTTTCCCCTCTTATTTGTTTCCTCTTTTCTCACATTTGCTTTTTTTTTCCTCTCTATTCCCGACTTTCCCAGTTTCCCGCACTCTTTGTAGTTGTAAGCTTTTCACCCCCCTTATTTCCCCTTTCCCACAGGTACCCACATGATACAAGCCTGGTCTTTTGAGTGGGTACCTCCACTTTTTTTTTCGCAGAGTGTATATTGAATGTATGTATCTTTTTTGTACTGATTATGTAGATATGAACATGTTGTTAATCCTGTCTGGTTATGTATATATTGTTACTCCCGTGTCAAACTCATAATATTGTTTCTTGTACATTCTGTTGGAAAGAAAAAGTGAAAATAAAGTTTGAATTTGAATTTGAATTTGAATTTGAATATATGGGAACCTTTGTTTGCATAAATATGCCATGCTTGTTTGTTTGCGTTTTGCATCGTGTTAGAAAAAAAAATGTTGGATGTCTCAATTTATCATTTATTTGTTTTAACTGTCAGATTCAAATTATACTGTGATCCATCTCCCCTAGTTTGTTCAATTCGACGGGTTTACCACGAACTGTCCTATCTCAATTTTTGGGGAATTTGAGTTTTTTGCATAATTGTTACATATAGACTCTCCTCTTTGTCGTGTTAAAGTTTCTAAGCAAAAAACGCATTTTTTACAAATATAGGGTGGTCTATCTCAAACCCTCTGATGAGAAATGTAACAAACCCTTTACCACGAATCGTCCTATGTCAGATAGGTCACTTTGTGGTAAAACTTGACGCGGTTGCGAATTGCACCCGCCGCGGACGTCCCCGGCCGCCGGCCCGTGCGCAAGAACTTACGGTGCAGGTCACAGAACTCTTACACATAGAAGAATCACACCCATTCACAACCCGCTGAGCTCGGTGTCGCCACCGCGCGCCAGGATGTGACGCCTCAGTGCACACGCCGCCATGTTGCTTAGCGGAACCTCAGCAGCTCCTCGCGAGTACGATACGGTCAACTCACTGATCGGACAGTATGACAGCCGCTCATAGCCCTTTGATATTTACTTGAACTTGTAAACTGTCAAACTGGTACTTCTCAATCCAGCGTTGACCACAGATTCATGTACCAGAGACTCCAACTCTCCCGTTTTCGGCGGGAGATCTCCCGCCGAAAACCCATTTTTGCACAATCTCCCGTTCTCCCGTTTGAGATTTGATTTCTCCCGCCCTGGCTCTGTGTCTCCCGGTGGAAAGGCTTTCTTACTTATTTTTATCGTATGTTGAAAAAATAAGCCTTAGATACCACCAGAGAACATCTAGAATCCTAGGAACTTCGCGCTTCGCACACATCAACTTTGAGTCTCCCGTTTGCTAGGGGTTTCGGGCGGGAGAATCTCCAGATCAGAAGGTGCTTGGGGTTGGAGTCTCTGATGTACTCATATTTATTTCATTTATTTCACACTCTTCCCTGACAGTTGTCTGTATTGAAACAGGTGTTTTTTCCCCTTTCGGATAGATCTATTTGACTTCGGAGACGTGATCTGCTTTGGTATAAAATAATCTAAGACGCGCGCCTGTCCTTGTCCGTGTCCTGCCATTTTTCTGATACCCCTCTCAACCCTATGTCTTGCATTTTTTTCCCCTCCAATGATATTGTAAGAAGATGTGTGTTCGTGCTTTTGATTTTTCTCCCATTAAACAGGTCAAATTAAATTTCCAGTCAGTCCAGTTGTAAAAATCAATGATTTGTGGATATGATCATGTAATACATCTTCCCCATCTGACATATACTGGTTCAACATATTAGAAATTTGGAAGACAACATCACCTTAATTATCTATATTCCTGCTGTTATCATTATCATTAGTAGTGTGTAGTACAATGTAGTTATCACTATTGCACATATTGGTATATAGGAAGCAATAGGCCTATAGGCATATATACACTGTATATCTGTATACATGAAATAAAACAGAAATCGAGTTCATGCTAATCACCGACAATTTATTTCACCACACCAATTTTTGAGCGATTTGCAACAACACTTGAGAAAGAGCGATTTGCTCAAATATTTGTGTGCTGTAAATAAATTGTTGGTGATCAACATGAACTTGGTTCCTGTTTTACTTTCGATATCATGATATTGCTGCACCAACAAGTAGACTACTTGGTACTCAATCAATAATTATCTATGTATGTATACATATATATATAGAGTGTGAAAACATGCTATGGTATAGTACGAAATTTTAATGTGGCAACAATATGTAGGCAAGACAAGTCTCGCAAATACGTGTATGACAAATATTGCATATTGCGAAAGCAATGTTTCATGATTATGCATTCAATTGGCAATGTGGCAACAACATAAAAATAAATCCATGAATAATGGACACTGTCTGGCAAGAATATGAAAGGCATTCTTGGCAATGATAACAAAGGCAATACATTCATATACACATGTAGTGCAAAATTGCACTCTTGCTCTTGTTAGGTTAAGCACCATTTAAAATAAAATCCTGCAATATAGTTTGAAAGAACAGATGTGAATGTGATAAAAACCTAAAATGGCAACAGACCTCAAAACGCTTTATCCTGGCGAGGAAAGCGCATTATTTAGAAACAAGACACCAAACAGGTTAGTCATCGCATTCTTCATCAGCGACCAGGATGCGATGTGATGGTAGATTAAAATCCGTTTCTGAAGCAGACATACACACAAGGGTATATGTCTGCTCCTGGTCGGACAGATTTCAAAACTAAAACTCAAATTTCAAACACCTAACATGCAAAATTAAAATTTGTTCTTCTGCATGTACCCTCATGAGATGTTGTGGAAAGTTGAATAAAGTTGGTGCAGCATCTGCCCGCAGCCTTGTTATCTGGCCGGTGCGATCGAAGTACTTCTCTTCAAAGTGGTCAGAACACAAGGTAGAGTATGCTTTGGGAATCCAGTGGTCTCTTCTCATGTTCACAATCCATCTTTGGCGAAGAGCAACACCCCTTCTTGGAAATCTAGGATTTTCAACACACAGAGAACATATGATACATGTGAAAATTATTACCATATCAGATTTGTATAGACCTCATATTCATAATCATAAAACATGTGTACCTACAATACAACTAATGGCAAGCATGATGATGATTGCATGCATGGACATGGTCCATGGAAAGCTCCTGATAAGATTAATAACAAGGCACCGGCAGCTGACAGTTTATATCCAATATCACCCCTAACTTTGTTGTAAGAAGAGACTTACATGTCAGCGCAATAACAGATAGTGAGTTACGCATCAGTCAGGTCTAGCTAATTCAGACAGAAGTAAAAATAAACAGATAAAGGTTACCAGAAATTGGGCAGAAACTAGAATCTACAGACTCAGTACTGACGTGACACTGACATTACCTAGTATAAAGTAAGTAGTTTGAGTAATATACTAGAATAGTTAAATTTATTCAGTATTATCAATATCATTGGAACTTGGCAGTCTACCCTACAACTGTTCGTACTACTACTACTACTACTATTACTCTACTTTAATACAAGAGTACACAGTCAGTCTAGACAATCTAGTATCTACTAAACGACTGTAGTGTTGTCACTGACACTGACCCACCACTGGTACTGTGACTCTAGCTAGACAAGAATAAATCTGTGTACGTGTAAAGTTTACACCTAAGCTCAAATTTACATAAATAGATAGTACTTTTTTTCATGTACAAAGCTGCTTGCCCCAACACACAACGTACAGAGTGTATAGCCCCAGGGCCTAAATTAGGCCTACTTGATCTTTTTTATTTTGCATATTTTGGTAGTTGGTGGTAAACACATATGTCGACGGCAAACACAAAATCCAGTGTCTGGGACTACCTTTGCTACTGCGCTCACAAGAAAGCCAACATACGACCGATCCGCCTAATTGTAACGTTACTTGGGGAATTAATTACTTGTTATTCTCATCATGGCTTGGTGTCAAACTTACCTGTTTCCAAATCCTTTTGTCAAGTGATTTGTGCAGTTTACAGCCGCACAATACGGCATTTTAATGCCTCGTTCAGGGTCAGAAAAACACGGTACAACATGCAGTCACTGTATGTGGATAGCGTCTGCTGGGATTTGCACGCAAAAAAGTTCCGCTAAGCAAAATGGCGGACGTCACGTGACAATGAGTCGAGCGACGGCGACAAAACGGGTGGCGAGTGATTCTTCTATGTGTAAGAGTTCTGTGGTGCAGGTACGTGCGCATGTATAAATTCGGGCTTTCACGTGCGTGTGCGTGCAGAAATCTGACAGGCCTGCGCCTACGTGCTGTAAATACTTAGTTGGGGATACGCGCTCCTTGGTGTAGTACTGTACTGTCATCAAAGATCAGTCATGGACGGCTTTCCTCTCACCGGAGATCAATTCCAAGGATTACAGGTGAATTTCTGTTTTTTTATAAGACTACTGTGGGTATAAGGACAAGAATCGTTAGATATTTGTGGAGACAATTCATGAATTCATGAAAAGCTTATAAAAAAAAAAACAGTAAAATGTTGTGAGTTAGTGCGTCAAAACGTTACAGTGTCACTGTAGTGTAGTGTATTAAACCCATAGAGATGTATACTAATAATATACTAGAGCGCGGACTGCGTGTGGCGCGTACGCAGTGCTCGTGTGCCGAGATGAAGAGGCCGCGCGCCATCTTTGTCCGGGCAAAAACAAACATCTCGTCCGGGCAGCGCAGTAGTCAATGGTGGACACGTGAACACGTATACAACAAGCGCTCAAACACGTATTGGCTTTCAGCAAGAAGATGAGGGGGTTGGAGATGAGAGAAGGAAACAACTCAAAAATTTAAGCTGCTAGCAATCTCTTATTATGAGTGGTAAAGAAAATGAAAATCAAACAAAATTTTACTTTGTTCTCAACGAGGTAATACTTTCAAGCCGACCAACACGACCATGGTCCATGCAATACAAAGGGTTCTCTTGGTCTCTTAGACAGCCGGATGCCCCTTGTGATACAGTACTACTACTAGTATACTGCGTCATTTTTTTTTTTTTTTTGGCAATTATATTTTTTCTGTATGAGGGGACTGGATTCTATAGTCGTATCTCTGTATACGAGTGTTTCATTGTCTTTCTATTCTTTTTTTTTTGTTATGGAAATGAAATAAATCATTTTTATAAGTACGTGTAGGCATATTGGTTCCATGACTATGTTCAAGCTCGAAATGCTAATGTTGAAGCTTACATAAACCCTAACCCTAACCCCAAATCATAACACCTAACCCTAATCTTAATCCTCACCCTGCCTTGAACCAAAAGCCCAATCAGACCAGTGATGCTAATTCTATTTTCAGAAAGATATCAATGCCGGAGCATAATATGTCCTGTCACCAGGCATATATTACGTATTCTGAGCTTTTCTCACACTATCACCATCGTGAAATTAACTGCTGGTATTACTGGTATAGCAAAGGGTGGAGGAACGATTTTTTTTTTTTTTTTTTTTGGGGGGGGGGGGCTCAAGGGCCAAATAGGGCACTTAGAAAAGAGCAATTTTTAAACTTAAAAATGGGAGTTTTTTTATTTTGGAAATGGAGCAAATGCCCCCCCCCCCCCCGTTCCGCCGACTTTGCATATAGTTATGTACTGTATCAGCTATCTACAACAGTATAGTAGATCGAGAATAGCTGAGGGAGGGCGGAGTGCCCCTGTCGAAGAATTTTGCAAGACCTTTTCTTTTCTTTTTCTTTTTTTTGTCTTGAATCAATCTGTTTAACACACACTATGAATGTAATTTCAGTTACTTGTGAAAGGAAACTCCGCTCCCCTTCTTTTCTCCTGTTTCTACATCCAAAAGCAGCACATGAACCAGGCATTTTGCAACATAGATCTATGCTACTTTCAGTAGAATTTGCGAATTTAAGAACATTTTCCATTTCCAAACTCCGATGGAGACCTTGGCATAGATGCTAGCCTACTGCCGTTGCATCCCGTCGTCGATCTCCCTGCATGCTCCGCTAGCGCTACACGTTATCGGTACGGTCACTAGTCGAAATTTGCCCGGACCAAAATGGCGAACGCCTCCTTCTATCGGTCACAGGGATTTTACGGAGTCCGCCCTCTAGTGTTCTTAGTATATATCTCTATGATTAAACCTTAACTTCTAAGCCAGACCGTTAGTCGCTGTGGTAAACGTTAACGTTGTCGATGATGGTTTGGGGTACGTGATTGATATCATCTAACTTGGTTAGCGCCTATAAACGTCAGAAAAAAAAAAATCCGAGTTGTTCTTAACATGTCAGAATTGTAAAAAGAGCCCCTTATTATCTGATTAGTTCTAACAGTAACATTGTCACTCAAGGTTAGTTCGAACGTTACGACGTTATACTATGGCAAGTTAGTATTAAGTTAACACTAATACTCCAGTCCAACTAGTTCTACTTTCTATGCTAGACCCTACAGTACTGACGAGCAGTAAACCGTAATAATAGAGGTAGGCTACTGACACTAACATTAAATTAACTGGTCAGTTCTAACGTTACGGGAGTAACAATGTTACTACTGTTAGGCCTAAAAATGTTAACATTAGAACTTGATGTAGTTGAAGATCTCAGTTGGACCCTAACTCAGTTGTTAAACGATCTCTTTGGTCTTAAACGTTAGACAACTTGTGTCTAGAATCTAGCTAACGTCCAGTTAGATAGGCCAAGCCTTTTGGATCTAGGTCTAACCATTACTAACGTTAGTGTAGAGTTTCTAGTAGAACTCAACCTACTTGTATATCCAGGGCTGCAAACATTGGAAACTAGTTGAGAGTGAGACTCCAGGCCAATGCTATAATTTAGGAGTCAAAATGAGTGAGATCAATAACAAATGCATGCAAATGAAATAAGGTTTTAGAAGTGAGAAAGGACCAAAATTAGTCAGAGTGAATCTCACTCGCAATGAGTGAGAGGTGGCAGCCCTGTATATCACTAACCTTGCTTACGCTAGTACTGTAACGTTAAATAGGGACACAGGATCTGACCTGTTAGAGTCTAGAACTAGTATAGACCAATTATCTTAGCGTTATTCTAAAAACTAACAGTTAGGGCGTAGATAGACATTCTACTACAAACGTTAGGCCTAATGTTCTACCGCCGTACCAGCACTTCAGGTAGTATTTTAAAAAAATCCAGATTGTAGTATATCTATGTGTATTCAACGTTACACATCAAAATTGAATACAACTGTACAGTGTAACGTTAGGGCCTAGCTGCTAAGTGGGATCTACATGAACTAACGTTAATGTTAGACTCGAGCCTATAAAAGTCAACTTGACCAAACTCTGGGCTAGATCTCTATTCATCTAGACTCAGTGTCTATCAAGACTAGGCCCTACTGGCGCTGCAAAAGGAAGTGCTTCAAATTAAAGTTTAATCTCATTCGTTTTTGTTAGAACCTTATCTGGATTTGGCCTAGCCCTTGGCCTAGATCGATTATGCCTAACATAGATAGATATTAATCTGTTTCTGTTTCGGTTTCCCCGTACTCGTAGGACGACTGGACTGCTCCAGACAACGTCACTTAACCGAGTTAGACATAGAAGTTGGAACTCAAGTCTAACAGTTACTGCTGATATAATGATTCTAGAATAGACCCTATCTAGGCGTAGTGTCAAACGTCAGAGTCTATTGAATTATCTGACTGATGTCTAACAAGGCCTTGTTATGTAGCTCTACCTCTACTAGATCTCTATCACTAGTCTGGCAGATCATATGTACAACTAGATAGATGGGTCTATTTTCTACTTAAAAATTAAATGGGGTTTTCTGCAAAATAGATTTAAAATGTTATCCCATGGTACTGTAAAACCTGAAGTAGCATGTAGATGGTTTAATCATATTGGGGGTTATCAGTGCGAAAATCCGATCTTTTTTTCTTTTTTTTTTCTTTTTTTCTTCTTTTTTTTTTGGGGGGGGGGGATACTGCATAATGCACCGTATATATGGTATTTTCAAGTTCAGCAAAATGAAATGAGTAATTTGCATGAATCAGCCTCTACTATGTAAAACAAAATCGTGGTAATTATAGTAAGATGAATAATAATGGTGGTAAGTGGAATATTAAGGAATCTATTAATAGCAATGCTTGCAAAATTTGGCATGTACCTTTCCTTCAATTTTTTCACGTTCCTTCTGATTTTCTTGTCTTTTGTGTACGTGTTTGGTGGATTGGCATTCAATACATACAGTACATAGAAGTCGAATAACCGCTGGTGAAACGTCGGCTTTAATACAGAATCTGCGAACTTTTATTTCTTGAGAATTTATCCCTTAGGATTTGCTTATATACATGACAAAATTATAAAATTAAAAATGCAAGTATTTGAGTTGATATAAATTTTCAATCATATGAATATAAGTTTTAGAAAAAAATGAATTGAAGGACAGATCATTGAATGAATGGGTCAATGATGTTGATGTTCAAAATCGTCACAATGTGAGTATTGGCATTAACCTTGAAATGCTGTTTGTTTTCAGATGAAGACCAAAAATCAAGTTCACCACTGGAGATGGCAGAAATGTTGGACCCAGAGGATGACATCCCTTTAGCTGCACTTCAAAGAACTACGAAATCGGGGGCAGATGACCAAAAAAAAGCAGGTATTTTGTATTTTCACTTATTTATAACTTGACACAACACAATTTAAACGTTACATGTATTTGTTTTTAAAGTAGAGAATAAATAACGCGTATGAGAAAACTATGTAAGGGAAACAAGAGAAAAAAGAAATTAGGAGAAATAGGGGCAGTATAGATAATGGACTTACTTGAATAATGTAAATTCAATTATAACAGAGAGTTAGGTTGAAGGAAATAACATTATATGAATGTTTCAATGGCGGTGATGTTCAAAATCTGTCACTACATTAATTGTGAGTATTGATATTGACTCTGGAAGGTTCTTCATTTTCAGATAAAGAGCAACAAATCAAGTTCATTGAGTATGAGAAAAAAATTTGAATTGAAGGACAGATCATTGAATGAATGGGTCAATGATGTTGATGTTCAAAATCGTCACAATGTGAGTATTGGCATTAACCTTGAAAAACTGTTCGTTTTCAGATGAAGACCAAAAATCAAGTTCACCACTGGAGATGGCAGAAATGTTGGATCCAGAGGATGACATCCCTTTAGCTGCACTTCAAAGAACTACGGAATCGGGGCAGACAACAAAAAACAGCAGGTACATGTATTTCATATTTTTCACCTATGTATAACTTGACACAACACAATTGTACATTTTATTTCTTTTTAAAGTAGAGAATAAATAACGTGTACATGTATGAGAAAACTAGAGTTGTGGAACAAGAGAAAGGAAAAAGTAGGAGAAATAGGGGCGCAATAGAAAATGGCTTACATGAATAAAGTAAATTCCCCTTTATGACAAAGAGTTAGGTTGAAGGAAAGAACCTGAAATGAATGGATCAATGATGATGATGTTAAAAAATCTGTTGATGCATTGATTTGGAGTATTCATATTAGCACTGGGATCGTTCTTCGTTTTCAAATACAGATCAAAATCAAGTTCAACAAACAACAATGGAGATGGCAGAAATGTTGGATCTAGAGGATGACATCCCTTTAGCTGCACTTCAAAGAACTACGGAATCGGGGCAGACAACAAAAAACAGCAGGTACATGTATTTCATATTTTTCACCTATGTATAACTTGACACAACACAATTGTACATTTTATTTCTTTTTAAAGTAGAGAATAAATAACGTGTATATGTATGAGAAAACTAGAGTTGTGGAACAAGAGAAAGGAAAAAGTAGGAGAAATAGGGGCGCAATAGAAAATGGCTTACATGAATAAAGTAAATTCCCCTTTATGACAAAGAGTTAGGTTGAAGGAAAGAACCTGAAATGAATGGATCAATGATGATGATGTTAAAAAATCTGTTGATGCATTGATTTGGAGTATTCATATTAGCACTGGGATCGTTCTTCGTTTTCAAATACAGATCAAAATCAAGTTCAACAAACAACAATGGAGATGGCAGAAATGTTGGATCTAGAGGATGACATCACTTTAGCTGCACTTCAAAGAACTACGGAATCGGAGGGGCGACACAGTGACACTCTCGACGACTAGCTAGTCTAGCCACGGACTGCAGGGTGCTGGAGTGGGGACTGGAAAGGAGGGCCGAAACAGGAGGGGGAGACGAATTCATGGATTTTCTTTCCAAATATTTGAAGATTATTGTCCTCAGACCTAGTCTAGTCTTATTAGAAACTGAAAACCACCTGCATTCCTTGGAATTTATCTGCGGTGACGTGTAAAGCCATCCATGACTGATCTTTGATAACAGTAGGAGCAGCTACGTAGCGTAGACCGTAGGCCTACCAGATTTCTGCACGAAGTTCGATTCATCCCGAAGATGTGTATCCAGAGGATGGAAGGGGTAGCCGCTTGTATGTAAAGAGAATACGCCCAGGAACTCGGTATAAAGTTGTCAAGAGAAAAGAAATGTTGCACCACATTGAAAAGACAAACAGGCTAATCCGTACGAGAAAGTTCATTCCGATAAATCTGTTTATCCACCTCATGTCGACGTGTCAATCATGGCTGTCATAAATTCAGCACAGCAAACTGAAGAAATCCGGAAGACGTACCTCGACCTCGAGGACTTGGGAAGGAAAGGCAATGGATCGCTAATCACACGGAAACAAAAGTAAATGACATGGCGCTAAGGAAGAAACGCGCTATTCATTATCTTTTACCTCTAGCGGGCAGTAAGCTAAAAGCGTGCAAAAGCTTATTCCTCAATACGTTAGGAAAAGTAACGTTATTTGCGTCATGAAGAATTTAGGAGCTTGTTATTGTTCAGCAATTTTGCAGCTACTGTGTAAACCATATGCTTCAGGTTGATACATGAATTTTTAAGGCCAATGGTAATATGGCCTTGTTTATCATGCATTCACACTTAGAGTAAACCATGCAATATCGTTTTTCATTTCTGAGAAAAATAAAGCTTTGCACATTAGACATTTCTAACGATGCTTCAGTAAGCGCAGTTGCAAAGTGTTTTTCATACATGTATGTTTGATAGCCTAAATATTACAGCCAAGGAGATCAACATGTCTGACTTGTACACCATTATTGACTGCTGAATTATGATTCCTTCGGTGAGGATTTGTAGTTTTTATCTTAAGCTGGAAATGTAAATGTGTTATCACCAGAACATGCACTGCATGCAGTTATTTCATTTCATTGCATTGCAGGACTTCATGGTTTCAATGTTTTGCTGACAGCGTAACCGCAACTTCTGTTCACTAATGTTTAACTAGTATTTCAATGGGATCACATTAAAAGGGGGAAATTGAATATACTGTCGAATTTCGATAATGATAAACCTGTTTCTTGATAAAAAAAATAATGACAGTCTTGCAGTGCAACAATTTCATAATACCCTCTTTTGTCAATGCTTTTACACTAACTGTTCATGCCATGTTATGTGATTCTCTACGACAATGCAACTTAAACGGGAATCGAAATATTATTGTTTTAAAGAACATGCAGTTCGTTAGATATGAATTCTGTTGTAAAAGTTTCCCATTTTAAATCTGCAATTATTTTCTCATTTCACGTTTAATGCATGGTAATTATTTTGTTTGATGACGTTATTGACTAATTACAATAAAATGTTGTGTGAGTCAGTAAACAAATAAAAAAAAAGTTGTGCTTCAAATTATGTGTCATTCTCTGTCTCTCTGTACATCTCTCTATGCAAGATTAAAGATGTTTGTATGCGTATTTTGGTTGGGGGATTTTTCTTTTTCATTTAATATTTTTCGTCGTGCACTTTATGCACTTTGTGCGTTGTGTCTGTATGTGCGTTGGTTGTATGCATGTTGTTTGCTATCTAGATGTTATTGTGTATGTGTGTTTATTTTTGTTTGTGTGTGTATGTATATATATATTTATATATATATATATAATATATATGTGTGTGTGTGTGTGTGTGTGTGTGTGTGAGTAAGCGTGTGAGGTGTGTGTATGTGTATGTGTGAAATTAAGTGTGTGTGCGGTTGTGCCTGCATGTGTGTTTATTTATGATTATCCAAGTTTTTGGTTAAGGGTCGTTAAATTTCTGAAGGTTGGTATTCAGTTAAATTTATTACAGAAAATGCTACAAGCATTGCTTAGTTGACTACTGTTACTGCCGATTTAACAGGAATAGCACCACCTTGTGGTCGAATCTAAAAATGCATCTCACTAGTATTGACCGATTCGGGTTCGTTGAGGGCAGCAGACATTTTACGGCACAGGGCGCAGCCATGGTGTGTATCAGCCGACCCCCCCTGCTCTCCCCCACCCCGGGGCAATATGTGTATCACGCACTTGTAACAAAGGTTCGCGCACTAAGCAAGCATTCGCGCACTCAGTACGAGACGCCCATTGGCTGAAGCAGTTTTTCATTCTGCGCGCGTGCTAATGTAGGGAGAGGGGTGGGGGAGTGCGGAGGGGGGATCGGCTGATACACCCAGTATGGCGCTGCCCATGCCAAAAATACACATAGCGCGTCACAGAATCGGTCAATAATAGGCAGTACATATAAAGAGAAGACAGGACTTGGCTGACAGAAACGGGTGAGGGATGCTGTGATTGTGACCCGGGGGAGGCGCACAATCTTTCAACCTGCTTCTTCTGCTTTTCCCACTTTGTACCGCTTTTCCACCTTTTCACCTTTTCTGCTCGGTAATCATGTAAGGATGTAGAACAGACAGGCAGTGAAGAATTCATCGTGTTGACCTTCATTGATGCTCGATCGTGTCTCAAGTGTCCAAGTGTAGAAAATAGTGAGTCAGACGTGAAACGATGCATTAAAGAACACGGTGGACAATACCACAGCACAGTTACTTGATTGTGATTCGCTGCAAGTTTGTGAGTACCGTACCGTGCCAGAACAGCGCAAGTGTGTACAGAACATCAGTGTGTGTGATGATCGGATGATGAAGTGTGAATGGAAGTGGAAATCGGGAGACGGATCGGCGGAAGAGTGGCGTGACAAGAAAGAGCCAACCCAAGATGTCAACACAAAGTGCCCGGGTATCATACATTACAGCATATAAGAGTCAGTAGCAATAACCAGCAGCTACATTTCAGTTGAAAGATTGCCTCGTTTGGAGAATGAGACTGTGTAGTGACAGAACTGATTGGGTGGAAACAGTGAGTCTCAACATGAACTGGAACAGAGGCGACTTCAGTGGATACAGTGAAGTAATTAAACCAGTCCTACCAAGTACAAGTATGGCTAGTTAGACATCTAGATTTAGTCTTGGAATATGAATGATGAAAGGAAAGAAAGTCTAACTCTTTCAATGTATTAAGGCCAGGACTAGTCTAGTAGGCCTACCTGCAATCGGTACTAACGTTAAAGTAACAGTGTCTTGGAACAGATCTGCCACAGTGCTAGTACTTAAGGCCAGGACTAGATCTAAGTACTTAAAGTACAATGAGTCTTGGAACAGATCTGCAAGTATACAGGCCAGGACTAAATGCTAAAGTGAAGGAGTCTTGGAACAGATCTGAGTAAACACAAGGCCAGGACTTTACTGAGTATAGTCGTGGAACAGATCTGCAAGTAGGGCCAGGACTAGAAACCACTAAGTACTAAAGCGAAGGAGTCTTGGAACAGATCTAAGTAAACACAAGGCCAGGACTCTACTGAGGATAGTCGTGGAACAGATGATCTTTAACTAAGGCCAGGACTAAGTACTAAAGTTAAGAAGTCTTGGAACAGATCTGCAGGTAAAAGGCCAAGACTATATTAGCAAATAGATGTCGACACAAGGCCACATTGACTAGCACCTAGTCTATGGTGGAAGAGTCTTGGACCGGAAGACTAGAATAAAGGAGAAAAGGTCTGGAAATGGGTCTAATGTTAGATCTGCCGTTAAAGTGAGAGTACTGTTATAAATACCCAAGTCAGAAGTGGATATTGACTGGAATTGGCTGGATCGTAGTCTTACTCTCACAACTTCAAGCCAGCTTGGACTAGATCTACATTTGGACTGTCTACATTGTAGTTCTCAGTGGTGGAGGACCAATTAGCTGTAGAGCCTTGTAACAAAGGATCTAGAACTCTACAGCTTACGAGCAGTCATAAACAAGGCTAGGACTAATACAGTACACAAATTGCTTTGGTACCAGTACAGCTGGAAGCCAGCTTGGACTAGACCTACAGTTGACAGTCTAGTATTGAATGTAGTAGGAGGACCAAAGCAGTGTTGTCTTGGATGAAGCAGTACCAGGACTAAGAGAGAAACGGGCTGGAAGACGGCGCAGCAAGTTTCGAGGTTTAGTTCACGTTTACTTATTTGGGAGCAAAGTGACTTCAGATAGCCATTTGTAAAGATGGATGAGCAGACGTCGGATGATTATCCAATGTATCATCAAGACCCATACATGCCTCAACCATCAAGTCCACTCAGGACACCAGAGAGCTTAGATACAGGCTTTTCAAGAATGCAGCCGCTTAATATGCATGCAAATGGAAACGCACGTGAGGAAATGTCAGCACCAGCTAGTGCTGCAGGAATGGAAAATGCAGCTATGTTGTCATTTCTACAGCAACAGAATCAGCTGATGAGGATGCTCGTTGAGCAAAACATGAAGGCCTCTCTGCCACAAAAGCATGTGAAACCATTCACAGGAGACCCACTACATTACCACTCCTTCGTGCGAGCATTCGAACATACCATCGAAGCTAAGACTTGCAGTGACTCGGATCGGCTGTATTATTTGGACCAATACACATTGGGGGAAGCCAATGCCATCGTGAAAAGCTGCATGTACGGCCAAGACCAGACTGTGGCCTACAGAAAGGCGAAGGATTTGCTACGAAGGAAATTTGGCAATAGGCAGCTCATCGTAGAGACAATGATGATGAAAGCAGTGCAATGGCCTGACATCAAACCAGAAGATGGAGAAGAACTCCATCGCTTCTCGATTTTCGTAACCGAGCTGCACAATCTTGCAAGGGACCTCAACATGGAGTCAGAGGTCAACCACTCTCACAACATAAGGCTGATCATTGGAAAGCTCCCATACAAGCTGAGGGATAAATGGAGAAATCGAGCAGATGACATCCAAGAGGAGAAGCAAGGCAACATAACCTTCGATGATGTGGTGTCATTCATCGCCAAGCAAGCAAGGATTGCAACGAATCCGGTGTATGGGAATCTGAAGTACCAGGCTAAACCACCAGCAAAATTCGTAGGCACAGGCAAGGTGTCTGCAAGTGCAGGCAAATCAAGTTTCAGCACATCGGCGATGCCTGCAGCAAAAGCAGAGAGCAAGAAGGAAGTGTGCTTGTTCTGCAGCAGGGGGACACATACTCTGGCTGATTGCACAGTGCTCGCATCCAAGCCATATGAAGACCGCCTGTCATTTTGCAAAAAGGAAGGTCTGTGCTTTAGCTGTCTTCAAGGTGCTGCCCACTTTGCAAGAAACTGCAAGAGGAGATTGAAGTGCAGCATTTGTAGCAAACAACACCCAACAGTGCTGCATAGGGAGTTTAAGGTGGATCAACCTAACAGGGAGAACAACTCGGCTGGCACTCAGCAGCAAGCTATAGAACCAGAGGCTTCTGCCACTATTACACAGCAGCCACAACAGAATAGTGAGAACAAAAATCAAGCGGTGGCATCAAACACAATTAAGTGCAGCTTAAACACAAGTTCACCAGGAAATGACACCTTGCCAGGCATTGTGCCTGTCAGAGTACGCTCACGAAGGACAGGTGTGTGCAAAGAGACGTACGCATTCATCGACTCTGGCAGTAACGCGGTCTTCTGCACAGAAAAGCTGGCAACAACATTGAATGTGCAAGGCAAGACGATCAACCTCCACGTGTCTACCATGACAGACGAAAAGATTACAACCAGCCAAGTGTTGAGAGACTTAGAGGTTATGGATGTGCAGGGACACAACATCATACGACTGCCAGAAGTTTACTCACAACAGTACATACCAGTAGACAAGGAAGACATTCCTAGGCAAGAGGATGTGCAGAAATGGCGCTATCTGCAGAACATCGAAATGCCTTCCTTAGCAGAAGAGGCGCACGTTGGATTGCTAATAGGAAGCAATGTTCCGAAGGCAATGGAGCCAGTAGAGGTGATAAGCAGTGAAGTTCCAAATGGGCCCTTTGCATGCAGAACAGTTCTTGGATGGCTGGTGTACGGTGTATCAAGGGATGGAGCTAAAGGAAACAAAATCCAGTCTCACAGAGTGAAGGCTAAGGCCGACATTGACCAGCAGTTTGAAAGGCTGTTCAATCAAGATTTCAATGAAAGGATCATTGATGACAAGGAAGAGAAGTCACAGGAAGACTTGATCTTCATCAAGAAGGTAGAGCAGTCGATGAAGCTGGAAGATGGTCATTATGAAATAGCTCTTCCCTTCCGTAGAGATGATGTGAAGTTGCCGAATAACAAACTTCAAGCAATGCAGCGAGCAGGCCACTTGAAGAGAAGGTTTGAACGACAAGCAGACTTCAAAAGGGAATACACAGACTTTGTAGACTCCATGATGAAGAAAGAGTACATGGAGAAAATACCTGAGGAAGAAATACAAAGAAATGATGGAAGAGTGTGGTATCTTCCCCATCATGGCGTGGTACATCCTCAAAAAAAGAAGCTGCGGGTCGTCTTTGATTGCTCAGCCGAGTATGGAGACTTCTCTCTCAATAGGGAGCTGCTACAGGGGCCGGATCTTGCAAACAAGTTGTTTGGAGTATTGACCAGGTTTCGTCAAGACAGAGTGGCAATGCAAGCAGACATAGAGGGCATGTTCTCACAGATCCGTGTACCTAAAAGAGACAGAGACATGTTGAGATTTCTGTGGTGGGAGAACGGCGACATTGAGCGACCTTTGACAGAGCACAGAATGAAGGTACACGTCTTCGGTGCTGTATCATCACCATCATGTGCCAACTTTGCATTGAAAAGAGCAGCACAGGACCAGACAGGTAGCTTCTCAGATGAGGTCATTCGTACTGTGCATCGAAACTTCTACGTCGATGACTGTTTGTGCTCAATGCAGAGTGTACAGGAGGCTGAGAAATTGGTGTCAGACCTAACAGAGATCTGCAGAGGAAGGGGATTTCGTCTGACGAAGTGGCTATGCAATGAGCCAGAGGTGCTAGCCAAGATCCCAGTGGAGGAAAGAGCAAAGAGTGTACGAGACTTGAGCTTAGATGTCAAGAATGAGATCACCGAGAAAGCACTGGGTATTGTGTGGTCTACAAGTGAAGATAAGCTGGGTGTGACGATCAATCTGAAGGACAAACCTGAGACAAGAAGTGAAGTCTCGCCAAGCAATCTGCATGTTGAATTGGAATTGAAGAAAACATGCCTTGCCACGGAAGTGACCAAAGAGGAAACTTCAAATCCCACAAGCGAACTTATCCATCACTACTCAGACTGGATGAGACTGAAAAGGGCAGTGTGCTGGTTGAGGCGATTTGTGAAATGGATGAGTCAGAAGAAGGAGCAGACCACTTCTCAAGAAGAATCCCTGAAAGGGAGACTGACACTTCAGGAAATGCAAGCTGCAGAAGCAAAGATTGTGGGTTTTGCCCAGAGTGAAACATTCCCATGTGAAATTGAGGGACTACAGAACGAAGGCTCAATTCAAACAGCAAGTAAAGGAGAACGGAAAACAAGGGTGAAAAGAGCAAGTCCTATCTATAGACTTGACCCAGAGCTGGATGAGGGCCTGCTGAGAGTTGGAGGAAGGCTGAGTCGAGGTTCACTTCCCATGAATGTGAAACATCCTGTAATTCTCCCTAAGAAGAGTCATGTGTCAAAGTTGATCCTAGAACACATACACAAGATGTCAGGGCACAGTGGGAGAAACTATGTACTAGCTCGACTTCACCAGAACTACTGGATGCCAAGTGCAAATTCTGCCGTCCGGAAGATAACGGGGAGCTGTATCCAATTCAGACGTAACCGAGCAAAGGTTCTTCAGCAGAAGATGGCAGACTTACCAGCTGACAGAATCAAGCCCGATGATCCTCCATTCACAAGGGTAGGAGTCGATTTCTTTGGCCCACTGGATGTGAAGAGAGGACGTACAGTTGTGAAAAGATATGGTGTGATGTTCACATGCCTTGCAGTCAGAGCAGTGCATATCGAGAAGGCTGACAGTCTCAATACAGATTCATGCATCGCAGCCATTAGAAGGTTCATTGCACGGAGAGGTGCAGTGCAAGTAATGAGATCTGACAATGGCACTAATCTGGTTGGAGCAAAAAGAGAACTGAAACGAGAGATAGATGCATGGAATCAAGCACAGATCAACGATGCACTGCTGCAACGCAACATACAGTGGAGCTGCAATCCTCCCGGGGGCTCACATCATGGCGGCGTCTGGGAACGACAGATACGCACAGTGAGAGAGTTGCTGTTTAACCTTGTAAAGCAGCAAACACTAGATGACGAAGGTTTGCAGACACTCCTTTGCGAAGCAGAAGCCATCATTAATGGGAGGCCCATTACCAAGGTGTCAGATGACCCAACTGATTTAGAAGCATTAACTCCAAACCATCTGCTTCTAATGAAGTCACAACCACAACTACTAGGTGTTTCAAAAAACATTTCCCACTTTTGATCATAAATATTTCAAAAACTTTTCATTCGATAAAACTGTCATTGATATGAGTAATAGCTGGATAGTGTACAATTTGGTTGAAGGTAATTTGCACGTGAAATCATAAATCAGTTTCATTAAATCTAAGATTGATTTTGAAGTAAGGTTTCAGATTTTGGTCAAATTTTAACCCTCTGTACAAAAATTGAACTTCGCACAGGAACCAATGATGTGTATGTGAGTGTGTGCTGACAATGGCCCTGAACAATGGACATGCCTGAACTACCTGTTGACTAGGCGTCAGTCTGGCGCTCCCTGGCACATGAATGCTTAATCAATAATTCATGTGGATTGCCCTGGGCACTGCTAGTCTGAATTCATGCACGGTAGAGTGCTTGCAAACACCACATTTCATTCCAGCTGGCAATCATTTTCAAATTTTGCTTCTGACATATCACTAAATTTGGGACATAAATAAGCATGAATGATCTAAAGTTCCTCATTTTAATACAACTGTCTACTAATTAAATAGTCTGACAAATTTTTCACTTTTTCGATAAAAAGAGATCATTTTTGGTAAAGAGTTCAGCAGCATTTATCATTGGGGCGATTTGTTTCAGAGTACATTTATTTAAGGCTCCATATACACAAGTGTATATATATACTCTAATTGATTTTCTTTACTTCCCGTCACCACGTTTACGATACAACAGAAGGTATTCATTGTAATTTTGTTTTTCAGAAGTAGGGAGAGCACTGACGCGACTCTACGACAGTATCGACAGGCGTTTGACTTTACACAGATACTGCCAGAGGCTGAATAAAGACTAGCTGTGATAGTGGAATTTCTCATGAATGAATAATGAAGCATTCAAACCCTGGCCATTGTTCAGGACCATTGTCAGGGTGTTAACCACACACTCCCATACACACCCATTGACCCCTGTGCAAAGTGAAATTTTGTACAGAGGGTTGAAAATAGAGCAAAGTCTGGAACCTAACTGTGAAATTAATCATGGATTTCATGAAACTTATTTATGCTTTCATATTTAAACCACCTTCAACCAAATTGTACACTATTCAGCTATCACTCATATCAATGGCAGTGTTATCTGATATATAGTTTTTGAATTATTAAGAATCAAAAGTGGGAAATGTTTTTTGAAACACCTAGTACCACCAACGGTGAGCCGAGAGACTGATGTGTATGCCAGACGAAGATGGCGTCAGGTGCAGTACATGTCAGATATGTTCTGGCGCAGATGGACGAAAGAATATCTTCCCCAGTTGCAGCAGAGGCAGAAGTGGGTGGAACCACAACGCAATCTCCAGGTTGGTGACTTGGTGCTGCTGGTGGACCAGACATTGCCGCGAAACACCTGGTTGCTGGGGAGAGTGATGCGCACACTACCAGATGCTGAGGGCTACGTTCGCAGCGTAGAAGTGAAGACAAAGTTGGGTGCTTATACGCGGCCTATCAGCAAGTTGTGCCTTTTGCTGGAAGGAGATGTGTGATCAGTTGTGGGATCCTGAATTTTGTGAATTATTTTGTGCATATGATGTGGTGCGAGCCAAGCGCCGCCACAAATAGATTTGATATGGAAGTTGGACCACAGCTGTATGTTTTGGAGCATCAAGCAGGATAGCATGACGTTTACATGGAGCGTGTATGCAGCAGGATCAGTTATGCAGCAACAATTTGTGAATCGCGTGTTGAAATAGTGTGAATATTGCTTGCTTCAAAGATAATAGCAAATGTATAGTAGCTGTGGTGCGAGCCAAGCGCCGCCACACTCTTAGTTCACCATGATTTTATGATCATCGCGTATGTGCCATCTCGCATTCAGCAAAGTTTGCTCAAGTGCATGATAAGGACACTCCGAACCGTGTGACGCACACTGAACATATGTGAAAGCAACAAATATAGAACTTGAAGAAAATTGGACATGTTAGATATATACAGACAGAGACTGTATCAAGCTGACTCGTATAAGCTTCAAGCGATATTGGACTTCATGGCCGCAGTTGCATGAAGAGTACGAATGTAAATGGTTGCATTTGTTGTGTTTAAGCTGAAATAACATCAGTTTTCAGAGAAAAAAATGATCCATTTATAACAGAGAAAATTCTGGTGTGTAACACAAGGTAAAGGCAGTTGTGTTATTTGTCACACATTTGTATTGCATTTTGAGTCACAAGGTGATTATGAAAAGGAGTGCTACGCCAGTTGACCACTAGAAGCATGCTTTTGATGCTTAAAAGAAGAATTTTTTTTTGTGTGTGTGACTAGTGGATATCTCTCATGATACTGCATCATATGGATATGTTAAAGTATGTGTGTATTTTTTGGAGATGACATTCAGAAAATAGAGCTCCAATTGTAATTTTGCTCTTTTAAATAGGTGAAGAGTAATAATTTGCCAAAAGTGGTATATGAGATTAGAGTAATTGCATGTACACACTATGTAATAGCACTGAACATATGCAGTTTAGAAGCATACTGAAGGTTTGAGTTGTTGACAAAGAGACTCCCAGTAATATGTCTTTGGATATATTTTGTTTGATCTATGCTCACTTCAGTGTGTGAGTCATTTGGTGTAATGCTTTATGACATAATGGAACAGTTCAAAGGTGTACTGTATGATATTATGTGTTTTTATGTTATGCTGTGCAGACACAAGTCTGAATCAAGATTCAAGATGGAACATGAGAGATATAGTACAGATGTACAAACACAAATATTCCCAAATCAGTCAAGGTGTTGACCAGAGAATTTGGTATGCAAACCATTGGTTTTGTGTAGTTAATTTTGGAAAAGTGTGAAAACAAAAGTGCATTTTGTAATTGCAAGTGTATTGCATTGTATTCTCATTTTATGGGAGTTGCTGTAGTATAAGTTAAGTTTAAACAGGGTTTTGTGATATCACAAAGTCAGAAAGAACAAGAGAGATAGAAGCAGTGGTATACTGTATCAACGTACATTTTATTGTCTCAGAATCAGACAAAACCAAGTGGTGATTTGTTGTTCTGATGCTGTTTGCTTTATGCTATTATTGAGGTACAGCATGGTACATAAATGCCATTAATAGTGAATAGTGTATGCAAATATGCTCATCAGGTGATAATGTTTGCAGACTTCGTGTTGATAGGTTTTGGTAAAATAGAAATCGAGAGCTTGAAAAAGCCAAAGGAGGATTCAAATGCATAATGAAAGTTTTTGTATTTGAACAAAGGTGGTTTGTTGTTATGGACAAACATGTTATCTGGTGTTCTGTATATTTGTTGCATAAGGAATTGTTCCTAGTTGTAGAGTGACAAGCTGAGTTTCAAAGCTAGATTTGTGCATTTACAAGTTGGTCATGTACATAGAAACACTCTCTGAAACACAAAAGCTAAACTCAGAGAAATTGTGATGTCAATCACTTGACGATTGATTCTAGTAAAAAGAGCAGCAGGAGGTGCAAGTGCCTTGAGTAAATACATGCCTTGTATTGAGTTGAGTAGGATGCTCATCAGTCAGAACAGTTTAAAGCGCCAAACTCAAAGGAGCATTGGGTTATGTGTTTTATATTAACTTGTTCTAGTTTGTTTCATACTATAATGTATGCATGGTAGATAACCATCTGTTCGTATTTGATTTTGTTACTAGAACATTGAAGTGTTGTGTAGAAACCTAAGTGAAGTTTCTTAAGCACAGATAGTGCATGGTTTAATGGTGATACCATTTGATTATATATTGTTGGTTACCATGGTTTAAAGGAAACAGAAAGAGGTAATTTTCACCGGCAAGCGTGTTGAAAATTAAGGGGCCGGAAAATGTTACTGCCGATTTAACAGGAATAGCGCCACCTTGTGGTCGAATCTAAAAATGCATCTCACTAGTATAATAGGCAGTACATATAAAGAGAAGACAGGACTTGGCTGACAGAAACGGGTGAGGGATGCTGTGATTGTGACCCGGGGGAGGCGCACAATCTTTCAACCTGCTTCTTCTGCTTTTCCCACTTTGTACCGCTTTTCCACCTTTTCACCTTTTCTGCTCGGTAATCATGTAAGGATGTAGAACAGACAGGCAGTGAAGAATTCATCGTGTTGACCTTCATTGATGCTCGATCGTGTCTCAAGTGTCCAAGTGTAGAAAATAGTGAGTCAGACGTGAAACGATGCATTAAAGAACACGGTGGACAATACCACAGCACAGTTACTTGATTGTGATTCGCTGCAAGTTTGTGAGTACCGTACCGTGCCAGAACAGCGCAAGTGTGTACAGAACATCAGTGTGTGTGATGATCGGATGAAGAAGTGTGAATGGAAGTGGAAATCGGGAGACGGATCGGCGGAAGAGTGGCGTGACAAGAAAGAGCCAACCCAAGATGTCAACACAAAGTGCCCGGGTATCATACATTACAGCATATAAGAGTCAGTAGCAATAACCAGCAGCTACAACTACTACTCGATGAGGACATTATTATAAAATATGTTTGAAAGGACAAGTTGAGAAGCCTCCCACCCCTTCCTTCAAGATTCCTTTAATACGGTGAAAGAAACAATCAGCATGAACAGTGTAGTTAACGTAGATGAAAAATCATTGCTAACTACGAATTTTCCCTCCAGTAGATGCCTATCACAAACCGTGAGAACCTGGTTGGTATATTGGCCTATTTGATTATATTTGTATTTAAAAAGTGCGAGTCCATATCCTAAGTTATAATGGTCAAGTGGGGCATCAAGATTACAAATAAAAAAATGCACCTCTGGTTCCGCCCCATGCATATTATACGGTCCGTGAACATGGGACAGTTCGTGGTAAAGCATCGACACTCGATTCTCCGGTGATTTCGACATAGGTCGCATCGTGGTAAAGTTCGAAGACTCGCTACTGCAGTGCGCGCAAGATAGGACAGATCGTGCAAAGAATCTTCGCATAAACACGGCTCAATACTGTTTTTCTATGAAACCGTAAACTAATATGTAAGTTTACAAGTTTCTTGCTAGAAACTTTGTCGGCACTGTGACATGTTCTTTGGCACAAACTATCCCTAGGTACTCTTCTCTCTTATGGCCTGCGTTCTATAGATAAGCAATAAGCCATTTCTGGAAAAGTAAGGCATAAACAGAGATACAATGTTTAGAAGCGATTTTCTCAAAACGTCATTATTTGAGATAGGACAGTTCGTGGTAAACCCGTCGAATTGACTTCGTATTTCATTTATGTATGGAAAAGAAACTCAGAAATCAAATCAAATCAATCTAAATTGACTGAGTCTGTTCACTCCTTATGCTCTTTGTATAAAGGAAAGTATAATATTTTTGGTACTTTCAATAACCTATGATAATGTCATTTAGTGTTATTGTAACATTTATAATCATGTGAGTATGGTTAGTATGATGATCAACAATGACCACGTGACTACCACCATGCACCAATGGGAAAGAAGACGGGTTACCATTCCCACTGCCACGAGCATCCGTTCCTATAGAATGGGATACATCAGCCTTCCATCCACCTTTACATTGGTCTCTTCGCTTCGTCTATGATTATTCCTTCTCACCATTTTCACATGATTAACTTATTTCTTCACCTTTAAGTCTTCACAACATTTTAATTCGCTTTCCTCCTTCAGATTGAAGATCTGACCTTACGTTTAACCGAAGGTGATAATGGTATTCCAAATCAGTCCTCGGTGGAAGGAGACCTTGCCCAATGGGTGTGTGCTATGCCACGTCTTTCAAAGTTCAGTCTGACGTGTCCCTACTTGCCAGATAGTTTCCTCTCAACAGCTGTTGCCTCAGTATCATCGTGCCAGGTAATGTAATCTTTGACTATAGTTGATATGAGTCCTGCAGTGTGGGTAGCGTGTATAATTTCTTCTTTAGAAAATGAAAAAAAAACCTGGTATGTGTGATTTATTTGTCGGCTGTAATTCCTTTGCAAATTAATCTCATTCTGTTTAACATTGATTAAACAATGTTTGCAACTCTAGTCCTCCTCAGCATTATGACACTCAATGTATTAACAAAAGAATAGGTTTAGACATTTTTCTTGCAAGAGAAAATGTATTAAAAAATAAAGATAATCACTTCCGAAATACAATCCTTAGCTGGATGGGTTTTACACACTCTTTACTTTTCTGATGATACACACGTTTCTCTACGATAAGTTTGATTACCGGTATTAAATTTCTGCTATGACACAAACAGTGCACAACGTGGAGAGAGAGAGAGAGAGAGAGAGGGGGGGGGGATAGACACAGAGAGGGAGGGAGAGAGAAGAGAATGTGGGGGGAGGAGGAGGGATAAGATCCCTATAGATGCGGTGATGTGGTAGGGTCGCTGTACTATTATTCCCAGGAAATGAACATTGTGCACATTTGTTTATTTATTTATTTATTTGTTTATTCATTTATTTTCTTTCAGAAAAGTTCTTCCCTCCCTTTCTCTTTGTCATCACTCAGTGAGTGGTGACTTTTATAATTATTCTTACAATGTCTAGTTAGGGCATTTTAGAAAATTTCTGGACCATCTGTGAAAAAATTGCTTACCAATAGCTTTCTTCACCAATGTGTTCACTAAGGTGTCTACTAACACCTCTCAATTAGTTCCAACCCAAATCCTTGTGGAAAATTCTGGGGAGCCAATCAAAATCGAGCACCCGGAGGGGGCGGGGCAGAAATGGAAAAATATATATTTTTTTCCAATATAAGCGAGTGAGATGTCTAATTAGGGGTTTCTGGGGGTGCGGAATCGATTCCCACAATTTGTTTTGAGTACAAACAACTCTCTGACCGTGAAATAGGCCACGCCTCCTTTTTGCCCCCGCCGAAATACGTAAATATTGGTATTTTTATACTTATCTCATTAGGTTTATATAATGGGTTTTTAGGGTGCACTGAAAACACTTGTGTGCGATGGGAAGTAGTCGTTACCATTTCTCTTATAATCATATTACTGCTGTGTATACTTATTAAATGTTTGATTCTCAATAGTTTTGAACCAACATCCTCGTGGAAAAAACAACAACAACAACAACTGTGGAGCCAGTTAAATCTACGCAACAGAATGGGAGGGGTTGTCAAACAATGGGAAGATTTTTTTTTTTTTGGCCAGTATTATCGTGTGAGATGTCCAATTAGGGGTTTCTGGGGGTACTGAATGGATTCGAAACATTAGTTTTGAGTTAAAACTACTACCTGATCATTAAGATAGGCCACACCTACTTTTTGCACCCGCCGAATCATGTATTATTGGTATTTTAATTTATACGCATCTCGGTGGGTTTATGTAGTGAGTTGGTTAGAAAGCTGCATTGAGTTCTATCATCACTTAATTTGAGCTACACCTCCTCTTAAAACAGTTGGCAAAACACTGAAACATAAGTGTGCAAAATAACAAAAGTAGTCGTTCCCTCTTCTTTTAATTCCATTATGCCCATTTAAATCCAACATAAATGTATCTCAATATTGAAACCTTGGTACATTATCCTACTCACAGACATCTCCCTCACTGCTCCCATCAGCTGTTTGGTCGATGTTCTGGCAACAGCTACCATGGCATTTGCCGCAAAAAGAAATACACTTGACTCCTTACTTTTTATTATACAACTTGCTTTTTACAACTGAGGGCCGGCGACTGTGTGCTACAGTCCCCCTCAGAGTTACAGCTGACAAACTTCAGAAAATAGTCCTTTGCAATGGGTCTGTTGAAGGGACCGGTGCGTAACCTTGGTCCTCAAGCTTCCATCCATACTCCAAGACATCCAATGATGGAGTTTGCAACATTAGCCAATCTCTAGTTTGGAGATAAGTTTGTAGAGAATGCTGCTCTGCAGCTTATGTTGTCGGGGACATGTAATTTCTCAGTTTTGATGCTCCCAGCAGCAGCCCGCTTGCTGAAGACGACCTGGGTCGTCAAATCTCAAGTCTCCAAAGTCTGTTGGGTGGTCTTCCATGGAACATGAGCTTGAATAATTCACAGCTGACTTTAATGATGTCATCTTTCTTGCCTCGGATGTCCAGAGACGCATCCATGGCCTGTTTCGCCTTGTCAGTCTCGCAGAGCTTGTTTACCAAAGTTGATTTGCTGAACCCAGAAATTGCTGACACTGTATCGCAGCCGGAAAAGCCGTGCAAGAATTCAAGATCAAACACTTCCGGTATCTCTCTGGGAGGGCCTCCCTTATCTTTGGGATTATAATCATAAGATGTTTCCTTGGCGCTTGTGAGGAAGATAGAGTGAATCAGCAAAAAGATGATGTCGGTGTCCCCAGCCCTCACCTCAACAGTAGAATCTTTTGCCTCATCTAGAGCTGCCCGGACTATAGCAGTGTCTGTATCATCATGGTTGCTGTACACTGATCCCATTTCTACTGAATGTCTGAATAAGCAGCAGAATAAAATGGGCCTTGTTGCTCTTGCTTTTCTCTTGGAACGAGGCTTTTGATGTCTGGGCGAATCAGAATGTCACATCAAGCATTCTTTGTTCGTCTCCGGTGATCAAGGCCCCTAGTGGTGCTGCCGTATCCGTCAGAGACCACATTGATTTGGAGAAACTGGCTCCCCATGGACTTAAAAAATAGAGGTATCTCTTGGCAATGCCCTTAGCAGGTGAGGTTAGCTTCCCATTTGACGTTGCGCAAGAGCCATCCACCATCCGTCACCAGACTCGTGCAGGGGTTTATTCTACGGGTTCCACAGAAGTCTTGCTAGGGTGCATGGTTTCCATACACAGTGAATTTGGTAAGCTCTTACCAAATTCACTTTGTATGGAAACCATGCAGTCAGTTTCTCAGACCATGAGCGGTCAGGTACATGGACTAAAATCACGATAGAAACCACACTCATGGGTGAGGCCAAATCCTCAAACAGTCTTAACAGAGGACGCTTCCGGAATGAATCTCCTCACAGGTGTTGGGTTAAGACGCTAAACCACTTCTCATGCATTCACCAGGAACTTGAACAAGGTATGAACAAGCGTGAGGTACCTGACCACACGCACGTCACAAGAGCCCAGATGAAGAATGACGAAGATGCTGTCAACGCCATTTTCGGATGGTTGGAGGAGATCGACCTCTTCGATGCAACATGGGACAAGAAGACCCTAGTATCCTTTATAACAGGATTCAGCAGCACTCCAGAGGACCCAGTCAACGCTGATCAGGCAGAGGAGATTGGCAGAGCCATGCTGGCCAAGATGAATGGACGAACGGTTCTGGATTCAATTGAAACTAAAGCAAAAGTTGAAGTCATGAGAGAGCCTTAGAAGTGGACCCAAAGTCAATGGAAAGAAGCTGGTTATTGACTCACTCAAGCTCTTCAACCGTCTAATCATCATCAGTTTGCGTGAAGTCAAGACCGAAGGTCTGTGATTTGAGTTGACGCCAACACCAATGTCTCTATTTGACAAAGACTAGAAGTTGCGAAATCCAGACAAGGCTGCCCAAGCAAGATTTCTGAAAGCATTTGTGGAAAGCGTTGAACGAACCCCCTGCATGAGTCTGTTTATTGATGGTGGATGACTATACTGCACAACGTCAAGCGGGAGGCTGACCTATCCTGGAAGGGCATTTCCGAGAGCTACCTTCAGTTTTTGAAGTCCATGGGGAGCCAGTTTCTCCAAATCACTGTAGTCTTTGGTAGATACGGCAGCTCTGCTAAGGACAATGATCACCTGAGACGAACAAAGAATGCACGATGTGACATTCCCTTTCACCCAGACATCAAAGCCTCGTTCCAAGAGAAAAGTTCATTCACAACAAGAGCAACAAGCCCCGGCTCATTCTGCTGCTTGCTGAGAAATTCAGTAGAAATGGGATCAGTGTACAGCAATACCATGATGATACAGACACTGCTACAGTCCGGGCAGCTCTAGATGAGGCAAAAGATTCTACTGTTGAGGTGAGGGTGGAGGACACCGATATCATGGTTTTGCTGATTCACCCCATCTTCCTCACAAGAGCAAAAGAAACATCTTGTAGTATCGCAAAGATTAGGGAGGCCCTCCCAGAGAGATACCGAAAGTGTTTGATCTTGAACTCTTGCACAGCTCCTCTGGCTGCGATACAGTGTCAGCGATTTCTGGGTTCGCAAATCAGCTTTGGTAAACAAGCTCTGAGAGACTGACAAGGCGGAAAGGGCCATGGATATGTTTCTGGACATCCGAGGCAAGAAAGATGATTAAAACCGGCTGTGTATTATTTAAGCTCATGTTCCATGGAAAACCATCCGAAAGACTTAGAGGCTTGAGATTTGACATCTTCACCAAGCGGGCTGCTGATGAGCGCATCAAACCTGACAACAGAAGCTGCAGCGGAGCATCCTCTACGAGCTAATCTCCAAACCAGAGGTTGGCTAATGTTGCAAACTCCATCATTGGATGTCTTGGAGCATGGATGGAAGCTTGAGGACCAAGGTTATGCACCGGTCCCTTCAACAAACCCCATCACAAAGGACTATTTTCTGAAGTTTGTTAGCTGCAAACTGTGAAGGGACTGTAGCGCACTGAAGTGCAGTTGTAAAAGCAAGTAGTTATGCATTTCTGTTTGCGGCAAATGGCATGGTAACTCTTGTCAGAACATCAACCATACAGCTGATGGGAGCAGTAAGGGAGATGTTGGGGAGTAGGATAAAGTACCAAGGTTTCAATACAGTTCTGTTGTGCCAGATTTAAATGTGGCATAATGGAAGTAAGAGAAGTGGATTGCACAGTTAATGGTATGTTGCAGTATTTTTTGCTCACTGTTTTAAGAGTTGATACAGCTCAAATTCAATAATAGAACTCAATTCAGTGTTCTAAAAAACTCACTGAATAAACCCACTGATGTACCTATTTTAATGGTCAGGTAGTATTTTTTACGCAAAACTTATGTATCGAATCCTTTCAGCATCCCTAGAAACCCCTAATTGGACATCTCACAAACTAATACTGGAAAAAAAAAATCTTCCTATTGATTGACACCCCCACCCTTTTGTTGCTTTAATAGGTTTAACTGGCTCCACAGTTTTTGGGGGTTTTTTTCCCCACAAGGATGTTGGTTCGAAATTATTGAGAATCAAACATTTAATAAGTAAAGCCTATTTACAGTAATATGATTATATTTGGTGTTATGGATATAAGGGAAATGGGAACAACTACTTCCCATCGCACACAAATATTTTCAGTGCACCTTAAAAACCTACTATATAAACCCAATAAGATACGTATGAAAATACCAATATTTACGTATTTCGGCGGGGGCAAAAAGGAGGCGTGGCCTATTTCACGGTCAGAGAGTTGTTTGTACTCAAAACTAATTGTGGGAATCGATTCTGCACCCCCAGAAACCCCTAATTAGACATCTCACACGCTTATACTGGAAAAAATATATATTTTTCCATTTCTGCCCCGCCCCCCTCCGGGTGCTCGATTTTGATTGGCTCCCCAGAATTTTCCACAAGGATTTGGGTTGGAACTAATTGAGAGGTGTTAGTAGACACCTTAGTGAACACATTGGTGAAGAAAGCTATTGGTAAGCAATTTTTTCACAGATGGTCCAGAAATTCTATAAAATGCCCTAACTAGTCGTTTTGTTTAGGCTTTCATTTCTGAGGCCATTGTCCTCGTCAAGCGTTTGCTTATTGTGATGGTCTCCTGAATTTCTATCCATCAAGAGTTGCTTAATTTTTCTTTGAACGACAGGTATATCTGATCCTATGTTTGCATATGATATGTGCATAAAATAATGCTTGTTTGTTTTCGTTTTTCATTGTGTTAGAAAAAAAAAAGTATGTTGGATATCTGAATTTGTCATTCATTTGTTTTAACTGTCAGATTCAAATTATACTGTGATCAATCTCCCCTAGTTCGTTCAATTGACTTCGTATGTCATTTATGTATGAAAAAGAAACTCAGAAATCAAATCAAATCAATCTAAATTGACTGAGTCTGTACACACCTTATGCTCTATGTATAAAGGAGAGTATAATAGTTCTGGTACTTTCAATAACCTATGATAATGTCATTTAGTGTTTTGTAACACATAATCATTTGAGCATGGTAAGTATGATAATCAACAATGACCACGTGACTGCCACCATGCACCAATGGGAAAGAAGACGGGTTACCATTCCCAATTTTCTGATGATACACACGTTTCCCTACGATAAGTTTGATTATCGGTATTAAATTTCTGCTTTGACACAAACAGTGCGCAAGCGTAGAGACAGAGAGAGGGAGAGAAAGAGAGAGAGAGAGAGAGGGACAGAGAGTGAGATAGTGAGAGAGAGAAGAGAATGTGGGGGTGGGATAAGATTCCTATAGCTGGGGTGATGTGGTAGTGCCGCTGTTCTATTATTCCCAGGAAATGAACATTGTTCACATTTTATTTATTTATTTATTTATTTATTTATTTATTTTACTATTTATTTCATATTTATTTATTTTTCTTCAGGAAGGGAGAAGAAAAAGGACTGCTAGGGCATCGTAACACAACAGAGGCACGGACACACACGTACGTGTGGCGGGCCAATAAACAATGACTGATAAATATAAGAAAAGACTAAACAAATGATGACATGTTAATCTTAGCTCTAAATAAGCAAATCTAGGTTAATTGCTTCACTAAAATTAACAAGTTACCCAGGGTAAACGTTTATTTGAGTGGAAGGAAATCAAATACAATTGTCTTCAGAGATGTCAATGTTCGCATAATTTGGGGGATAACACATGCCGTGGAGGTACGTGAGTGCAAGTCCTCGATTTCAATGTGTCATACAGTATGTCCCCCCCCCCCCCCCCCCCAAAAAAAAAAAAAAAAAAATACAATCAAATTTTAGCATTGATAACACCCAATATGACTAAACTGTCTAAATGCTACTTCAGGGTCTTAAAATATAACATCTTAGCTCTATTTTGCAAAAAAAAAAAACAAAAAAACAAAAAACAAACCCTCATTCAATTAAGCGGTCACAAAGAAATGTGAAAAGTTGTAAAACATGTCATGATTCTAATTCTTCCAAGTTTAGCACCTTCGATGATTCTGTGTGTGAATACAACAGACAGAACTTGGAGGGAAGAGATTCTCGGCATCCTCTATAAAATTCCTCATTTCTCTTTAACCACTTAAGGAAATCGAATGGGGTTTTTCTGTAAGATGTGGACAATGAGTTATAGTTTCATACCTTGAATTCTTATTTGGATTGATTCGCTATTTTTAAAGATGTCATTGCGGAGGGTCCCGTTGCATTTTTTTTTTTTTGGGGGGGGGGGGGGCATACGGTATAAGTTCACAAAGTGTTTGTTTGTTTGTTTGTTTGTATGTTTGTTTGTGTTTGCCCATATCGTGTGGATAAAATTATCATGTTAGGAGATAAATCTTCATCATTACAGTAAAATTTGTCATTTAAACAACTAGTGACGTCACTGGTTGTAGCTATTTCACCCCTTGAAGGGAGTGCACTGGGTGTCTCTTTGTTTTGTTGCTGTTGTCTTCTAACCCACATAAACCGGAAAAACTCGTTATAATGGGATGCTAGCGACCATGATATTTCTCTCATATAAAGAAATCTCGGATGCCCAAACACTGCAAATATGTCTACGACTACACAGTGCTGCGGCACAGAAGTCCCTTCTTTACAATGTAATGGAATATATATAATACAGGGTGGCCCAAAATCAATGTTCAGAATGTGGGCCGGACGGTGTTATTGTCGTCAGGTCGTCTCATTCACAATAGGAACGGACAATGACAATCACATTCCACACATTACGAACGTTACTGGTTCTATGGCAAGCCGAATTCTCACTGGTTTCGGTGTCTCTGAGAGTGCAAAATGATCACATTTTGAAAATTGCAAGGGTAGACAGAAATGATCCTTAAATCATAACTCATTAACCACAATTAAAGAACTTGGTGTCATTCTATTGGAAAAAGAATGGCCCTTCAAATAGTATGCAAAATAATAACATATTTGCTACAATATTGCTGAAATTAAAGATCTAAGGAGTTCCGTTCTTTCTGGAACACCCTGTATAATATTATGTGACCGTGCATCACAAAACAAACACAATTCGCACACCTTGATTTTACGTGAAGGCTCAAAAATGGTAAAATTGGTTTACCGAGTTAATCTTGACTTTTTCATGTTTTCTGAAAGAGCTATTCTTTTTCTACATCATTCTGTAATTTGGGATCAAAACATGAATGGGAAAGTGTGTTTTCAGCAGTTTTTTTCAACAAACCATTTTTGGAGGAAAGTAGAATGATCAGGTATGTCAAGCCCGTTTTCATTTATTAAAATCCTTAACCCACTCTTCACTTTCAAGTCTAATAACTTTTGAAAGGATAATGCTCCTGCTCTGAAAGTTGGCATTAATCATGGACAGAATGTTTTAAAAGAACGTCTTTAATTTCAGTTTAATCGAATAATCTCTTCATTGTTGTTGCCCCGGTGGTTTACATCCTGTGTTTTATCCCTGTCATCGCACAGCTAACACAGCTTGGTAAAGATTAGCCGCTTGAATAGACGCTGTTTGCCTTCTTTCCAGTATTTAGATAGGTTATGGGGGTCTATTTGAATTGAGTTATACATCAGTTTAAAGCTTAGAGTCTGTTCTTTCAGAATCTGCCTTTAACTAAAGATCCATGTCTGGCGACTTTTTGTTTGTTTTGTGATGCAGGGTCACATATATATTCAGAGTGAAGATATTTATATTCTGACCTATTAGCAGTGATTAAATGAAAACTCTTCGTGTCATATCAAGATAGGATCTTGTCATCACTTCCTCGCTCACAAAGACCGGAATGGGCAAGGTGGTGGAGCAGTAATTTGCTCTCATAAATCACAAATCACTGTCTGAATGTAGACGGATACGAATACTACTCAAGTGTCTATGATTCTTCGACTTTAATACGAGGATGTCAGATCACAGTGACATGATACTATTATTGAATTTATTGGAATAATATTTTTCTTTCCTCTAAACTGTTTATGCAACCAAAAGCGATAAGCTCAAAACATAATTGTCTTTGCAGCTGAATATGCATGGCGAAACATACACGAAATTTACGGTATGTGTTAAGCATTAGCATAAACATGGCAATCATCTCGCAAACTCTTGGAAGACCAGGTTATGTCAAAATGTGCTCATTGTATTAGTATGTATAAAAGGAGAGTGCCTTTTTGCTACTTTAAATAACGTCGTTATTAGTGTCATCGCATCATATAAGTGTGTTGATTACGTGAAAAAGAATGATAATAAAGTGTTTGGAGGGTTATGTAAATTCTTCGAAAATGAGAACGAACCGGGTATGTGTGATTTATAATTATGTCGGAACTTAATTCCTTTGCAAATAAATCTTATTCTTTTTTTAAATTGATTAAACAATGATTGTTAATCTTAAAGTCCTCCTTACCATTATGATATTCAATATATGAACGAAAGCAATGATAAAGACACTTTTCATGCAATGAAAAATATACTGAAATGTAAACATAATCAATTCCAAAGTGAATAAACTTTATCCGGATGGGCTGTACATAATATTTACTTTTCTGATGACACACAGGTTTTTTTTTTTCTCCGACAAGTTTGATTATTAAATTTCTGCTATGAAACAAACAGTGAGTGCAAAAGCATGGAGAGAGCAAGAGAGAGGGAGGGAGTGGGAGGGGATGGAGGGAGAGAGGGGGAGGACTTAAGGGGAATCCCGAAATGCTTTTAGTTTTTAGTTTTAGTTTTAGTCCCAAAAAGAATAAAATACAATATAGATATGTTTTTTGTTAGGTTTTTGTGGGTTTTTCTTTTTTGCTTTTTTCGTTACATAGGAAAAGAAAGAGGACCACTAGGACAAAACAGACGAAAAGACACAAACGATGACTTTGACAAATTAATGAAAATAATGACTACTTGATGTTATAAATTTCGTCTATTGGTTTGAATAAAGAAATTTTAGATTACTTCATTATGTTTCATTCAAATTAAGAAAGAAGTTATTGCAATAAATGGAATTAAATTACATTTTTTTCAGTGACTTTAACGATTGCAATAATTGATTATGATAATTTTTTCAGTAACTTTAACGATTGCAATAATCAATTATGATAATTGGTCGAAATCGAAGTGGGGTTGTACAAAGAAAAGTATAATGGGACTTACATGAAAGCAAGCTTGTTCGGCTGTAAGCAACGGCGTAAATCCGTACTGAGGAATGGGGGGGGGGGGGGGGTGATCACCATCACCACGATTACAAGCCCATAACCGGACCGGCGCAGCCTTTGGGGAGGGGGGTTAGGGGGAGAAGCTTGATCCCCCCCCCCCCTACACACACACACACTTTACAGGTATCGGATGTCCCACTCTTTTACATGAAATATAAAGTGGGAGGAAAGTAGCAACAACAATATGAAGGCTCTTTGTAATTGTTGTTGATTTTTTTTTTTTTTTTGCTTTCGGCGGAAAATCAGACCTTAAATAAAGTATGAAGACATCTTTTTTGTGTTTTTGAAATATCTGTGAGAGGGAGTAGAGCGACCGAACGGGGGGAGGGTGTGTATGGAGGGGGGGGGGGGGTATCCCTCTCCCACACGAGGAAGATTTTGCATTTTCAGATCTGAAATTCAGCGATCTCGTGCACACTTTTGGTGGTTTTTTTTAATAAGAAAATGAAATATTCACAATATATTATTGAATGACTAAATCGTGGTATTTCAGCTCTTGCTCCGCCTGTGCGACATCACTGTGAAGGCCTACTAAATAGTGGGGCCTGTCATCGGCGTAGACAGGATTTTATCTTAGGGGGAGCGGTTATGAGAGGGAGCGAAGCAAGCGGGGGGGGGGAGGGTATGGTAGGGGGTTTCCCCCTCCCACGGTGAAACCTTTTTGCATTGAAAACGTTGACATTTTACAGTCCAAAAACTGCCGTTTTGGGCTGTATTTTTTAGCTTCGGAAATTGAGGAGGGCCGCACCGGGCGCAACTGCTGTCAATCACTGGCAGCAACATCAGGAGAATGGCATAGGGATTAAATGCGAGCGAGCTTCAAAATTTTGACATATTACAGTCCCCCAAACTGCCGTTTTTGGCTGTATTTTTTAGCTTTGGAAATTGAGGGAGGCCGCACCGAGCTTCAAAATTTTGACATTTTTACAGTCCCAAAAACTGCCGTTTTTATCCCTCCGCCAACGAAGTGGTCGGAGGCATTATGTTTTCGGGTCGTCCGTCCGTCCGTACGTCCGTACGTCTGTACGTCCGTCCTGTTTTGTTTTTGTCGATATCTCAAGAACCGTGTGGTGGTTTTACGTCAAACTTGGTATGAGGGTATATTCTGGGGGGATAATACTTTGTTTGGATTTTAGGGTCACGGGGTCAAAGGTCAAAGATCACAGGTTATTTTGTGAAAAAAAGGTTGCAAATTCATGTTTTCTCCATATCTCGCAAATGGTTCAAGGTATCTTCATGGAACTTAGTATGATATGCTTGTTCCAATGGGCAGTGATTATCTAGGGAAGTTGGGGTCATGGTTAAAAGGTCAGGGGGTCAAAAGGGATCAAAATATCACTACTTTCCTTATATTTATGCAATGCCTGAAGGTTTTTTTTAACTTGATGTATACATGTATTACCCAATATATATTCTGTGGGAAGTTTCTTGCCAAAAGGTCAAAGGTCAAAAGGTCAAAGGTCAAGTGAAAGTGCTGAATTGCACTTTTTCCTCCATATCTCAAAAGTAACTCAAGGTATCGTCATGAAACTTACATATTTATGCATGTTCAGCCTAACAGTGATTCTCTTTGGAACTGTGAGGTCAAAGGTCAAAGGCCAGGTTTAATTAATGCTATTTTCCCATTTGATACTGAAATTATACTTTTTCTCAATACCTTGAAAATCACTCAATGCATAAACTTATAAAAGGGTCAAAAGTCAGGTAAAAATCATCAGTTCCCCAAATACCTGCACTCTGACATTTTAATCATTCATCCAATTGAACCTAGTTCTAGGAAAGTGAACATTCAAGGCATTTGTGTCAAACCTGTCATTTTAATATTTTGCCAATTGTGTGAAACTGTCAGCACACATTGTCAAGACATTGTCCTATAGACCTATTAGGAGAACCATGCATTATGGCGGAGGCATATCAGTCGCCGTAGCGATATATATGTAGCTTTTGCTTTTTTTTTTTCGCTTTGGAAATTGAGGGGGTGTCGCACCGGGCGCAACTGCTGTCAATCACTTGCAGCAACATCAGGAGAATGGCATAGGGATTAAATGCGAGCGAGCGGAGCGAGCGAGCTTCAAAATCTTTGACATTTTACAGTCTAAAAACTGCCGTTTGTAGCTATACTTTTTCACTTTGGAAATTAAAGGGGGCCGCACCGGGCTCAACTGCTGTCAATCACTAGCTGGCAGCAAATCAGGAGAATGGCATAGCGATTAAATGCGAGCGACCTTGAAAATGTTGACATTTTACAGTCCAAAACTGCCGTTTGTTGCTGTATTTTTTCGCTTTAGAAATTAAGGGGGGCGCACCAGTTGCAACTGCTGGCAATTACTGGCAGGAACATCAGGAGAATGGCATAACAATTAAATGCGAGCGATAGAAGCGAGCGAGCTTCAAAATGTTGACCTTTTACAGTCCCACAAACTGCCGTTTTTGGCTGTATTTTTTCGCCTTGGAAATTAAGGGGGCGCACCGGGCGCAGCTGCTGGCAGTTACTGGCAGCAACTTCTGGAGAATGGCATAACGTTTAAATGCGAGCGAGCGAAGCGAGTGAGCTTGAAAATTGTGACATTTTACAGTCCCAAAACTGTCGTTTGTAGCTGTATTTTTCGCTTTGGAAATTAAAGGGGGGGGGGCGTACCGGGCACAACTGCTGGCAATTACTGGCAGCATGCAACATCAGGAGAATGGCATAACGATTAAATGCGAGCGAGCGAAGCGAGCGAGTTTGAAAATTTTGACATTTTGTGGTCCCTAAACTGCCGTTTGTTGCTGTATTTTTTCGCTTTGGAAATTAAGGGGGGTACACCGAAGATTTTAAGAAGATTTTTAAAAAATCAGGATTTTAGGGACGCTGAGGCTTTAACCCCCCTTCGGCGATGGGGGGGGGGGGGGGGGGGGGGGCTCATTCTAGCAAATCAAGATCATGTCATTACCATAAATGTGACTGTATCTGTCAAGTTGGGTGAAAATCCTTCCTAGATTTTTCGAGAATATGCTGAAAATGTGGAAAATCCCCTCCCCCTCACCCCCCGATCAGGGCTCCCCTGGCTCCGCCATAATCAAACATGAAATTTCAGTCATTTATGTCTTCATAACACTAACTTAACTCTATCTTTTTCAGTTCGACATATGAAGAAAATAATATCAAGCGTTAAGGGACTCTGAGGCTTCAACTCATCCCTCCCACCTCCTTGGTGGTGGTGGTGGTGGTGGGGAGGGGGTCATTTTAACAAATTACGAACATATCATCATTACGATGTTATATGCCAAATCTGGTGAAATTTCCTTGTGGGATTTACAAGAAAATGCCGAAAATGTTAAAAAACAAATGGTCGCTAAAACAGGTCGTAAAGATGATAATGGTTCATGCGCAGCTTCGATTGAGAGTTTCTCTTCCATCTACGAGTATAATATAGGTAAAATGAATGGTTTGCATATTTTCCGGGGGCTTTTGCACATTTTCCGGCAAAACAGAACATTTGCACATTTCCCGGCGTCACGTTTGCACATTTCCCGTCGATGAAATTTAGAGATTTGCACATTTCCCGGCAAGACGTTTGCACATTTCCCGGTGTTTGCACATTTTCCCGGCTCCAACCCTCCCCCCCCCCCCCACATTCCTTGCTGCATACGCCCAGCAGATAGATCACAACCCCATGTTAGCACCCAACGATCCATATACCTTGGAGGTGTGTATACAGGGGCGTCACCAGCTTTTTTTCAATGGGGTTGCGTTTTGACACTAAATGTAACGACAATCTTTGGACAGACACTTGGAATATAGGAAGCTCTCAATCCCTAGACTTTTACTGGTTTTTGAGGGAAACCAAGCGGGGAAAGGGCACCGGCGTAGCTAGGATTTCATCTTGGTGTGGGGGGGGGGGGGGGGTGGAAGTGCCTGTTGTCCCCCTCCCCTCCTCCCATGGTGAGAATTTTGTGCTTTTTGATGTTGTAAATGGTGCAATTTGATGCAGGCTTTTTGCGTGTTTTTGTCTACTTGAAACAGTCCCACTTGTTTATGGTATATCTAGCAGTAAATTTTGATGGAAATTGTTGTTGAACAATGTGCCTATAAACTATATCATTTCAACAACTTCTTGTATTGATTCTTACACTGATGTCATGAACGCGACCGAGCCCGAGCAAGCGGAGCGAGCGAGGGGGGAGGGTGTGGGAGGGGGCCAACCCCCTCCCACGGTTAGAACTGAAATTGCATTTTGATATTGTAAATGGTGCAATTTTATGCATGTTTTGCTTGTTTTGTCGACTTGAAACAGTCCCACTTGTTTAAGGTTGCAGTATATTTTGATGTAGATTATTATTGAACAATTTGCCTTTAAAATAGTATCATCCAAATAAACTTCCTGTTTTAGTATTTACACTGAATATCATGAACGCGGCCAAGCAAGAGCGAGAGGAGTGAGCGAGGGGGAGGATGTGGGAGGGAGTGTCCCCCTCCCACGGTGAGCACTTTTTGCATTTTGATGTTGTAAGTGGTGCAATTTGATGCAGGTTTTTTTTTTTTGCGTGTTTTATCGTCTTGAAACAGTCCCACTCGTTTAAGGTATCAGTTCATTTTGAAGTGAATTGTTATTGAACAATTTGCCTATAAATGGTATAATTAATTTTAAATAAACTTCTAGTAATAATTCTTACACAACGAGTGGGGGGGGGGGTGTGAGAGGGGGTTGTCCCCCTAAAAATGGATTATGGAATGACAGTGTGAAACGACAAATATTACTGGCAGCAATATCAGGAGAGTGGCATAACGATTACATACGAGCGAGAGAAGAGAGTGAGCTTGAAAATTTTGACAAAGTACAGTAAAAAAACTGCCGTTTGTTGCCATATTTGCTCTGGAAATAAAGGGGTGGGGCGCACCGGGCGCAACTGCCGGCAATTACTGGCAGCAACACCAGGAGAATGGCATAACAATTAAATGAGAGAGCGAGCTTGAAAATTTTGAACAGTAAAAAAAAAAAAAACCAAAAAACGGACGTTTGTAGCTATATTTTTTCGCTTTGGAATTTAAGGGGGCGCATCGGGCCCAACTGCTGCCAATTACTGGCAGCAATAGTCTGGGTGCCAGAGGCTGAACCTTGTTTTACCGTCCACCCAATGTTTCTTGATGGTTTTACCCTATTTCGGGGCTGCTGAATCCGAATCTGGATGATGCAACTCTTGCATTCATGAGGGTTTTGAGATATTCACGATGGCCGCCAAAATGGCCGTCAAAACCGAAATTCCCACGTATTTCCTTCTAAATAGTATGAAATTGAAAATAATTGATGATTCTACTCTATTGGGAAGGTGCTGAATCCAAATCTGGATGATGCAACTCATATATCCATCAAGTTTTTGAGATATTCAAGATGGTCGCCAAAATGGCTGCCAATTAAAACCTGAAATTCCCACGTATTTCCTTCTAAATGGTGAGATATTGAAAACAATTGATGGTTTAACCCTATTTCGAGGGTGCTGAATCCGAACCTGGATGATGCAATTCTTGCATCCTTGAGGATTTTGAGATATTCAAGATGGCCGCCAAAACCGAAAATTCCCGTGTATTTCCTTCAAAATGGTGTGAAATTGAAAATAATTGATGATTCCACCCTATTTCGAAGGTGTTGAATCCGAATCTGGATGATGCAACTCATGCATCCATCAAGTTTTTGAGATATTCAAGACCAGTGGCCGCCAAAATGGCTGTCAATTAAAACCGGTACTTCCCATGTATTTCCTTTTAAGTGGTGAGAAATTAAAAACAATTGATGGTTTTACGCTATTTCGAGGGTGCTGAATTCGAATCTGGATGATGCAACTCTTTCATCCATGAGGTTTTTGGGCTATTCAAGATGGCCGCCAAAATGGCCGCCTATTAAAATAAAAAATTTCCACGTATTTCCTTCTAAATGGTGTGAAATTGAAAATAAAAATTGTAATGATGATTGTACCCTATTTTGGAAGGTGCTGAATCCAAATCTGGATGATGCAACTCTTGCATCCATGACGTTCTTGAGATATTCAAAATGGCCACCAATTTAAACCGGAAATTCCCATGTATTTATTTCAAATTGGTGAGAAATTGAAAACAATTGATGGTTTAACCCTATTTCGAGGGTGCTGAATCAGAATCTGGATGATGCAACTCCTGCATTGATGAAGATTTTGAGATATTCAATATGGCCGTTAAAATTTGCCGCCCAAAACGGAAGTTCCCGTGTATTTCCTTCTAAATGGTGAAAATTTGAAAGCAATTGGTGGTTTTTATCTTATTTTGAGTGTGCTGAATCCGAAGCTCAGGATACAACTCTTGCATCCTTAAGGGTTTTGAAATGATAAAGATGGTCGCCAAAAATGACCGCCAAAAACGGAAATTCATATGTAGACCCCCTATATCCTTCTAAATGGTGTAAAATATAAAACAGTTGGTGGTTTTACACTATTTTGAGTTTGCTGAATTTGAAGCTCCAGGATACAGCTCTTGCTTCCTTGAGGGTTTTGAGATAATAAAGATGGCTGCCATAGCAGAATGGCCCCTAAATGGCCGTCAAAAACGAAAGTTTCCATGTAAGCCCTATATTACCTTCTAAATGGTGTAAAATTGAAAATAATTGGCGGTTTTACTCTATTTCGAAGGTGCTGAATCCTAACCTGATTGATGCAACTTTCGTGTTCTTTTTGAAGGGGTTTGAGATGTCCAAAATGACCGCCAAAATAACTGTCAAAAATTGGAATATTTTAGATCCTATTACTCGAAACTTGGTTGATAAAATTCGTCCATTCCCTAGGGTTTTTAGACGTCCAAGATGACAACAGCCAATATAAATGGCAGAAATTCCAATGTTAATATATTTTTTCTTAATGGCAAAAATTTTAAAATACATTGATGGTCTTACCTTATTTCGAGGGTGCTGAAGGTCTCTGAAGGTTTTGGGACATCTATAAATGTCCTGCATGAACGGAAACTCCTTAACATTTGCTTATACTTAAATGGTGAAGTACTGTGCTTTAACGCTTTTTAGCAGTCCCCTCCATTTCCGACCTTTTCTTTGTTATGATTCAGTCACATTTTGTCCATGTATTTCTTCAGCTAAAGTATGTTTATTGATTCATGTAAACATATGACATGTATCTAAATTTCATTTGGAAATGTAAAAGTTACGTTGTACTTAAATTGTTTATATTATGCAATTGTCATATTATACGCTTGGGCCGGAAATGAAATAAAAATGAAATGAAATGAAATCAACGCGAAGCGGAGAATTAAAACCAAGCAGGGTGAAAAGCAATAATTCGTATTCTTGAATTCAACTCAGTTGAGCAAATTTGTCAAATCAGCCAACAATTAACGGCATCCAAAATGACTGTCACAATGGTATTATACTGAGATATTCCGATATGTCTCAAGCGGAACTTTAACACGTACTGCAAAAAAAAAAAGAAAAAAAAGAAAGAAGAAGAAATGATATTGACATCATACTGACACGTACAAACACAAACATGCGACTGAAAATTTCTTTATGCATAATTGTTATAAAATAATGCTTGTTTTCGCCAATAATATGGCTCCACAGATATGAAGTTAATCCTTTCGGCTATCAATAGAGTAAAATCAAATTATGGCATGTTGGTATTTGGTGTTGAAACTTGTCTTGTATTCTGACGAGTCTCGCCTCGTATTCATGTGAAACTTGTCGCATATTCTGACTACGTCATTGGAAATAGCTGCATCCATGACCACTATATTAGATATCAATAAGGGTAATTTCAAAAGCACTCTACGCGATTATGATATTCGTAAGTACTGGATTATCAACTATTACCTTCCATGTTGTCGTTTTTGTTTTTTATTCAGTATTTTTTTCACGGCGCGTTACCTGTGATGTATATAGTATATATATTATATATATTATTATATATTATATATATATATATATATATATATATATATATATATATGTATATATGTATATATATGTATATATTATATATATATAATATTATATATAATTTATATGTATAATCCATACATATATAATGTTACATCATATTGCCGAAAAAGTTGAAGCATAACTATAAAAATGTCCCACTCGTGTCTTCAACAATGTCATCAAGACCACCAATATAAACCAAATAACAATCTGAGTTTTCATGGATGAAGAGATTAAAACTGCTCATGGATTAAGACAGGTAATGTTGGGTAATTTCAGTACACTTCTCTAACATCACTATCGCATTAATTATGATTTAGATGAACATGTCTTGTCCATTGATTTTTAGTGTTCAAAACTTATCCATTATATTTAGAGGAAACAGTGTAATCTTGCAATTGTTCAAAAGTATCTGTAGTCTTGAAAGGTTCATTAATGGCACACTTGTATCACACCAACTCAAAAGATATCCGGTATTGAGCTGGTTTCACTGTATATACAGCAAGTTCAAACTGTGCCATCACGAAAACCTGAAATCTTTCAGTAAAAAAAAAAATAGGGTAAAACCATCAATTGTTATCAATTTCTCACCATTCATAAGAAGGAAATACATAAGAGTTTCCATTTTGGCGGCCATTTTGGCGGCCATCTTGACTATCTCGAGGTGCATCATCTAGATTCGGATTCAGCACCCTCGAAATAGGGCAAAACCATCAATTGTTTTCTATTTCTCACCATTTAAAAGCTAATACATAGAAATTTCCGGTTTTAATTGGCGGCCATTTTGGCGGCAATATTGACGGCCATCTTGAATATCTCAATACCCTCAAGGATGCAAGGTTTGCATCATCCAGACGCGGATTCAGCATCCTAGATATAGGGTAGAATCATCAACTGTTTTCAATTTCTCACCATTTAGAAGGAAATACATGGGAATTTCCGGTTTTAATTGGCGGCCATCTTGAATATCTCAAAACCTTCATGGATGCATGAGTTGCATCATCCAGATTTGGATTCAGCACCTTCCAATTAGGGTAGGATCATCAATTATTTTCAATTTCACACCATTTAGAAGGAAATACGTGGGAATTTTCGGTTTTGGCGGCCATTTTGGCGGCCATCTTGAATATCTCAAAATCCTCAAGGATGCAAAAGTTGCATCATCCAGATTCGGATTCAGCACCCTCGAAATAGGGTAAAACCATCACTTGTTTTCAATTTATCACCAGTATTAGTGTAGAAGGAAATACGTGGGAATTTTCGGTTTTGGCTGCCATTTTGGCGGCCATCTTGAATATCTCAAAGCCCTCAAGGATGCAAGAGTTGCATCATCCAGATTCGGATTCAGCACCCCCGAAATAGGGTAAAACCATCAAAAAACATTGGGTGGACGGTAAAGCAAGGTTAGGCCCCAAAAGTGGCTTTGGCACCCAGACTACAATATCAGGAAAGCATAACGATTACATGCGAGCGAGCTTGAAAATTTTTCATTTTACAGTCCAAAAACTGTCCTTCTTAACCATATTATTTTTTCGCTTTGGAAATAAAGGGGGGCGCATCGGGCGGAACTGCTGGCAATTACTGGCAAATATATCAGGAGAATTGAATTGCGAGCGAGCGGAGCGAGCGAGCTTGAAAATTTTGACATTTTACAGTCCCAAAACTGCCGTTTAACTCTTTATGTGCCATGGTGGAAACCCCCTGTGTGCCAAGTTATTCTGAGACACGTCATGCTTTGAGAAAGAAATCTGTTTTTCCAATTTGTATAATTCTTCAAACTTCTGTTAAGCTGGACATAATGGTGAGCAAAGTTAAAGAGGAATGCCAAACTTTGCTTCCATATACAATGTATGACAATTCTATTTATAATTTTTCTTTTTGATTACCAGTTGCTACATCACTGTGAAGGCATGACTATTGCACATAAAATAGTGACAGAAACTTAGAATGTACACGCAAATCTAGTTTGGAACACCGCTTGATAGTCAATCACAACATAGAATGCAAGCCGTATGTGAGAGGAACAAAAGCGCGAGAAACGCTTTGATTGTACCGCGGGATTAGCGATTTATCGATCGGTTTTGGCGGCTTTGTTTGTTGAGCAGAATAAATATGCGAAGTTGGCACGCCGTCGACTGAGTCGGACGTGCGAACGTGGCATATAAAGAGTTAAAGCTGTATCTTTTTTGCTTTCGAAATTAAAAGGGCGCACCGGGCGCAACTGCTGGCAATTACTGGCAGCAATGTCAGGAGAATTTAATTGCGAGCGAGCGGAGCGAGCGAGCTTGAAAATTGTAACATTTTACAGTCCAAAAATTGCCGTTTGTAGCTATATTTTTTCGCTTTGGAAATCAAGGGGGGGGGGGGAGGGGACGCCCGGTGCGCCCCTCCCCGCGGATCCGCCACTGGTAGTCAAGGGTGTCGGTTTATGTTCATGACTGGGGGAGGTATGACCAGCGAGGTGGCGTCGAGGTGACCAAGCGGGGGAAGGATGTCCAAAATCTGCACTTTAGAGAATCTCCTAATTGTGCGTGTTTGTTTGTGTGTGTGTATTATATACATGGAAAAGTTAGGAATTAGCCCAGGTCAAGTCTTTTTATTGGCAATGCAGAATGCAAGACATTTTTATATCGACTACTATACAAAGCAACACTGCAAAATCAATGATCTAGCTTTAATATAGCGAAGTGTAAGGTGCACATTCTACATCACATTGCGCAACATTGTAGCGACTCTTTTTGCCGTTCGGATGTTCTAAGTATACACTGCGCACATCCTGCTTATATGCAGAATGCCAACCAGGAATCACGCTGAATCACAATTTTTTGTCGGCTCCGGGCTTTTTGAACAATGCTTCACACTATACCTATTCAATTATGGTTAAAAGAAATCATAGAAAAATATATTGTTTCTTGATCACCCTTTCATTCCAAAGCAGTTTACTAACCCTTGAATTACTATTTTGTTATTCATTTTTTTTTTTTGGGGGGGGGGGGGAGACACCCCCCCCCCCCCCGTAGTTACGCCACTGCTTTTGGGTGAAATAATTGGACAGATTTGTAACAAAAAAGCAAGAAAATCATTTCATCGCGGGAATTATGATTATGTGGGGTGGGGCAAATGGTGCGCTTGCCTTCCAATATCTTTATGGGGGCAACCTTTTTTTTCTCTCAAAAAAAGGTAAGAAAATGTTTTCGTCTCTGGAATTATGGAGGGGGGTGGGCAAAGTGATATGCTTGCCCCTCCATTTTGTTTTTCTTAATGAGACTAAGGCTCGCACTTGGCTGGAAATATGGATTGGTCAGAAGTAGCGTACATAGACCCTACATACTTGTAAGTAGCACACGTACATGCAAACGTGTACCTGCTCCCTACCGTACGTATGTACAGGATACGGTCGATAAATAGTAAACAATGTGTAGAAAACTAGTAGATATGTATAAAATCAGCGCTGCCAGAACCGGGGGTGCGAATTGTTTTTGCCCAAGATTTTTTTTTTTTTTTTTTTTTTTTTTTTGTCCCTGGTGCAAAATATAAAAAAAAAATAGAAAAGAATAATTATTTAGCGTCCACCGTTGAGGTCATTCGTAGACTGATTTTTTTTTTTTAAGGATCTGAAAGGGGGTGCGTTCTGAAGGGGGGTGCGTTCGCACCCAACGCACCCCCCCCCCCCCCTGGTGACGCCCATGGTATAAATACTGCAATAAAAAACATTCCTGTGATCATGCCTTTTTTTTGGGGGGGGGGGGAATTGAGAAAACTACAGCATCAAATGTATCTAGTTTTATTATACCGAGTTATTTACATGAATGCCGCGATACGAGATGTGAAATATTAACTATGAAATCACCACATAATGTTATATCGCGCTCCTCAGTTCAAAATTGCCTAATGATAAATTTATGGTGAATGATACTGAACAAATTGCCTCATAGTAAACCACTCTCTGCACGGTATAGACCTTACCATGTCGTCAGTTTAATGAATACAAGTTCTGAGTCATTGTGGTATTATAATTCGATGGCTTTCACTAATTCACAAAAGATGAACTGCCTATAACGTATTGTTCACACACACACACACACACACAAAGATATATATATATATATATATATATATATATATATATATATATATGTAGGCCTATGTTGATAAGGTAGTCCACGTGTTGGCAAGATAAAAAGATAAGTAACAAAACTGCAACAAAGTTCATGCTGTATTCATCAACGGTTTATTTCTTCACACAAATTTTCGAGCGTCTCGCCGCCCTTTCTCAAGTGTTGATACTGAGAGAACAATAACAAAATTAAGCCATAACAGTATATTGCAACCGTGTTACCAATTCGATTTTTTTTTTTTAAAATCAAATTGAATCGTCACACTGTGATGGCTTGTGACGATTCAGTTTGATTTAAAAAAAAAATCGAATGTTTATATTAATCATGATAATTTCAGATAATGTAAAGATTATCTATACACTAGAATTACATTTCATTTATGTGTATGTTGAATTTTGAAAGAAATAATGCACTGCTTTTACATCACCACCGCAGCTGCGTCTTCAAAGGAATTACTTCTGTATCAGTCGTGAGAAGTTTTTTTTTTTTTTTTATGTATGCTTTATACTCATTGTCATTTCATCATGACGTAACATTGCACTGTTGCCAGGAGGCGCGCTGGGTGTTAGGATGCCTAGCATTGATGAGTTAAAGCGCACATCCTTGGTAACACAGTTGCAATATATTGCTATGGCTTAATTTTGTTATTGTTCTGTCAGTATCAACACTTGAGAAAGGGCGGCGAGACGCTCGAAAATTTGTGTGAAGAAATAAACCGTTGGTGAATACAGCATAAACTTTGTTGCAGTTTTGTTACTTATCTATATGTGTGTGTGTGTGTATGTGTGTGTGTGAGTGGGTGTATGCGTGTTATTATCTATCTTCTTCGAATTGTTGTACGGGAAAGCCGTGCAACGTCCCTTCACGATTTCAAAAGTATAATAACCTGAAGGGATACCTGAGAAAGAAGTTTAATTTACCTATAACTATGTGTCTTTAGTCTGCGGAAGCCTGGCGAGTTGCCGAGAACGACCGTGATTTTTACTTTTATTTTTTTATTTTAACTTCTTTTTTTTCTTTTTTTGCTGGAGTACAAGAAGCACTTCGATGTCAAAGCCAGGGAAAGGCAGTTTGGCTGCAAATGCACAGTATTGCTGCTGCCCACCAAAAACCTTTCCTATAACGTGTTCATACAGTGAAGAAGACCATACACAGTAGAAGGGAAGTTCGCCAAACACGCATATTCTGCAGGTAGAAAAGTTCGTTCAGTAAGCTTGGAAAGAGGGGATTTCTCTTGCGCCGTTATGTCACCAATACGGAGAAGGATTTTCCGAATTTTTAGTGCAAGCTCTCCAACACGTCAAAAGAAAAAGAAAAATTGCACTCGAAGCGCCATGGTAAACTTTGATGATGCAAGCATAACAATCTAGAGACGCGCCAGAAAACACAATAAAAAGGCTGCAATAACAAATTTTGATCAATTAGAAGGCACACATGGCATCCTTTCGTCTTCACCCATCAACTAAGCTTGGTACTGGAATCACTTGGGTAATATCTTGTTTACCTCCACATGCAAATAAAAAAAAGGGAGGGGGGGGGGTAATCCAACTTTGGAGGGCTTCTACTATTCTTGTGAGTGTGGTCAAAGATTTGAACCATCATTTCGTCCCATTGGGACTTGTCCATGTCAGTCCATTAAAAGGTCATTCCATTTCACTTCATTTATTAAGTTTCCACACAAACCACACAGCGTTGTGTCTACAACAGCCATCCATGACAAAGTAACACATAAATTATAAGGCATTAGTTCACTTTAGTATATACAAATAGCATTTACATGGCTCAAAATGAAATGAAATCACGAATACATTACATTCATAACTAATAAATGAAATTATGTGTGGTGGGAACCTTGCTCCTTGAAGAATGTTACTCAATCTATGAGCATGCTGTTCATATGACCATGACAATATCGATCACAACTTGACAAAAAAAAAAATAGAACAGTCATAGTAGATAATAACCATGGAGGGGAATAATGGGCAAGATTGATTTCCTTGAGCCACTGACTCAGCTAACAGGGTCTGTATACTCCTTTCGCTCTATATAGCTTTGTATAAATGAGAGTACCTTTTGCTGCTTTCAATTAAATCATTATCATCGTAACATAATCAGGTCGGGCTACCGTTCCCATAGTCTAGAGGGTGACGTATTTTTAGCCTGAATCACTCCTTGAGGGACGCATTAGAAAAATCACCATCACCGAAACATAACCCTTTTTAAACTCAAATCCTTAAAATAGGCTGATAGCGTGACGAGGTCAGTTTCGTCCAGAATATTGACACTTTTGTCAGAATTGCACCAATCTCAACATGCGATAGTAATAGACTCTACCATTTTGTTGTCTACGCGACATGAAATCTATGTGATTGTATGTTGCGGTTCTGAACGTCTGAACGTACGTTTTGAATACAAGAAAAAGTTGTAAATAAAATATTACGGTAACAAAACCAATTCTACCCGAAATACGCTTTAGAATAGTCGCTATAATACGTTTCTCAATGTGCGATATCTAGAGATTCTTCAAAGAAATAATCAGTATATTTGGGTTAGAATTTTTAATGTAAATTTTCCGACGAAATAAGTTTCCCAATAATTCAACTTTGGGTTCTAATCCCGATGGAATCCTCATGGAATCAATTTTCTACTGATAAATGATATTCATTTCTGGTCGGTTTTCTAGCTGTTTGTGTTTGTTATAATGCATAAGTCTTAACAATCTGCATTTTCCCATAAAGGGATAGGTCTCTATAGATCTCTTAATATACAATTGTGATTTGATACTCATCAAAATCATCTTTAATCGCGCCTTCCCGTTGTGAAAAGAGTACGAAATATCTATTCCCAAAACAGTGAGAGTAGATACAAATTCTACGTTTCTAAATTGTTGCACGTCCGTTTTGGGTGCAGTAGTGAACACAGTTGGACCAATGCGCATCATATTTGTTGTTGTTGGGCAACTGTTAACTCTGATTAATACTTCTATTTAAGGGATAGTACAGTTTTGGTGGAGATGAGAATTGGGTTTTTAACTTTTTGCGAGGCACCAAGAAAACACTTACGACATAGTACAGAACATACCCTTTCAAGAGGAATTCAAAGTTTGTTTGACAAAAATCGGGTTTGGAATGACTGAAACATCAACAACAACAAAAAGTAAAACAAAGCAATCGTAATAAAGTGTGGGTCCCACACTTTATTAGAATCGCTCTTTTTTATATCAAAGCCATTTCAAAACCAATTTTCATCAAATAAACGTTGAATTCCTCATAGAATTACATGCTCTTTCACATTTTATAAGAAGTTTCTCATTATCTCACCAAAAAAAAAATGTTAGAAACCTGAAAGTACGTCTCAACCATAATTGTACAATCCCTTTAATGTCTTCATACAATATCACTTGATTTTACTAAGTCCTCTTGTAATTGTGAAAGAAGATTTTGGGCGACCATTTCGTCCCGTTGGGTCCTGCCCTTGTTGGTCCACTAGAGCCATCTTTACTCATGAACAATTTTACTCATTTCTGTCCATGCTGTTTATATGAATCTGTCAATATTGATGAGAACCTGACCAAGAAATTAAGATGAACCCCCACCCCCCCCCCCCCCCCAAAAAAAAATCCAAACAAAAGTAAGGACTGTCTTTAACTATAATGACCATGGAGGGCATAATGGGAAAAAATTGTAACGGGATAGTTTTCCTGAGCCACTGACTCATCTCATTTTCATGCAAACACTTCAAATTTGCACTTTTTTCCCTTTTTCTTTTTTACCCTCATTCTTCCCTCCCTCTCTCTTTATCGCCACTCAGTCAGTGGTGACTTTTATGATTATTCCTACAATGTCGTATTGTTTAGACTATCATTTCTGAGGCCATTGTCCTCGTCAAGCGTTTGCTTGTGGTGACGGTCTCCTGAATTTCTGTACATCAAGAGTTGCTTAATTTTTCTTTGATCGACAGATATACGGGATCCTATGTTTGCATAAATATATATGCATAAAATAATGCTTGTTTGTTTTCATTTTGCATTGTGTTAGAAAAAATGTTGGGTATCCGAATTAATCATTTATTTGTTTTAACTGTCAGATTAAAATCATACTGTGATCAAATAGTTCGTTCAACTAACTTCGTATTCCATTTATGTATGAAAAAAAAAATCAGAAATAAAATCAAAACAATGAAAATTGGCTGAGTCTGTATACTCTTTTTGCTATGTACAAAGGAGAGTACATATTTCTGGTACTTTCAATAACCTGATAATGTCATTTAGTCTTATCGTATCATGTAATCATGTGAGCATGGTTAATGTGGTGATCAACAATGACCACGTGACTACCACCATGCACCGATGTGAAAGAAGTCGGGTTACCATTCCCACTGCCACGAGCATCCGTTCCTTTAGAATGGGATACATCAGCCTTCTATCCACCTTTACATTGGTCTCTTCGCTTCGTCTTCGATTAATCGTTCTCGATTCGAGACTTTGCGCGCGTAGCGCGCCGCAAAATTGAGAATAGTGATTTTCCTGGTGTTGTTTTAACTTTTATTTTTTCTATTGTATACCCGCGTTAGCAGGCCTGAAGCCAGGATTGTTAAAGGAAGGGGGGATTGCGTTAATTAACAAAACGGTCCTTTGATACTGTCCCGGGAGGGGTAGCGACAATTAAAAGGTGGACACCATGCTCATACATGGACTTTCAAAATGGCCCCTAAACGAGTAATGATCATATGATTTTTTCGGGCCTTAAAAACAAGTATTCCTTAAATGTTTCCTGCACCCTAAAGAAGTACTTCATCATGATTGAACAATATACCATTTTCCCAAATTTCGGCCTTTTTGATACCCTTTGATTATATACGCTCGTACATCACACTTTCCATCTAATCCGTGAGGAAAAAACGACCCCTATTACGCGTTTTCTTTAGCGAGTATGGTCACGGTGTCCACCTTTCAGTTGGAGTTTTCTATCCCATTGGATGCTGTTTGAAAGATGAAACATTCACTTTACTATACAGTATATCAGCCGTTGGTGTGCGAGTTTGTCAAAAAGCCAAATACCTAATCTTGCATAATAATCATTTCTAGGGGAATAAAACCTTGACATCTGGCGTAATTCTGGTCGGAATACATAATTAGGTAAATGTTTTTTGAATGACCACCGGTTTGCCCTCTTTTTAGCCTTGTGCAACAGGTGTTGGCTAGTGTAACAGAAATGTACTCCTTCCTATCAGACCTTCCTCTCTCCCTTCTCCTCTCTCATCCCCTCTCGTGGCTTCTTTCCCTTTCTCTTCCCCAGCACAGCCACCTTCCATCTCTCAACGCATCATCTCTTTCCCCCTCTCTCTTCTCTGTGGTACTCTCCCCGGCAGGTTGGGTTCTTATCTCTGTTGAGTAAACATAGGGCAGCAGTTTAAAACAAGGAAAGTGTTGTGAAAGTGCGGCCAGGCTCTCTGTGGGGCCTACCTCGTACCTCCCTGGTCTTGAACTGACCATGGACAAAGCACAGAGGCAGGGGCTATGCGATAGGTATTGCAGTTTTAGATTAGATTCCAGAGAGACAGAGTTATACAAGAGAGCACTGCATAATAAACATGAGTTATCAGAGTTAATTGCAGATGATTCTGCAAAGGAAGCAGAACAGCGTAACATCGTAACAGCAAGGTAATCCCAATGACTCCTACTTCATTCTCAATCTCACTAGCCTATTTCTTGATTTATAAATGAGCTATGGTCAGTGTGGAGAGACCTATATAGCGCATGGTGTTTGTTGGTGAGAGCGTATGGCTCTGGATGTGCCTGATGCATGCTGTATTTCGATATAATTATGGTGATACAGTGCAGTATACACATACATACTATCGTGTTTTGGCAATTTGTCTTGCATACAGTACTTAGTGCACTGCAAATCAGTAAAAAGCAGTAACGGGCGCCTGGTACACAGACGATATCAATGGAACCGACTGTTCGCGAAAACTACGAGAATCGATTGTAGCGGGCACACTTGCTCGGCGCTCGGGCGGATAACCCCAAAGTAGCAGTTTTCTGCGCCTGGCGGGAGGCGCAGTTTTCTGCGCCTGTGCCTGACTGTCCTTGTGGTAGGATATTTCCAGCATTTCCGAACTTTCAAATAATCATTTTAGATTTAATAGTATTAAAGGTAGTAGATCCGATTCGCAAACATCTCCAATATCAGTCAAAATGTCATATTAACCATCATGCTAAGAAGGTTTTCTTTGTGAAATTTGGAGGTCAGTGAAATTCAAAAATTAAACATCCGTTAGCCATTGGAAGAAGTTGAGTGCAAATTCAGACCTCAGGCTTAGTGCTCAGATGTTTCCCTATTTGATTTGATCTGTCTTACTGTGCACACTAAGATACATACTGGAATGGTTATTTCTTATTTATTAAATTATAGTAGCATATTTGGTTACTAGCTGTCTCTATAGCATTTTCGAATTTGGGCTGCAAAGAGATCCACTACCTTTAAGTTAGAAGAGAGATAAGTAAATAATGATAAAATAGACAAACAAAAAAGAATGAGTTTCTTTTGTAATACTATCTGACAAACTTTTTACTTTACCATTTTACTTCATAGCTCAGCACTTTCCATTCTCTCTCATACCCTCTTACCCATTACATTTAAATGAAATACAACTAAAATGAGTTTGCGTGCCTGCATAATACTCTTTGGAAATAATAAGTGAGAATGTTCTTAGGTTTTGGCTCACTTTAAAATGAGAACCAATAGAACTGTCACAACATGAGAAAATGTATAAGTAATAATCAACAGTACATTTCCGAATTTGGCCTGCAAAGAAATCCGCTACCTGTAAGTTAGAAAAAAGATTAGTAAATAATGATAAAATAAACAACAAAAAAGAATGAGTTTCTACCGCCGTATCCAGAACAGAGCCTGAAACGGTGCAGGCTCAAGAAATCGTTTGTACTATAATACGTCTTGAAGTACTGTGTGATACTGTTGACTCAGACTTCTACAAAGCTGTAAGTGAGAATTGTAATCCAATCCGACTCATTACCTGAGATATTTATGAAAATATATCAATAAAGAATGTAAATTAAATAACGATGCGTCACAATGCAGTCTAACGCTCTCACAATGCTATCATACATAGGGTTTTTCACTGACTGTTTTTACTCCGGAGCTCTTGCAATATTCAGGCTTTAGTAATACTATCTGACAAACTTTTTACTTTACCATTTTACTTCATAGCTCAGCACTTTCCATTCTCTCTCATACCCTCTTACCCATTACATTTAAATGAAATACAACTAAAATGAGTTTGCGTGCCTGCATAATACTCTTTGGAAATTATAAGTGAGAATGTTCTTAGGTTTTGGCTCACTTTAAAATGAGAACCAATAGAACTGTCACAACATGAGAAAATGTATAAGTAATAATCAACAGTACATTTCCGAATTTGGCCTGCAAAGAAATCCGCTACCTGTAAGTTAGAAAAGAGATTAGTAAATAAGGATAAAATAAACAACAAAAAAGAATGAGTTTCTACCGCCGTATCCAGAACAGAGCCTGAAACGGTGCAGGCTCAAGAAATCGTTTGTACTAATACGTCTTGCAGTACTGTGTGATACTGTTGACTCAGACTTCTACAAAGCTGTAAGTGAGAATTTTAACCCAATCCGGCTCATTACCTGTGTTTTTTATGAAAAATATGAATAAAGAATGTAAATTAAATAATGACGCGTCACAATGCAGTCTAACGCTCTCACAATGTTATCATACATAGGGTTTTTCCCTGACTGTTTTTACTCCGGAGCTCTTGCAATATTCAGGCTTTTGTAATACTATCTGACAAACTTTTTACTTTACCATTTTACTTCATAGCTCAGCATTCTCTCTCATACCCTCTTACCCATTACATTTAAATGAAATACAACTAAATTGAGTTTGCGTGCCTGCATAATACTCTTTGGAAATTATAAGTGAGAATGTTCTTAGGTTTTGGCTCACTTCAAAATGAGAACCAAGCGACAGAAATCGGGTTAAATCTACAGTTGAAATGATATAGTCTATGACCTTATCATTCCTTTACAACATTATTTCAGTTGATTACCTGTGTACAACACGTGTATATAAGCGCCCGATTGCAGACAGCAGGTGGCAAGGTGACCGTTGCAACTACTTACATTATTACCACCTCCGAAGGAAATGCACCAGTCCGACTACAGCCATCATCGAAAAATGAGATGGAATGTGGAATGTATTTGGTCGTTTTTGCTCCCAAACTTAACAGTTATCATTGTCAATAAGGCTGCTACGTATCTAGATAATGTCTCACATACAACTGTATCTGGATATTGCGTTGAAAATGATATTTGGCGAGAAACAAAAGCTTGAAATCACAGGAATTCACACTGCTGACAACGACAGACAGTGAAGGTCAACGGCTCAAATTTTCGTTGGTAGTCTCGTCACGTGATAGTTCTGTATATGGATTGTACACGTTCCCTATGGCAGCAATTGTGAATGGGTAGTCTAGCTTTACTGCAAATTTGCGTCAGGACTGCTCAACCAATGGACAAGATTCTTATGTCACAAAAATGGGCAGAACCTCTACTTTCTGAAACCGTGCACCCCAAGTTTGTGCGATCTTCCGTTCTCGAGATATCCCGTCTGGAAGAATTGCAAGACGGCAAAATATGCTCAAATTCGTCAAATTTGGACTGTTCGCCATAGACAATTCTACTCATAAGGTACTTTTCTGATCTAATTTGCGTCACTGCTACAAATGTTACAATAAAGATATATACACATAAATAATCCCTAAAGTGTCCACTTTCAGAATCCGGGCGCCCCAAGTTTGCTTCTTAAACAGTTTAAAAGTTATGGCAGATTTTGTGGAAAAATGCGTCGATTTTTGACCCGTTTTACGTGTTGTAGCGTTCGCGCGGAAGCGCGGCTTCGCAGATGACCGAAAGTTTTCAATGTAATAGCTCGCACAAATTGATACATAACATTTGTGTTTGTGTGCATGGGGACGATCCGATGGTTCATACAACAAAAGGGTTTCGTACAATTATTTTTAACATTGTTAAACGTACTCTTCCACATTTACGTAGCATATAATGTGTCTTTATATTTATTTGGATTGTTATCTTGAGAATTGCTAAAAACCGTTATTATGAAAAAGTGGACCTTTCAGAATTTGGGGGGGTGCGTACGCACCCGACGCACCCCCCCCCCCCCCCCCCCCCCCCCCCTGGCTACGGGCCTGAGTTACCCAGGGTAAACGTTTATTTGAGTGGAAGGAAGTCAAATACAATTGTCTTCAGAGATGTCAATGTTCGCATAATTTGGGGGATAACACATGCCGTGGAGGTACGTGAGTGCAAGTCCTCGATTTCAATGTGCTATACAGTATGTCCCCCCCCCCCCCCAAAAAAAAAAAAAAAAAAAAAAAAAAAAGATAAATAAATAAATAAAATAAAAAAATAAAAAAAAATAAAAAAAATAAAAAAAATAAAAAATCCATGAAAATTTTCGCATTGATAACACCCAATATGATTAAACTGTCTAAATGCTACTTCAGGGTCTTACAATATAACATCTTAGCTCTATTTTGCACACACACAAAAAAAAAACTCATTCAATTAAGCGGTCACAGAGAAATGTGAAACGTTGTAAAGCATGTCATGAGTCTGATTCTTCCAAGTTTAGCACTTCGATGCTTTTGTGTGTGAATACAATAGACAGAACTTGGAGGAAGACATTCTCGGCATCCTCTACAAAATTCCTCATGAGATGTGGACAATAAATTATAGTTTCATACCCTGAATTTTTATTTGGATTGATTCACTATTTTTAAAGATGTCATTGCGGAGGGTCCCGTTGTATTTTTTTATTTTTTTATTTTTTTTTTGGGGGGGGGGGGGCATACGGTATAAGTTCACAAAGTGTTTGTTTGTTTATTTGTTTGTTTGTCAAATCACAGTGACATGACATTATTATTAATGACTTTATTTGAATAATATTTTTCTGTTTTTGCAACCAACAGCGATAATCTCAAAACATAACTGTCTTTGCTTAATATCCATGGCGAAACATACACGAAATTTACAGCAGGATTTGATCTGTGTTAAGCATTAGCATAAACAGCAATAAAAAAGCAATCATCTCGCAAACTCTTGGAAGACCAGGTCATGTCATAATATGCTCGTTGTTTTCATATTTATAAAAGGAGAATACCTTTTTGCTACTTTCAATAACGTCGTTATTAGTGTCATCGCATCATATGAGTGTGTTGATTACGTGAAAAAGAATGATAATAAAGTGTTTGGAGGGTTATGTAAATTCTTCTTCGAAAATGAGAACGAACCCGGTATGTGTGATTTATAATTATGTCGGAATTTCATTCCTTTGCAAATAAATCTTATTCTTTTTTATATTGATTAAACAATGATTGTTACTCTTATAGTCCTCCTTACCATTATGATATTCAGTGTATGAACGAAAGCAAAGATATGGACACTTTTCATGCAATGAAAAATATACTGAAATGTAAACATAATCAATTCCTAAATAAATAAACTTTATCCGGATGGGCTGTACACAGTATTTACTTTTCTGATGATACACAGGTTTTTTTTTTTTCTCCGATAAGTTTGATTATTAAATTTCTGCTATGAAACAAACAGTACAAACGCATGGAGAGAGAAAGAGAGAGGGAGGGAGTGGGAGGGGAATGGAGGGAGAGAGGGGGAGGAATTGAGGGAAATCCCTAAATGCTGCGATTGAGATGGTGCAGCTGTAGTTTTAGTCCCAAAAAGAAAAAAAATGAATATAGATATGTTTTTTGTTTGGTTTTGTTTTGTTTTGTTTTTTTTTTTTGCTTTTTTGCTTTTTTCGTTACATAGGAAAAGAAAGAGGACCACTAGGACAAAACAGACGAAAAGAAACAAACAGTGACTTTGACAAATTAATGAAAATAATGACTACTTGATGTTATGAATTTCGTCTTTTGGTTTGAATAAAGAAATTTAAGGTTACTTCATTATGTTTCATTCAAATTAACGAAGAAGTTATTGCAATAAATGGAAATAGATTACATTGTTATTTTTTTCAGTGACTTTAACGATTGCAATAATTGATTATGATAATTTTTTCAGTGACTTTAACGATTGCAATAATCAATTATGATAACTGGTCGAAATCGAAGTGGGGTTGTACAAAGAAAAGTATAATGGGACTTACATGACAGCAAGCTTGTTCGGCAGTAAGCCCCCGATAGTCAGTGTTTGCGAAAGAGAAACGGAGAACGGATAAAAGTTCAGACCAGGTAATTGAATGGAACCAAACAAGGGAAGAGGGGTATGCCTTTATGATTAAGAAATAAAAGAAAAAGAAAACTATAATATAAAACATAATTGTGACCAAGCTATCATTTGTTTATATATGGGACATTTTTTAGTGTAGACAGAGACACTTTCACCTTAACATGAAGGCTACTAGGACGTCGAGTCAGACAATCTCAATGATTATCGAGAAAGCAATGTGACACCTCCCTTTTATCTATCAAACGGTTTATTCCCTCCAGGCTTTACCATAAAGTTTGATGCTCCAGACATTGACCAGTAGTAGAGAATGACGAGTCACCTTTATCACAGCTTTTTTGTCTGATATCCGGGCTTCATTGAGTTACTCAATATTATAATGGCGATATCATTATATTACAAAATACAATACGTAATAGCTACATGTACAAATTAATGACATTATCCAAGATCAGAAAATTACGGAAACATCGAGAATCAGATCAGAATCAGAAGTCATCATACTTTTTTACATAAGTCCTCCTAAGTATGTCCCTGTCTGTGTTCTAAATATAACGATGTGTTTTTCTCTTTCTCCTGCATTCTTACCAACATAACTACGTATAAAAAATGTTTTGCATTACATTCAATCCAGCTTGTATTTTATCACTTATTTTACATTATGAAATCTAGATTGCTTGCGTACACGATGGCACATGCTGTAGTTCCCTCTTTTTTCTCCCTTTTTCCCTCTCTTTTTTCCTTTTTTTCTTTCTTTCCTTTTCTGTCTTTCTCCTCTTCCCAATCATTTTGATGTCAGTTGACATCATTTCGTTTATTGTGTTTTATATTGATGTTTTGTGTATTTTCTGAGGGTCCCATATCGTACAAGCTTTGCTTCTTAGTGGGACCCTCCACTTCCATCCTCATCCTTAGTTGACTTGCATTATATGCTTTATGTATTTAACAAAGATGTAATCGCATCTACTTTTCATTTTCATAATTTCCTTATGTACCTTTTCAAATTTTGTTCTGTATCACAAATATCCCGTGTATACATGTGTATATGCAAATGTACATAATTTCTTTGTTCATTTTGATGGAGGTGAAAATAAAGTTGAAAAGTTGAAAGTTGAAAGAAACAGACAAAAGAAAATGAGTAATGAGACCTGTGCTTTGAAAAGGTTCATAACTGATTATTTGTTCTTTCTTACTGTTACAGATCAGGGAATTGGTAATACTACCCGATCTTTCTGCGTCAGAAGTTCGATTCTCAGAGACAGCAGCAGCAAATTTGGCTGAATTTCTTTGTCGTCTGCCCCATCTTACACGTGCCGACCTCCACGAAGTGATCCTTCCAAGGACATTCTTTAAGACAATTGCCTCATACACTTCACTCTGTAAAGTAAGAATTAGTCATTTTCATCAGTCCAGCACTGTCTTGTTCAAAACAGGGTGGGGGGGGGGGGGGTGACATCAAGACTTTGATGTCGTGACTTTATCATTGCAACAGTTATATGTCTCCGTGGTGGCAACAATTTCCGAAGTCCATCAATCCAGATAGAAGTAATCTAGTCGTATACTTCCCCAATGCCAATGGCAGATATAGTGAGATTTGAAAGTTAAAAAAAAAATCTAAATATCTCAAGCGTTGACATTGTAATCACGTGTATTCGTAATCTATCCCGACACCCTACAGTAAAATAAAATCAAAATGAAAACTTTGTGGATCGAAGGTGCATGTGTCATTCCGTAATTAGCAACAACGCTTGAATAAATTCATATTCGGTATGCTGCCATGAAACAATTTTGTTTAGAGGAAATCAAAATTAATTGTATTAATATAGAATATGTACCTTTCCATATCATTGTTCATCATGCTCTAGATGGAGTGCATCACCATCGATGACAAGCCGTTAAGCGAGTTGCTGGGTGACTATCAAGGAGGCACAGAGGTATACATAATAATTGTGATTTTCATCTCATCAATTATTTCATTTCATTTCATTTATTTCATTCCTTCTTTCTTTCTTTTTTTCTTTTTTTATATATAAAATTATATATAAAATTATATATAAAATTATAACGGATGTAATGTAGTAACGCATTGTAGATAGCAAAATCTAAATCAGTGGGAAAGCTGGTGGAAACAATAAAAAAGTAAAACAAATTGTATTCCACCATTAGCAGCACCCTTTACGTATTACAAACGAGAAATTTTCCCCATTTTTAAAGCCATATTTTCCGCAGCAAGGAGTTTGCATTATATCATCTTGTGATAGGAATATTTTTTTTTTCTTTCACTAGTACGTCTTGAGGACCTCCTGATGTGCTTTACATTACTGTCACAATAAGAGCCCGCCCTCTTTCGTTCTCAACTTTATAGATTTATACATTATCTGTCTGTCTACCATTACATTGATAGGGCACGAAGGCAGTAACAAAACTTGGCCGGTGGCTATTTAAGCACCTGTGAGATTTTCATGTCAGGGCTCTCCTTGCTTATACTCTCCAGGCCACTTTAAAAAATGTTTCAAACACAAGGCACAATGCGCACGACCATGACGTTCGGAAGAAATAAATGAGTATATGAATATAAGAACGACCCAAGTCCATGGAAGACCATTTCGAGTAAACAAAAAGAAACTTCATATCTTTTTTATTTGTCCAATAATATTCTATTTAACTGTAATGGGAAGGCAACATTGTATACACAAATTAGAACATATATTATTATGACAATTAACATTTACATTAATTGTGGAGAGGCCATTTTGTGTGGTGGACTTGGGTCGTTCTTTGATTCATATGGGCTTGGGTCGTTCTTTGATTCTGATATTCTGCTATAGAGATGAGAGAAGGATGAGAGAGGGCGCTATTATATGAATGTAAGAATGACCCAAGTCCTTCATTCTTACATTATTACAAGATTTAACTCATTCATTTCAGGCACTTCCAGGGGTAATTAGGATTTATCATTTATACACAAGATGAGTCCATGCATAAGCTACAATTTCCCATGTCAAACTGAATTTGGCCGAAAATTGGACTTGGGTCGTTCTTATATTCAGGTCTTCAAATAAATACACACTATTGAAAAGAATTGATATAGATTATTCTACATCGCTACCAAACACATCCTCAAGCTTTAGACAGCATTGGAGATTAGTCTGATAATTCACTTCTACGAATAGCACGTTCTCCAAATAATTATGATCGTATAATAAGTCGCATTCCTTCCATTTGTTGAGGGCAATTTTGGAAATTCAAATAAGAATATATTACAGTCATTTTCATGAATACCATAATGGTCATCGGTGAAGAGAAAGAAGAAGGATATAAAATATGGTGAGAAGAATAAAAAAGAAGTGAAGGTACATCGTTGATCTGCTTTCAACTTTATTTGAGATATTGATAAAATTAAAAGAAAAAAACTCTGATGCCTTCATGTTTTTACCAAGATAATGCTAGTAACTTTTGAGATGAAAAATAAAGAAAAAAAAATTGTATACCAAGTATTCATATTTCAGTCAGAAAAATGAGTTGAATTTCAACATTAACAAGTAGTTTGTTACTAGGAATTGGAGTAAATTTATGCTAGAGTCACACACGGTCAGGTCACAAAACGGATTTGATCCGGGTGAAAATGACCTTGATTAGTCCCGGAATGGAGGGTAATTTATGCTACTGTCACACACGGCCGGATTTCGAACCTGGTCCATAAAAGGAATTATAACCGTATCGGCGGGTATTAACCCGTATCGAACAGTATAAAAACTTTTTTTTAAAGTAAAAACCGCTTTTTATATCCTAAACTGAATCCTTTCGACCCGTATCAACCCATGTCAACCCATTCGACCTGTACCGACCTGCATGTAAACCTTGTCATCATCCATTGCATTGAAGGCAATGCGGTTGTAACGGGTTGCAACGGGTCGATGCGAGTCAATGCGGTTCGAACCGGGCAGGTCAATTCAGATATCAATACGGAATTGAAATCCGTGAGAACATTTTGAAAATGACCAACAATTTTTCACCGCCATTATCGTATCCCCCGGAAATTCATCAGGAATTGACACGGGTTACGATGAGGGTCAATGCGAGTCTCTACGGCTCGAACCTGGTCGAAACGGTTTTAATTCCTTATGGACCCGGTACGAAATCCCGTCGAGTGTGACTCTAGCATTAGACATTATAACTTGACATAGAGGGGGGCAAAACACCTAAATCACTGATGCATAACGATGATTTGGCGTAGGCTGTTTGGAAGTGTTGATACCGATGTCCACTTTATACATGTCGTCGTTCAAAAAAAAATAAATAAATACTTTTCGCAACGCACGCTGATGCTTGCACAATATGTAAAGTTAGCTTTCAACTCTTAATTGATGCTATCAGATTTTTGCTTACTTCAGTTTAAGATTTTCGAGACAGTCACGTGTACGGCGCAAAGATTTAGCTTTATTGAGTGAAGACATGAAACGCCACTTTTTCTCAGTTCAGTTCTTTTTATTTTTTTTCCATCCAGCAAGGAGTGAAACAAAGCAGGCGAAAAATAATCACATAGCTTGATTAATTCCAATCAAGGAAAAAAGTACGTAACGAAAAATAATCGCATTGTATATCATAAGATATGACATAAATAGTATAACCAAGAACACTTCCGATATGCTTTAAAGGATAATAATGAAGTAGGTATATGGAGAAAGAGTGATCCACTAAAAAAACTAAAACGTGAAATACATTATGGATCACTCAAAAAATGATAAATAAGTATAAATCATCGTTCTGAAAACCGTAATTACAGTGTATTTCAAAGTACAGAAAATACAATTCCAGGCAAATCTACTAAAAATGTGTAGATCGAAGGTGCAGATAAGAAAGACTGGTCGAACTAAAATAAATATTGTCCCATAAGCTGCGAGTGAAAACTATATAGCAATACTGATAATAAGGTTGATGTAACCGCGGTAACGTACTTGGATCCGACAAGAATTCACATGTCATCTCTATAACTATCTGACAAAACTTGATTATTTTGTTGATCTCTTCTCACTCTCCAATAGAAACCCAGTGATAACAGCGATTCAGATGGCGAGAGCAGCCACGAAACAGGACAAGGTTGTGCTGAAGAACACTTATAAGCTCCTAATGAATCTTAGACAAACGGCTATGGAAATATGTTATACTATTCGACGAGTGAGTTTCTTGAGACTGAGGACCAGGAAAAGCAAGTACTGTACTCGTGAAAGAGAAGGAGGAGAACAAGCAAGAGAACAAAATAAATGCTGGAGAGGAGAACTAACCAAGACTAAACGTCATAGGGAAGAGTCACAAAATTCTTAGACATTGATAGACAAGACGCCACAAAATTAGCTCAAAGCATTTCAATGGGAAATTGTCCATTTTGTATTTTGTATTATCATGTTTTATATTTCCTTTTTGAGATTCTGAGGCTGCCATCACTATTATATCAATCATGTGCTTAAAAAGACGGCAGGCTCCTGTATAGTTTTTCTTCCCCTTTATTCTGAAACAAGTGTATCCTCGATTCCTTTGATCTCATTGTTATGTTTATACTTTAAAGATTGTTCTTATGATACTATGAATGTAATATTGGGTTTTTTTCTATTCTATTGTCAGATACACGTGTTGTCATTTTTCAATTTATTGTTTTCTTGAAATATGCAAAAAATAAGGTGGGCAGAAAAAGTAAAGAAAGGAAATGAGGGAAGGAAGAGAATGAGAACATGGACCAGAACGAAAGGACACTAGCAGAAAGACATTGAAGCAGCATTCGAATCGGGAAAGAATTCGAGAAGGGACAAGAATGAGTAAGAAAGGAGGACGAGACATATAGTGACACATTGCAAAAAAAAAAAAAAAAAATCATTCTAGTGAGGCATGCTGGACGACCCCACAACCAAGACTCAGAGGGCCTCAGTGAGCCGGGGCTCAAATACAGTCGACTCCCGTTAGACCGAAGTCCTCGGGACCGGCAGTTTTCTTTCGGGTTTTTTTTTTCCCCGAAATTTCGTTATAATCGAACAAATAAACAATTAGAAGATACAAACAAAGAGTAGATAATGGTTGGGCCTGAAATTTTCTTATTTTTAACCGAAATTTCGTTATAAACGCTTTTTACCGGAGGCATGTGCCTGTTTACCGACCAAATCAAGTGAAAAAAACAAAACACATACATGCAGAAAACGCTGAAAACTTAAACGCGACGGATAGCATCTTGAGTCCCTGCTCCAACATTTTGACAGTAACTTGTGAAGATTCTCTTTTATGGCCGAAAGATATACCTTGTTGACCGGTCTTGTAGATACAATTACTGTGTTCTGTTTCAAAGACGTTGTATTTGACTCATGCACAAAATATTTTTCGGCTCCTTAGGAGCAGGATTACGAACACCTAGAAAGGGTGTAAGCATACATTATACTGAAAAAACAAAACAAAAAAAACAACGCATGCACTCATGCACACACGCTCACACACACACACAGGTAACGTGCTTAACAATATTGTGAAGAAGAGCAATGAATTTGGAAGACTGTCCTGATTTCATTATGTTCGCACGTGTCCACCTGTAGATACAAGATCCACAGTAAAACTTTCTACATTTACATCAAGAAGCGATGTCAATACTCTCCCAAAGTTGTAAGAACGTTAACAAAGATTATAATCATTGAGTCATGAATTTGCATCTTACATTTTGTACAATAATTTGATTTCGATTTTAAAGCAATCTTCGAATTACTTCTGATGAGACGAATGTGTTTAAAAACAACAACCAAAAATACAATACGTCATAGACCCTCGATGGAGATGAAGAACGAGGACGCAACACAAAGATGATTATATTACATTGTACACGGGAGTTTCAGCACAATATTCGTTTGTCACATAAAGAATAGGAATATAAATTCATCATTCATCATACTCCAGTCAAAGCCGATTCATGAATGATATTCGTCTTACCAATATTTATGTATACCGTTTGATTGTTTCGAAATTTGCTTGTCACAATTGTCACTCTCATAGTTTAATGGATTGACATTGAAAAATTACGATTAACATTAAGTAATGATACATTTCGTGGCACGACAGTTTTACATGTAGAGGCATTTGTAAATGAGCTACCTATAATGCATGTATATAAAAAAAAGTGTTGTTTATAGGCGACCGAATACTTTGTGTACAGTATGATTACATTAGCAAATGTTTATTGTAATGATATAACCTCGTCTATAAATTGCATACCAAGTGTCTTCCAATGTGACTATTCATTATCATTCTATAGCTCATAGGATATTGTCGCTTTTTGTCTATTTCCGCAATCATTTTGATCAGTTTATCTACTTATAAATGTACTTATTATGTACATGTATTGATGGAGACTGACTACGTTTTGGAGGGTCATAGAGATGGTTTCAGTTGTGATGAGCTGCTAGTCCTGCTTCGGGATAAGACTCGCTCTTTTTTAAGAGTTGGTTGACACTACTATATTAAAAACTGTGACTTGTATGAACTCGATCAACCCGATCATTATCTACATCGTTCACGGAACACAATTATTCACCAAATGTTCAAGGAACACTCCGGCATTGTCATGATTGTCTGCACAGTCTGCTCGAGCAGTGGAATTGGGGTTTAGTACACATACCCTCATCGAGAAATGGTATTGAGTTGGCACCTTTCTCGATTCATGAATATGAGTTTCTCTCCTTGGCCGATTAATGAAATTAGGTTTGCACCTTGCTTGGAAAACGAAGTTGAGTTTGAGCCTTTGTCGAATATCTGGATAGTGTTCATCTCGTGAAAAATAATTCTGATTGTCGTCAAACATAAAAAATACACAATTTTGATAACATCTCTGCATTGAGGTTATGGTTCACCGTTCCGATCAGATACATTCTCACATTTTGCGTTGTTGAATTAAGCTTTGAATGACTTGTTTCGAGAAATACACTGCCTGGGACGTCCACGTTTCTCGAAATTACCGTTGATGTGATAATAATACAGCCTGTAGTAGCTTTGTCTATTTTGTATAAATTTGTTTTTTAAAGTGTACGGGAAATAAAAATTCGTGTAGACGTTTTAGGTGCGTGTGTGTGTTTGTGATTTTGTATAATATTCCATGATAGTCTGTAAAACTGGGTGCACTTCACGAGACCGACACCCACAAATCATACAGCTCACAAGTCATATAACTCACAAGTCCAAGTCATACAGCCCACGAGTCGTACAGCTCACAAGTCATTCAGCCCATGAGTTCGACACTAATACCCCGTTCCCACTGCCGATCAGATCAACTCGATCAAGCGAGATCAATCCCGATCATCTATTTTTACCAGAGCAATCCCGACCAAATGCTCGATCGTCCTTCAACACGATCCCTTCCCGACCGCTATTCGATCTTTTACGATCTATATCCGACCATTCTCGACATCTCCAGAATCTCTCCTCGACAACCACACAGATCTCTACTCGAACATCCCGATCTACACACAATCAATACACGATCGCTACACGGTCAATACTCGATTTCTACTAGACTTCTTAGACCAGCTCAACATGACTCGATCTGTGTAAGATCTTGCATCGAACGGCTCGGCAGGTTCGTACAGTGATCGAGTGAAAGAAGAATTGGTTACAGCATTCGTTTGGTTATATGAGACAACTCAGTATTTATGCTTGAATACGGCGTGGCCCAAAAGAGTGCTAGAAAACTGACTATTAATTGCAAAAGCATGAATGAACAAAAGAAATGACTATCTTTAGTATGGGTTTTACCGGCCAATTTCGCACTTTTGTCAGTCCATTCGATAAAAGGTTCATTCTATTTAGCGAAAATCCTCATCACTGCACATTCGGTCATTCAAATTTGCAAGTTCGTTAAATTTAGCATTCTGATCAATGAGATTTGCACATGTGCCTATCGAATTCGTAAAACTGGCATTCAAATTGGCACGTGCTCTTCAGTCATTAAAATTCGCCAGCACTGGCGAAAGGGGTGTGTCAGTCATTCAATTTCACGTATGGGCACTCAAATTCCTAACATGTTCATTGAAATCAAAGTCTTGTTATTTCTTTTTTGAAAAGGTGATAACATTTAGACGCGTATTTCTATGTGACTTATTGTTTCATCCACGCACTGTTAAGCAGTAAAAGTATCGCATTTTTGACCATATCATATAACTCGAGTTTGCTGTACTGTAACGCCCCTTTTCTTTCATACATGACATTTTAGGCCTACATGTACTAATACTCTAGTTTAACTTCATCTTCTTACAGTCATGACGGCACAAGTTAGATACAGACGTATTTCTCAAGGGGACAGAAAAAGAATTACAGGAATATTTGATGATCATAACCTTGACTTCCTACAACTGGCCGACACACGGAATAAAGCGCTCAAGGTAACGGCGAGATAAGTTGTGTCCATGCACATGCTGCACTATCTTCGGACTTGAAGAGTCACTAAGCACATTAAAGGAAAAAAATGTTGCCAAAATCTCTGAAATGAGTACGAAAATATGAAATATAATGACGCTTGGAAAACAATAACTATGTTAAGAAAATAAAGAAAGAAGCAAACCATAAACATGCGGGCTAAATTGACTGCAAAAGATGTTAAATTGATTGCCAAAATATGAATTGGAATGAACGAGAGCAGCATGTCCGTGATCACGTGACTGTATCATTCTAAACTGAATGAACGAATAACCGAATGGTGCTTGCTTTACGAATTTCAATTGAAATAGTGTATAGAATGAGGCTAAAGGTAATTTGAATGCTCCAAAATGAATTTAAATGAGAGATCATAAAATTGAACTACCGAACATGTCACCGATGGTATATTTTTCTAAATTGAATGCGGAAAATTAGGAATTGGACCGACAAAAGTGCGAAATTGGCCAGGAAAACCTATAGTTGATAGAAGAACGCTTCCTATTTTGAAACCACAATCTTCAATTCTCATGCAGGCGTTTCGATTCTATAGTCATTTTTCCTGAAAAAAAAAACGATGACAAAGACTGATCACTACAGTTTGTGAGCCACTCAAAAAGGTACAAAAATGCATTTAGTTGTATTCATTCATTTTATCCGTTTTCAGTAGCCATTTTTGACGCATTCGTTATCAGTTTTTACGGCTTCGCTTTCGCTCTGCCAAGTAGGATATCAGTGCCCAAAGTTGCAGATTTTGTAAATCACAAATTTTCATGGAGATCAAAGCGCCTGCACGAAGATTGACTATCAGTGTGTCAAATAAAATTTGAGGTGTTCTTTCTATTGAATAATGTAACGATTTCATTCAGTCGCTCATATCTTTTTAAATAAGAGACAGTTTTGTAGCACTCTGTCTGCCGGACACCATGTATAATAATATATAGGTTCGTTCATATGCATTCGATATTTGCAGTGGATGTGAAGAATAGCAAATCTAAGTTTGATGTCTCATAAAAAAATATAAAAAAAATATTACACCGCCGCGCTTCGTAAGTGCATTACATATAGGTGGGCTGAAATTGATTTGGTCTAAAATGAAACATAGGCCTATATGCCCATAAATGCACTATTATATAAAGTTGAAAAAAATGACTGTTCTACAACCCCAATGAGTCGTGTTATCTTTGTCATTGTTGTTCTCATTATTAAAGAATGAAAAAAGTGAATGAAAAATATGTAGGCCCTATGTATTCATTGATAAAGTATAGGCCCAAGAGTGTGTAAAAGAAAATACATGTATCATATTAATTTCTAAATTCATGAAGTGTGCTGATATGTGGAACAGAGTACATTATTATGAAAATAATACAGTATGATAAACAAAATGATGAAAATTTTGGTTGCTTATTTTTTGTCAACTCATCCCAGCCAATCGATATCAAGGTGGACTTCATGCAATGTACATACATCTCTCAATAAAAAAAAAAAATTATTAAGCGAAGCAAAAGTTAGTGTAACATCTATGTAAATAAAAGTGAAGTAAGTCACTGAGCATTTATGAATCTACGTTACAACTACTGTTTAACACGTCAGCGTAAGAAATAGATTTTATATCAACGTAACCAACTTCAACTTTGAAACAGACAAGCTAGCAAAAGAATTCAAGAAACATTTCTCAGTTTATAAGTAAAGTAAATAACATAGAAATTTTCCTTTCACGTTACAGTCATATTGCCAGAATACTGAATTTTTCTCAGTTTCAGTTGTGTTTCCTTTCTTTCTTCTGGTATTTTTGTCTGGAGAGTCTAATTCTGCCATGTCTGCTGTTTAGGGTGTGTTGTCTTTTTTTCTCTTCGTGGCCCTTTTCTTTTCTTCAGTGGGCCAGGAGTGGCTGAAGATACTGACGACATTTAACTTTTTAACGTGACCAAGGACTGCATATATTTTTTCTTAATACCTGAACAATAAATGAGTGCTAAGAAAGTACGTCTGCACCTGCTGCAACTACTGTCAAAAAGTGCCTGGTCTAATCTAAGTCTAATCTAATCTAATCTAAGCCTGGTCTAATCTAATCGAGTGCCGGTCGAAGCATGATCGAGTTTAGTCGAGTATCAATCGATAGCAGTCCTGTATCGGTCGTGTAGCGGTCGAATTATTCATGAAACTGATGAATCCTGGATCGAGATGATCTGAAATCAATCGTGCAGCATTCGAGTATAACTCGAGATGATCGGGAACTGAGCTCGGGGAAAAATCAGTCCCGACCACACTAGATTTCTATACGACCGATTCCCGATCAGCTCGATCTCTTCTCGATCACTACCCGAGCTGTTGGCATTCGGGCTTCCTACTCGAATATTTTGGACATGTCCAAAATTATCGTGAAGGAAGCAGGAGCGATGCCGATCAAGGTAGAACGACCCCGAATACCAATGCCGAGCGAGCCCGACCAGGCTTAAAAAGCTTGATCGGGATTGATCGAGTTGATCTGATCGGCAGTGGGAACGCACCATTAGGCGCCGTGTACACATCTGTCGAACTCGTGGGCTGTTTTTACCTATAGTGTCGAACTAATGGGCTTTATTTGCCTAGTGTCGAACTCATGGGCTGTATGACTCGTGAGCTGTATGACTCATGGATCTGTTTTTAATGTCGAACTCATGGGCTGTATGACTCTTGGGTGTCAGTCTAGTGGGATGACCCCGTAAAACTTTTATCACATGCGTGACATGCAAAATTTGCTGTGCCCCTTGTGTTGTTGCCGTAATCGTATTCCCGAATGTGGCGTTGTCTCTCTTTAGTGTATGTATTCCCGAAATTCCTTCATTTTCCTTTTCTTCTGCATAATCAAAAGCACACAGACTGCACAACTATTTCCCGCTAAACATTTGCAGATTACTGTCTCCATACCTATCTCCCTCTCCCTCTCTCTCCCTCTCTCTCTCTCTCTCCCTCTCTATCTCTTCCTCTTAATACAAGTGAGTACACCATGCCTTTAATCTGACCCATCATAGCAAGGTAGATTAGATCTTTTGTCAAAATCGAAATTTTGCCATACTAGAGCAAAATTTATTTAGTTATTGTTGCTTTTTATGAGTGGCACGACAATACCAAAGCTATCCATGAGCTATCAGAATGATTGTGTGATAAATATTGTCAATATTAGTACTTCCGATCTGATATTTAGGCAGTAATAATCAAAGAGTATAGAGTAACAATCTTGTTGAATGAATGATTCCAAAAGGGACATGCGCCCTCTCGTGTTGATAATAGAAACATTGAAGAGTATAAGAATGATCGTAGAAGGAAAACATAAAATTTGGCCTAATGAGTATAATAGTTGGCATTGTGTGATTTGTGCAAACAATGTTCCTATTATAGAATCGGTCAGTGTTTACAGTATTCTATAGTACGTGTTGATTTGTTTGATTATCAATCTTACTGAATTAGAGATAACTAGCAGTGGAAAATCAAAATGAAAAAATAATCAAAGTCAAGTTTTGATAAGTGGAGGCCATGGTGCAAAATAATGTGGGGAGGCACTACTCTGTTATAAATAATCCGTAAAATAATTCATGATTATGTCTACTTCTTTCTCTCTTTCTTATGAATGTTTTTGTTTACTTATTAGTTTACCTTTCTCAATGATCATCTATGTATTTGTCTGAATTCATTTATTCAGTAACTTGCCTACCAGTATACCTTTCTGTATGTATTCATTTTTTTTATTTTGTCTATAAGCCTATCAATTCTTTCATTCATTCATAATAATCAAGTCCTGCATAACATTTTGTGTCAGTAAAAGATAACATTGACTTTGACTTTGTGTTACCTGCATGTATAAAGTCTATTAATAATGTACGTGAAGCAACTGTTAAAACTGTGATTCTTTCTTCTTTTTCTTTATGGTTCATCAAGCTTCACTCTTGCTATTGAAGCCAACTTGAGCATGGTACAAAATTATTTCAGTTATCAATCAAAATAAAAAAAGGAAATGTGATTTGAGGGAAAGTTTATTGAAGCAATTTTGCTCACTGTTTTACTGCTTTGTTCTTGTTTCGTTTGTTTTGTTTTTCATTGCTTTACATGAACAAACCTAACTTCAGATAGGGCAGAGTGGGAAGAAGTGGGACAAAAATAATTGTGATTTCATGAATTTCCTCCTACAACTTTTCTGATATTTAGAATGCGGCTCTCATGTCACGGACCCAAATACTACTGACGCTAGGCCACATGATTGGTTGTTACTTCATATTCCTAAGAGTCTCATATTCATGGTATAAGATACATTGATTAAAAAAGGGGGGCTTCTGATTGGGGTGAAGTAGGACACCCCATGGGAGAGTTATATAATATGGGACTGTCACAGTGGTCGGGGTAAAGTGGGACAAACAGTATAGGCTAGACGATTATTACAAGTACTATCATAATATGTGTGTGCGTGTGCTTGTGTGTGTGTGTGTGTGTGTGCGTGCGTGCGTGCGTAGGCCCTATGTGTGTGTTTGAATATTCATACATGGAGAATTTTATCGCAAAACATGATATTTATCTATTTATTTTATTTATTCATTTCTAATCTTTTGTCAGGGTAGTCCATTCACCAATAAATAGTGGTCTTCCATGGAGCCCTGAATAATATTGATGAACATATTATGTACATTAAATAGCAAAACGTATATACAATACAGAAGATGACATATACAGTGTAGATACATACCAGCATACTGTACATTGCAAAGTAACATAAAAAAGTACATGCCACAGCAAGAGTTCACCAGAATGCCGAAATAACAATTAAAACGCTATTATACAGGAATGATAAAGCCCAGAATGAATTTCGTGTGTTACTTACAAAAAAAAAGTAGCAACTTTACTTAAACAATCTCTTAAATGAATATATGGAAGAAGCTGATCTAATTGAATGATCTATAGCCTGTTCCATTCAAGTACAGAGGATACGATTGGGCTGCACTTGTAACAATCAGAGCGAAATCTTGGCACACGTAGATTTCCACTGTCTATTAGCCTTGTATGATGTTCATGTACATCACATAGGCTTAACTTTTGAAGTGCACCTGAAGGTACGAAGGTGCTAAACCAGTTATGGACGCACTTTCATATAATCATAACGCGGCTGAAATCAAAACGTTTGTCTCGTGTCATCCATTTAAGACTTCTGAATAAATCAGCCGACGGTGTGTTATATGTTTTGTCCAAAATTATTCTTGCTGCCCTCTTTTGAATTTTTTCTAGCTTAGTTGTATGGGATTGAAATCTGCTTGACCAAACAACAGAACAGATATAATATAATATTAATAATATATAAAATATTTATAATATATGATATATTTATAATATATAATATATTCATAATATATAATATCCATTTATGGTCCATCAGAGAGAGTTCCATTAAAAGCACCCAGATTTAGGGAAAATAATGACAAAATCTTTGATATTTCTATCATAACTTTAAATAGGCCTACAGGGAGAAGTGGGACAGTGATGCTGATCCAGTTCACCTCAGCATCCCCAAAATTTTAAAATGGGGGCTAACATCACAATTTTATCTAATTGCTGCAAACTGATTAGTCATAGGGCTTACATAGTAGCATGCTAAGTGCCTGCTAAAGCCGTACGATTAATCCAGAGAGCACTTCACAGTGCACACTGAATGCAAACAAAAAACTACAAAAGAAGTCACAAGTGACCGAAAAAAAAAATAATTTAAAATTAAACTTTCCCGCAGAATTGTTACAGAGCAGTTACCATATGCTTGTACTCTGAGTTGTTAATGCGAAATGCCTAGCAGGTGATAAGACTGGAAAGCTGATTAGTTCAAACCTTTATGAGAGGTGTCCCACTTCTCCCGCCTCCCAGTGGATCTCCACACTCTCGCCTAAATGGAGAGGAAGGTATTATGATATTTTCTGCATGATTTACATTGGGCCTATACGAAGAGTTTTATCGCAAATAGACTAAAAAAAGTAGGGTCAAAGTCCATCATCAGATAGAGCGAAATATTACTTTTCCAGTGATACCTCACTTAGAACATAACAGGAATTATTTTTAAAGTTGTGATTAGAGAATATCCCACATTTTTTCCCATTATTTCTCTGTTTTCAGTAGCTTTCATTGGAAATGTCCCATTAAAACTCTTCGAATAAAACATGAATATGAATCGGAAGAAAAAAAAATGATGGGTTTATGGCTGATCATGAGGCTAAGTTTTGAAGGAAATACATGTAGTATTTTTTTTTTCATTCCTCTTTCGCGGCAGATGATTTGCAATTTCCTAGGAGAAACAGTGCAATTTTTGTACATGTATTTCAAAGACAGAGATACGATGTGTTTTTATCGATGAACCCCAGGTTCAAAATACCTTTTGTATTTGACAAGACAGGACACGCCCATAGCGTTCACTTATTACACGTATTATGACAACAATATCCCTGCTCGTGCAATGGAACCGAAGTGTAAGTCGAAGTTGTTATCCGCGGGTACGAAGCGGTGGTATCGACACTGCCGCCGGCTTTGCTGGCGCCGTGAGGATTGTATTTTTGTATCGCGATGGACGCGTATTCGCGCGGACATGGACCGCTGCGTCTTAAAATAATTTTATTAGGAGATGCTGGCACTGGAAAAACATCATTATTGAAGAAATACGCAAAGATGAATTCGAATGGAAACGGTGGATATGAAAATGCCTCCGACACCGTCATATGCAGCGTTCAACGAGATGACCAGCGAATAAACTTGGATATTCGAGACACAGCTGGTAGGTCTCTCAGTCCCACTCATTGAAATTTGTGTTTGTCTCTCTGCAAAAAATGATCTTAGACGTCACTTTGCTTACAACTTTACAAGTCACAGCAATTTGTAGAATTGTACGACGTTATGATTGGTATATGGTAGCTATGACACACACCAATATAAGAAAAAGAGTAGGCAATTGTGCACTAAAGAGTATTAAATTCATATACCCATTGGGTAATCATTGTTCCATTAGGCATTAATTATTAAGCCTACGACTAATAGTATACGAGATATTTTCTTCAGTCCAGACTAGATTCAGATAGACTTCTCTCAACGTTGGATTTTTGTTAAGGTTTTAACGACCGTGATGGGTTAGACCTGTTCTAGACTAACGTTAGACCCCAGACAATCCTATTCTCTCTCAAACTTTAAAGCGACTTGTTCGAGTAGTTGAATTTACGGCACAATTGCCGAATTTACTTATATTTTGCTTCCACGCCATCAAAAACTGCAGCATTTTGTATATGTACTAGCTCAGGGCCAGGGTGGTTCATCAAAAATGATGTGAGAACGAATGATAAGAATTTTGATTCACCCTCGCCTTGAAAAGGTTTAGATTCTAGTCGCCTTAGCAAAATTAAAGGGATTGAATGCCCCCCCCCCCATTTTTTCCTTTTATTTCTTTTGTTTTCACCAAAAAAAAATGAGGGGATGCATGCCCAGTGTGCACCTTCTAGGCCCCTCTGGATCCAACGCTGCTACATCACCCTTGGCCTTAGATAAAAAAAAAGAAAAAAAAAGTAGGGCCTAATCTGAATCTGATATTGGAGGAATGGCAAACTGCCTGACTTAACCCGTTTAGGACTAGTCCCGAGTTTAGTCGGTGTCAAAGGGTTTCTCAGAAGACGACCGCCATAATAATAAACCGAATACAGTGAATTATCGTTTCAACTCAAGTGGGTCATGCGACTCTTTTATTCAACCAAAGTACGAAAAGGAAGAAAAAGGAAGAAAAATACAAAACAAATTTTTTTTTGTATATAAACAAATTGTTATATTATCCTCCTTTCTGCTAAGTCCCTATATAAGCGCATGCATTTCTACGTATGAAAACCCCCCTATGAATCAAGTCCCTACATTATCCATGGCACTTTCCCGTTGTCGATAACCGCGCGATGCCTGTACAGGGGTGCTCATGCGAAGCCGGATCCTGGCGTCGGATACGCGGTTCACGCGAGGTGGCTGACGCCTGTTCCTGCAGTCCGTCGCGGCGTGAAGCGTATACGGGTGTGGCAGCACGGCGTGGCCGGATACACACGGTCGATTGGCGTGGGTATTGTCCGGTTCGCGTGTGTCTGCCTGGTTCTGTCCACAGCGGGGCGTGGGATTACTCGAAGACTCAAAGACTGGGCGGTATCCGACTCCGGATACGTCCTCGGACAAGTCCGGATACTCAGTGCCTGGATACGGACTGCTATGAATATAACAACAATCCCTTGTCAAAATACATTTCTACCCGACTATTAATCCTCAACTCCGATAATACAACATTTGTGTTCACCATTGCAGGACTGTGTTAAGGTACAAATGTATCCGAACATCCTCAGCTTATTATCACATTAACTTTCTTCTTTCCTGTTCATTTTGACCTTTCTTACAAAAAAATATAAAAGTTTATGACACATTTCGGTTCTGTTGCAATAAATTGCCACACATTGAAATGCATAAGCAAAGCTATACTCAATTGAATGAACCTCTGCGAGTAATTACAGTAAGTAATTACTGCGAGTAATAGGAATTAATCTACCAAACAATAAAAAATCTCTCCCGTAAAAGCTCACTCTTTTCTAGCTGCTTTTACTAATCTTGCATATAATTATGCTCTTTACACTGTATCTCTCGTCGATTTAACATTCATATCCGAATTTCAGAGAAACCAGACTTTCGCTTACCATTAATTTCTGTGTCTGAATCGATTCACAGCTACGCTTTATCGATCCTCATACATATCGTCCTTGGCGTAGATATGTGTATCAACACAAATCGATAATATTACTAATATCATGATTATGACAATTATCAGAAAAAATGTCGTAGCAATTACACCAGCAACAAAACTCATCGTTCAGGATTAAAATCTAATTGCCATTTCTTTCACTCAAGTGATCTCATTTTTGACGTAATACAAATAACCTAACCCTCTCGCTACCACACCAGTTCTCCTTCTGGCTTAAATATTTTGGCTCATTACGTACATAAAAACAAACATCATTTCAAGCTATATTTCAAGAACCTCACATGGTGTATTTACTTTATACTCTTTAACATTAACATTTCTTTATTACTATTCTAATCAATTAAAAGAAAAGGTTTCTTTCCTACCGGGTGCTAAATTGAGTAATAATACCAAATTCTGCAAACTTACAGCTTCTCGGTTCCTTTTCCTTTTTGAGTGACGGCCAGCGGTGTCTACGGGGAATGCACCAAGCGACGCAGCCGAATTAAATGCAATGATGCTCAGGCCCTGTTCTTGGCTTGTCAACCCGTCTGCGCACCTTCTCGCCAGCAAGCCTCAAATGCAACTGTTCACTCTCACTGCTCACTCACTTCACACTCACACCCTAACCATACATTCCTGTCACATACTATTCAAATCGTATTTAAATTATTATTCCAAAATATTTGTCTCCAGATCACCAGCTCCCTCTATTGACACCAAAACAAACTATACTCTATCACCAATGTCAGATTCATTTTGACAATTTACCCCCTTTTTCAGAAAATATTTTGGTGAAATTAGATTGCCCGTGTGACATTATCATTCTACGTACTCTGTGTATAAACAGAAAAACGCTGGTTTGGACATTTCTCTGTTACACCTTTTCATCCTTGTCACTGTTTACCTGACTCCTTACTGATCAGTGCTACTGCTGGATGCGACTCATGTAGTCGGCTCCAACGTTCTCCTTCCCCTTGATAGCTTCGATCCGATAACGGAACGGCTGCAGAGCGAGAGCCCACCGCATCACTCGTCCGTTGGCGAGCTTGCCTCGCCGCATAGCAAGGAGGGGCTCGTGGTCGACTTCGAGGACGAACTCCTTCCCGTAGAGATACGGCTCGAACTTTTGCACTGCCCATATGACAGCAAGACACTCTCTCTCAATCGTCGAGTATCTTCGCTCTCGATCGAGCAACTTCTTGCTGGCAAACGCTACTGGGAACTTTTCGTCGTCAAATTCCTGAAGTAGCACAGCACCGATTCCGTTCTCCGAAGCGTCAGTTCGGAGGAAGAAGGTGCGATCGACGTCTGGGAGATGCAAAATGGGTGCATTTGCAATCTTCCCCTTTAGACACTTGAACGCATTTTCTTGCGCTTCCCCCCATCTCACCTGGTTTGGTTCCCCCTTCCGAGTCAGATCGGTGAGGGGTACCGCGAGGGCCGCGAAGTTCGGCACGAACTTTCTGTAATAGTTCGCTAGGCCAAGGAATGAGCGGAGTTGCCTCTTGGTTCGCGGTCGTTCTGCCTGCTTGATGGCCTCTACCTTCTCGGTCCGCGGCTGGATCTTGCCTCTGCCGAGTTGATGCCCAAGAAACTCCAGGCTCTCTTGCCCAAGCAAACACTTCGACGGTTTTGCCTTCAGACCTGCCTGGCGAAGACGCTTGAAGAGCTCTCGCAGAACCTTTAGGTGTTTTTCCCATGTGGTGGTGTGCACTAAGATGTCGTCAATGAAATTGTGCACGCACTCCATCCCTCGAAGAAGCTGTCGCATGATTCGGCTAAAACTAGCCGGGGCGTTTATCAACCCGAACGGCATGGTTCGGAATTGGTATAAGCCGTTTGGCGTCACGAACGCCGTGAGGGGCTTAGCCCTCTCTGTAAGCGGAACCTGCCAGTAGCCTTTGGTCAGGTCTAGCTTACTGAAATAATTGTCGTTCGCCAGTTGGGCGAAGATCTCATCTTGGTCGGGAATAGGCTCGGCATCTGGTACCGTGACCAAGTTGAGTTTGCGAAAATCGCAACAAAATCGGTTCGTACCATCCGATTTTTTCACCAATACTATCGGCGAAGCGTAAGGCGACGATGATGCTTCGATCACTCCGAGATCGAGCATTTCCTTTACCTCGTCGTCGACTACTCTACGGAGAGCATGCGGAAGCGGGTAAGGCCGGGACTTGATCGGTCGTGGATCGGTTAACTCGATGTCGTGGCAGCCTAGATTCGTCACGCCAGGCAGATCAGTCAGGACATCGGGAAAGTTTCCGATCAGTCTCCTCAACTGTCGGCTCTGTTCGTCAGACAGAGTGCTGCCTAACTTTACGTCGGCTACCGTTTGCGTCTGCGTGAGTGTTGGCGTCTGGATGAGGTGCTCATTCGACGTGGGTTCGGGGCCGAGGTCGTCGACGTCCTCGTCTCTCTCGTCTTCCTCGATGACAGATACGCCAGCGACGTCGTGGCTTACCAGTCCTGCTGCATCCTCGTCGTGGCGGCGATGATACTGCTTGAGCAGGTTGGCATGAAACGTCGTCGTCCTCGTCCCGAGGTCGATCCGGTAGTCGAGCTTTCCAATCTTGCCTACTACCTTAAAGGGGCCCTTCCAGTGCATTAAGAGCTTGTTGTGGTCGGTTGGTAGCAGCAATAGTACCTCATCTCCGACTTTGAATGACCTGGGTCTCGCCTTCCTGTTGTACTGCTCTCGGTACCTGTCATGGGACTGTTTCAGATGTTCATGCACCATTTTACATGTGTCCTCCAGTTTCTCCCTGAGATCCATGACATACTGATATGTCGATTTTGTTTCTGGCTCTGGGTTGTCGTCGGTCCATAGCTCCTTCACAATCATCAGAGATCCGCGTACGGCTCGTCCGTACAGGAGTTCAAATGGCGCAAATCCCGTACTCGCCTGTGGAGCCTCTCTGTAGGCAAACAACAACGCGTCAATGTACCGATCCCAATCCTGGGGACGCTCTTCGCACATTTTCTTCAACATCTGTTTCATGGTCCCGTTGAACTTTTCCACCAGACCATTACAGGCCGGGTGGTACGGAGTAGTGGTGATGTGGCGGATGGACATCAGTCTGCTCACCTCCTTCATTACGTCGGACATGAACTGCGTTCCGCGATCCGTTAACATCTCATGTGGGAAGCCTACTCGTGAGAAAATCGTGAACAATGCTTCCGCGACTGACGTGGTGTCGATGTTTCTAAGGGGTACTGCTTCAGGATAACGAGTGGCGTAGTCCATGAGTGTCAGTATGTATCTGTTCCCACGTGACGTCACCGGCACTATCGGACCCACAAGGTCTACCGCCACGCGATGAAATGGTTCGTCTATCAAAGGCGTGGTTCCGAGGGGGACTTTGCTCACCTTCCCTTTCTGCAAAGAACGCTGACACACATCGCAGGATCTGCAGTACCTGACTGTGTCTGCTCCAATGCCGGGCCAGAAGAAGTTTTGCAAAATCCGCTCCGTTGTCTTGTGTGCGCCGAGATGGCCTCCGAGTATCGACTCGTGTGCTAGACTCAGAATCTGACGTCGATATTTGCGAGGAACCACCAGTTGGTTCGAGACTTCCTGCCGCTCGCCGCATCCTGCTCTGAACTCGCGATACAGCAAGCCCTTTTTCGCAATGAAGCGTGACTGATTCCCATTTCGGCTCGTCTTCACCTCACTACTCTCCGCTTGTTGTCGAATTTTCTCCAACGATTCATCATTGCTCTGCTCACGACGAAACTCGTCGGCTGTTGCAATGTCTGCCTGCCGTGGCACTTTCATCGCTTGTTGAGGTTTGGCTGCCTCCCTGCGCTGTGCCCTAGTCTCCACGGCTAGCCCACTATCCGCCTGCCAGCTGCTATCCGGGTCGTTAGGCTCACGAACACCTGCAACATTGCCCAGAATAACATCGTACACAGGGTTATTCATGCACAGTACTTCTAACTCACCAACGAAGAAGGGAGAATCGATCATGACGGTGGCGACTGGGAACTGCTTCTCGGAGCCGTCGATCAGGATGCATGTCCGTTGCGATCCGGTCATCTGATCCGCTCTCACCAATTCCGTGCGCACCACCGCTGTCGAACAACCGCTGTCACGTAGTACGTCCACGTGCGTTCCGTTTACTATGCCTTTTCTCACAGGCATAGCTCTAACTGGCTGCTCTCCACACGCAACACTCATCAGAGGCAGATCCGAATCCGCTATCCGGATATCCGGACTTGGCTCTGCACAAGAAAAACATGAATCGATTACGAGGCATGCGTTACCGTGCTCTGACATTTGACGCTTACCCTCTGAACCGCTGCTACGAGTCGATACCGGGCTAACATCTGTCTCATCCGGTCGACCAGCTTTTGCTCCGGTTCGCATTTCCGGAGTGCGGTTGTCGGGCTTCTTGTCGTCAGCTTTCCGGTTCGGATCCGGTTTCTGTCCACCCTGGATTCCGACTGCAGCCTTTTCTTTCCTGGTCTCTCGGCTTCTGCAATACCTGGCGATATGCCCCTTCTTTCCGCAGATGAAGCATCCGTCCGGGCGGGGAGTCGTTGCTCCTCCCGGTTGGGGTCGAGCATCACCTGTGGAAGTGTTAGTACGAGATTCAGGTTTAATGTGACCTCGGGACTTACCACCCGTCTGCCCTCCGAGATGCCATCCCGAGCGGGCCTCAATGAACCTGTCGGCGATATCCACGAAGTCGTCTATGTCAGTCGGCTGTCTCTCTTTAATGAACGTCTCCATATCCTTGGAGCAGACGTTGTAGAACTGCTCGATGAGCACCAGTTGCACCATCTCCTCGAAGGTTGGCTTGTGGCCGGATAGCTCCAACCATTTCTCGAGATAGCTCCGTATCCGTATCACGAACTGCGCTGCTGTCTCTCCCGTTTCCGGCTTTGCCCCACGGAATTTCCGTCTGAAGCCGTCGCTAGTGAGAGAGTAGCGCTTGAGTACTGCGGCCTTTACTCGGTCGTAGTCTTGTGCCTCGTCGTCATCCAGTCTCGAGTATGTGTCTAATGCTTTACCTGTCAAAAGAGCACTCAAATGAACGGCCCACACATCACGTGGCCAGTGCTGAGCATTAGCGTACCGTTCAAACCTGTGTAAATACACATCTAGATTATCTTTCCCACACTGAAATGCTGGAAGTTTTGGAGCCCTAACTGTATTTATTTGAACTCGGTTACTACCTCCCTCTTCTAACCTAGCTTGTTCTAACTTAAGTTTCAGTTCAGTCAGTTCCTTCTCTTCCTTCATCCTCTGTCGCTCTTCCACTCGTGCCTCTCTCGCCTTGTCCTGTTCCGCCTTAATAAACTCTTGCAACTCTGTCCCCTCTAACCCTAAGGTCTGCCCTACCTTGGCTAACTTTTCTAGATCCATCACAATCACTCTCTTACTCTCGCACAGGGTTGACTTACCAACAGAGCCTCACCGGCAGAACATATACCCGGCACTTCCAAAAGCAGACGAGCGCGTGAATGACGGTGCTTTCCCCGTGGGCACAGGTCGGAAGAAGAACTAAGTGGAAGCTGAAACACAATCAAAATATCCACAGAATTATACACTGAATTATCAGGCTACAATTACAAATATATCCTCACAACAGTAATTAAATTACTATCAACTGGGAGAGATTAATTACAACTATCGAGACAATAGTGTCACCTATCCGATACCCCCTCTAACAATTTAGAATTATTTCGATAGGTCCCTTCGTGGTCGCCAATTATTGTCAAAGGGTTTCTCAGAAGACGACCGCCATAATAATAAACCGAATACAGTGAATTATCGTTTCAACTCAAGTGGGTCATGCGACTCTTTTATTCAACCAAAGTACGAAAAGGAAGAAAAAGGAAGAAAAATACAAAACAAATTTTTTTTTTGTATATAAACAAATTGTTATATTATCCTCCTTTCTGCTAAGTCCCTATATAAGCGCATGCATTTCTACGTATGAAAACCCCCCTATGAATCAAGTCCCTACATTATCCATGGCACTTTCCCGTTGTCGATAACCGCGCGATGCCTGTACAGGGGTGCTCATGCGAAGCCGGATCCTGGCGTCGGATACGCGGTTCACGCGAGGTGGCTGACGCCTGTTCCTGCAGTCCGTCGCGGCATGAAGCGTATACGGGTGTGGCAGCACGGCGTGGCCGGATACACACGGTCGATTGGCGTGGGTATTGTCCGGTTCGCGTGTGTCTGCCTGGTTCTGTCCACAGCGGGGCGTGGGATTACTCGAAGACTCAAAGACTGGGCGGTATCCGACTCCGGATACGTCCTCGGACAAGTCCGGATACTCAGTGCCTGGATACGGACTGCTATGAATATAACAACAATCCCTTGTCAAAATACATTTCTACCCGACTATTAATCCTCAACTCCGATAATACAACATTTGTGTTCACCATTGCAGGACTGTGTTAAGGTACAAATGTATCCGAACATCCTCAGCTTATTATCACATTAACTTTCTTCTTTCCTGTTCATTTTGACCTTTCTTACAAAAAAATATAAAAGTTTATGACACATTTCGGTTCTGTTGCAATAAATTGCCACACATTGAAATGCATAAGCAAAGCTATACTCAATTGAATGAACCTCTGCGAGTAATTACAGTAAGTAATTACTGCGAGTAATAGGAATTAATCTACCAAACAATAAAAAATCTCTCCCGTAAAAGCTCACTCTTTTCTAGCTGCTTTTACTAATCTTGCATATAATTATGCTCTTTACACTGTATCTCTCGTCGATTTAACATTCATATCCGAATTTCAGAGAAACCAGACTTTCGCTTACCATTAATTTCTGTGTCTGAATCGATTCACAGCTACGCTTTATCGATCCTCATACATATCGTCCTTGGCGTAGATATGTGTATCAACACAAATCGATAATATTACTAATATCATGATTATGACAATTATCAGAAAAAATGTCGTAGCAATTACACCAGCAACAAAACGCATCGTTCAGGATTAAAATCTAATTGCCATTTCTTTCACTCAAGTGATCTCATTTTTGACGTAATACAAATAACCTAACCCTCTCGCTACCACACCAGTTCTCCTTCTGGCTTAAATATTTTGGCTCATTACGTACATAAAAACAAACATCATTTCAAGCTATATTTCAAGAACCTCACATGGTGTATTTACTTTATACTCTTTAACATTAACATTTCTTTATTACTATTCTAATCAATTAAAAAAAAAGGTTTCTTTCCTACCGGGTGCTAAATTGAGTAATAATACCAAATTCTGCAAACTTACAGCTTCTCGGTTCCTTTTCCTTTTTGAGTGACGGCCAGCGGTGTCTACGGGGAATGCACCAAGCGACGCAGCCGAATTAAATGCAATGATGCTCAGGCCCTGTTCTTGGCTTGTCAACCCGTCTGCGCACCTTCTCGCCAGCAAGCCTCAAATGCAACTGTTCACTCTCACTGCTCACTCACTTCACACTCACACCCTAACCATACATTCCTGTCACATACTATTCAAATCGTATTTAAATTATTATTCCAAAATATTTGTCTCCAGATCACCAGCTCCCTCTATTGACACCAAAACAAACTATACTCTATCACCAATGTCAGATTCATTTTGACAGTCGGGCAAGCGTAAACCGTCCTCAACGGGTTAACAGAGCCTAGTGTAAAGAGAGCTCGAGAGTGCAGGAAGTTTCCTTTTGAATAAAAACAGTGTGATCATGATGATGGGAATTTGAAGTGCATCGTTCTACAAAAATCAAAATGACAACAAGAGTGAACAGAAAGAGACTTTGACTCTACCAGGTTTAATTCTGTTTGTTTCATTTCAGTGCTTTTTTAGAATTTATGTGTCTGAGTAGCAGCATACATTACCATTTGATTAGCCTACTGTAATTTGGAAGTTTTGAAGCTCTGTTAGTATGCAGGGAAACCTCAACTATCTTTAATTGCAATAAATAATTGCTTTTGTACAATTTGATAAGGAAACATAAGTAGAAATCCTTGAATATGAAAGTTTGATTTTCTTGGCATTATATTTTTAGGTGATTTTGATGTTCAGTGCACAGACAAATTATTGGAAATTGAAAACAAACAAACAAACAAACAAAACACACACACACACAAGGGCAATCAGTACATGTGTGCACTGTCTGTAGTGCAGTAAAACTAGAGCTCTAGTATTGTTGTATGATGTCATTTTTTTTCAAGGTTACCCAACCAAGCTGTGTACCAATCGTGTTATCATAGACATCAAATACTCCTTGAACAGCCATCTGGTGACTACTGATGATGACTCACATGTTTGATAGGATCAGTAGTGATGTCAATCCATTCTTTGAGCACATGGGATTGTACTACTGTATGTATTCTGTTTTGTAATTGATGAGAAAAAAATAAGAGTAAAATCTGTCACCTGTGTCATGGCTTATATTTGGCACAGCCAATGAGCTGATGTTGTTCTTTTTCTTGTAAATTCAGTTTGCATTAAGTACTGTACAACAAAGTCAAGGGTCCGAGGCAGTAATAAACTGTACTGTAATCATCGCATCGCAGCACATCGTCTAGTCAATCATGTTGAACAATCTTTAGGTTTCCATTTACACAATTAAATGATGAGTACCATAATTCATGATGAAAAAAGTATCAATGGTACAAAGATTTCAGAGGTGATTTAAGGGTAAATTGAGAATTCATCGTGTAGATTTATTATGATAAATTGAGGAGCCTGAACTCTACTCAAGAGTAAAGAGGAATTCTCTCAATTTCAAGACCCAGTTACTTGTAATCCAATGAAATATGAAAAATACAAAATATGAAGAAGTATACACACTAAAAATACTTAGATGTTGATACATGCAAATGGATAGTATGTAGAAATGACACAAAGAAGCAGTGAACAAAGTGATAGAAGAGAGTGCTCCAAATAAAGAAACTCGGCTTTTACGGATGTGGATCCCTTGGTAAAGAATGTGCATGGAACATATCATATCTATTTAAAATGTGTCTTATGTTAAATAAACATATTTTGTCAACAGTACACTGAAATACACTGTAGTACCAAAAAATACCTATTTAAAGTAAGATATCATTATAAATTTTTATGGTGCTTCAGATGATGTAATCTATTTGATTTTATATACAAGTAGATGTTTAAATGGATGCTAGAAAAGCTCTGCATCTTTCATAGTTCTTTCCATACTTTGGTAATCTCTACATATAACCTCAATATTTGAAAATAAAAACTACAATTTGAATTCTGTCCCTTTATCTTCATTTCATAGGAAAACGTGTCTTCCATGGACATCAATTGATGAGCAGTATAGGGTCATACATCTATACATTTTCTCAGATATAATGATGTACAGTACCGTACACTGCAAAAGTAAATTTATAACTCACTGGTAGTTGTTATGACAATGTACTTGGACCTGCATCTTAATGGCAACTTCACCCTTTCTGAGCCATATTCAGCAATTTGCACACAATACAGTGTATTATCCTTTGTCACAGAGAGTGCTTGAAATCGTTATACCGATGGACAGGGATGTCTGGTACAACAGCCAATGAATAGAGTTTAATCGCACCTACACCGTATAATCCTCCTATCCCCATTGTGCTATTTGACCTGAAGTCTTACCCAATTGAGTTGCTACAACTGTAGCTGTATGTTCACACAATAACCTGTAGACATGCACCATCATGGCAATTATCAATGGTGCAGTCTACAGTCAATCCACGAGAGACATGTGAAATTGCTCCTAAACTACATCATACATGTAATGTTAAATGTACTTTAAATCCATTAGGGCACCACTTCATGAAAGATTCCAGCTCTTACAATCTGTCAGTCTCTGACAATTTTTAGTAAAATCTTGGTTTTGACTGGCTGAGAAGCTCTGGTCACTGACTGTTACTATGTTGATTATCAGAGTTGTCAGAGTTGTCAGGGCTGACAAGTTGTCAGGGCTGACAAGTTGTCAGGGCTGACTACTTTCATGAAATGGTTTCATTGGCATTCCCCATTGGTAAAAGGTAACCATTCATGATTTTTTTTTTAAAGTGAGAATAGTAGAATTTCTAGATATTGTAGACTTCTGTTGATTACTTCAATCCCCTGTCGGGGTATGAGAGTACAACTAAAACATGTTATAGAATCTTCATAGTAAATAACGGGTTACACACAAGAATTATCGGCATTTAGATCGTGCCTCAAAATCTAATTTAATTTGCTACAGTTCACACATTGCTCCCAAACACCCAAAACTTGAAGTAAAGTCACTTGGGTCTCCACTATCACTCATCGTCATCATACTGTATCTGTGGGCCAAGGTATTGCAGGTTCTGCTTGCATGGCAAACCCAAGTGTTGTCCTTCAGGTCAAAGCAGTGAGATGTGGGTGGGGTTGGAGTGGGGGAAGAGGCCAGAATCTTGCACATAAATACACTTTTTTTATGCTCAGAAGGCTGTTGGCCCATATGAAAACATGACTCATATTGTAAACAGATTTCATCATCCAGTGCCCATGACCAAAATGCTAAATGTTATACATCTGACTGATTGCAGCCAGCTTATTTCTTGTACAACAACTGGACCTTAATGAAGTGTTGTGCCCACAGCATTCAGATAAACATTACAACAGATTTTGTCCAAGGATTGTGAATTGTTAATTCTAACCCCATACATGTGTATGTCTATGTTGTTTAAAATTGTTTTATTGATCTCCATCCATTGCATAGTGTAAAGTGATTATACAGAGAACAGAAAAACCAATGCTCAAGTCAACTGCGAAAACATCAGTAAATAATGACCCAAACAGCACATAAAGTAATCATTTCAATGTGATTTGAAGTCATTGAATGAGTAAATAGACCATGTCATCATATTATCATCTTGAAAGTAAAATCATTTTTAGTAATACTAGGGCAAAGATGGGAGACAGCTGATGAGGAAACCCTTTTTTCCATGCACAGAACCACCCCCTCCCAAGTCCCATCACACACCTATACAATGTACGTACATAATTATACACACACTTGGACTTTAATATCCAAATTTTAATAAAGATTACAGATACCATACTGTTAAAACAGAGTAGCATTTAGATGATATATCCATAGCAATTGTTCTTGTCAGTGAAAATCTACAGAGATGTATGGTTTGTTTTTATTGGAATTTTTTTCAGACAGTTTAGAGTATAAAACTGGAACAGTGTGGTATTACATTTGTATTACAAATCCCAAGTTTAAATACGATCGTGAAGGACATTGATGCATTTCTCAGTACAGTACCGGTACAGGACAAAATAGAGCGTAGATTTTTTTCAAGGGTGTTTGATGAAATGTTCAGATACAGCCCAGTTCTCTTGTCTTGGCAAAATGTCTGATAAATAGCTGCTGCTTCTTTGTTTACAATCCACTATTTGTATATAATTGCTATCAACTGTACAGTGTTTGCAACGTATCCACAAAGCCTGCAAGACACGTGAAGGCAATACCACTCAGTAGTGAATAGATCGCCTTTACACAAAAACCAAAGGGTACCATGCAAAGCAAAGTGGAGACTTGTGAATCAAACCACTGATTCCTATTTTCTCTTGCCCTCGCATTGGCCTCCAGGTATGGAGAGGTATCGAAGCCTGACCAAGTCACACTACCACGGGGCCTCGGGGGCGCTCATCCTCTTTGATCTGACGGACGAGAAATCCTTCAACAATGTCATTCACTGGTAGGTATACTTTCAAGACATACAATGTAGGCCTAGCTCTTGATCAAACATTGTTTACATTGTCACGACCACAACAGCATCTTGAGATAGCCTGGACAGTGATGATGGGACAGTGTAAGATAGAAATGGTGTTTTGTCTGTAAAACAATGTTGTTGTTTTTGTCGAGCCCACCGGAGGTGAGGGGAGACAAGGGATCGCCTGCGGCGTCTGTCCGTCCGTCGTCCGTCCGTAATGCTACAAAAACTTAGAAAATAGAAAGAAGACAGATCAACAAATTTTAAGGATGCTTTAAAGATTGATGCATTGTTTGCTGTTGTTATTGGTCCTAACATTGTTGAATGTAATCAATTCTACCTATTGCTGTTGATCACATTTAATCATATTCTGGTGGCAGTATCATTAGCTCCTATACTTGAGTTTAAAGAGAATCTGTGGGCAACAGTGACTCCACCACCTAATAATCTGTTCCATCTTTGATTCATTCATTTCTTTTACCAATTCGTGCAGCTGTATCGTTTCCCAATGGGCGTCTGAATTGCATTTATATAAGGTTTATGATCTTGAACATTGCACCCTGGATAATTATTGGCTCTGACCAGATAACATGGGCCTCTGTAGGCCAACTGTACATTCAGTGTACTTTAATGGTTACACCATCCAAAGATACTGAATACAATCTAACTTGGAAAAGAAATATAATTCATAGAAAATAAGATCACATGACGTGAGCTTGATAATAACTACTACTTGTGTAAATAGCTGTGGTAGATACATTGCAAATTGACAGTACAATTCTTATGACCTCTTTCTCTACAAGGCCAATCACATAAAGCTTGGCATAAATTTAAGATTATTGTACTGTGCTTTCCTTCAAAGTTTACCAGTAGTCTAGTGTGCATTTGTCATGGTGAAAATTCCCATCCAAGTTTCTGAGTTAAGTAAACATTTTACAGCATATAATTATTTGTATATGCCAAGATAACTGTCAAAATCTGACATGATCCCTCAAAGTTTTATGAAAGGAGAGGATGCCATTTGCTGGCATTGTGAAATTCTTCATCTCTGAAATTCTGATAATTTCATTTAAAAATGCTCTATGTTGTCAAATGCATCTAAGCACTTTCATTAAAACATAAAGGCCCGCATTCAGGAAGGTGGTACAATTGAAACGATGGTTTAAACCATGGACAAAAACCATGGAGCGCCAAGTGTTGCACGGAATACTTCGTTACGAAATTGGTCATTTCGTTGAAAAAATGATCGTTTTGTTAACGAAATGATCATTTCGTGGACGAAATATTCATTAGTTACAAAATGTTGTCATTTCGTTACAAAATAATCATTTCATCAAAGAAATGACTGATTTCATAACGACATATTCCATGCGACACCTGGCGCTCCATGGTTTTTTCCATGGTTTAAACCATGGTTTTATTTGTACCACCTTCGTGAATTCGGGCCAAAAAGTACCATTCTACTAAATCTTTTTGACTTTCCTTCATAATTACTATGTATGATGCCTTTCACACTAGTCGATTAGAGCCCCACCCCCCTCCCCCCCATCAAGAAGAAATTGTACTTCGACCCCATGCATGTGTATGCCATCATAGCAAGTGTGTTTATCATTGTGTGCTACAATAGTACTTTGTAAGCTATCAATATTGTGACTCTGTAAACATTGCATAGTTATACAACTTGTAGTCATAGAAAGAACAGGCTTCAACCCCATATAACTTGTACAATATTGTACTTGTACACGTACATTGCTTCGGCAAGTTTGTTAATCATTGTGTGCTGCGATGCTGTACTTTGCAACCCATTGCTAATTGTGGCTTTCCAAACATAGATTGCTGGTAATTGTGGAAAGGGCAAGCACCCTTTTTAGCTCTATTAAAATTGCAGAAAAGCCTACACATCTATAGGTAGCTGATTCTACTATTTTCATACAGAAAGCAAACTTGGAATCAGAGTACAATCATACAGAAGACTACACAACAGATCTGCGTTGAACTGCAGTTCTCAAATCTGTGGAGTATCATGCACACACAATATTGTAACACCATGTACAGTGTACAAGGTACAGTGAACATGGTGGACATTTTCTTAATTGAAACTGGCTTTAAATTGTTTCCATGTGCCACGTTCGCACGTCCGACTTTACCATAGTCGACGGCATGCCGTCTTCGCATATTCTGCTCAAACCCACAAATCTGCCCAAACCGATCGATAAATTGCCAAATGCCACAGTACAACTAAAGCTTTTCTTGAGCTTCTTTTCATCTCACAAGATATAGCTTGCATTTTATGTGGTGACTGACTATCAAGCGATGTTCCTCTATAGGCTTGCGTGTAAACTCTTAGTTTGTGTCACAGTTTTGTGTGCAAGAGTCATGCCTTTACTGTAAATGTATTGTAGCTAATACTGGTCATTTCAAAGAAGACAATCATCGATCTGTCATAAAATTTACATCAAAGCAAAGCTTGGTATTTTCTCTACAACTTCGCTCACTATATGTCCAACTGAACAGAAATCTTAAAGAAGTTACAAGGATTTGAAAAACAGAATGTTTTCTCAAAGTATGATTACTTTCTTGGCATCTCAAAATAATGTGGCATACGGGGGGTTCCTACCATGGCGCCTAAAGAGTTGAAATACATGTAGCTCAGAACTTTTGAAGGAACAATATTGTCCAGTTGTAGGTAGATCCTCTAACAAATACATGTATGTGTGTCAGTAGCTAATTCATGAAAGATCAGTACTATGCATGCATCTCAGTCATCAGGGAATGATTTTTAAACTCAAATTTGATTAGCAATTTCAGCTGATGAAAAATATCTTCAATGATATCCTGTACACTTCGATGTAAGAAAACTGCAACACAAAAGTTAGTTTGTATAGCAGTGGTGTAAAATGCATAGCTCAAATTGCGATGCGATGCCAGGAAAATTATTCAAGGGAATAATTTTCCTGGCATTGCAGGGCTGCAGTCATACAGTAGCATATAAATTAACAATCCAGACTCCAAACTCTCACTCAAGTTTTGCAGCCCTGTGCTAATCACAATTCATTCATGTAGACTACCCCTGTAATGATGCAAAGAACATTGCCATCAACAACCAGAAAAGATACATGTCCCCAATGCTTGCCCAACAGAGCAACAATCTATTATTCATAAAAGCTGTGTAGACTCTATTGACAAATGTGTTCTGGAATTAAACCGTGCTAGGAGAGGTGAGGTGAACATTAAAAAATACAGTGTATTGTAGTCTGTAGGTACAATGTGTATGTGAAACACAGTGAATTAGATATTATTATGGTAAAAAAGAATATTGATAATTAATTGACTGTTTAGTTGTTAAGAAATGTTATTTTGTGTGTACAGAGGTTGTATGTCACTGTGAAAGAGGATCTCCCATCAATTTCAAGCTGCCATCTAAGATCCCCCCTCCCCCCCCCCCCCAAAAAAAAAAAAAAAAACAGTCTGATTCAGGAACAATACTTGTACATTACGTGCCAAACATGTTGTCATATCTTTTAGAACTTGGATGCATTCTTCCCCTTTTCAAACTCTGTTTCATTATTGGTAATTCCATAACATGCTGTCTAGAAAACTTGTACCTCACATTTTCTGCTGGGCATTGACAGCAACCCATGACTACACACAAATTTCGCAGCTTGAGGGGGAAAACACACAGCAGAAAGAATGTGAAATATATTCTTCGATTGTTACATGCTATGCAATCAGGTTGTACATAAACAACTGTACCAGACATCAAGTACAAACATTGTAGCTGTTTGTTCAATATTTGTAGGCCATACATGTACTTCATAGTCACATGAACACTGGCTGACTGCAAACTGCCTAGAGTGGACAATGCTAAAAAAAAAGACCTTGCTGTATACACTGTAACTGAATGAACTTTGCATTTAATAATAGAGGGCATACATCCACTCCGTGTTCAGAATTGTTCTATCAGGTAAGAGTAGAAATAGGCACACAAAATAGCAGATTGTTTTTTTCAATATCAGACATAAGATTAAGAAAATTTAAGAGGGTTGTAAAAAGTTTATCACCTGCATATATAAATCTTGACTTTTAAAGTAAAGTAAATTTTCTCACGAATGTGAAATGAAACCGAAATGATGACTCTTCAGAAGAAGGGGTTGAATTTGCTAATTAATTGACCAAAAATGATATTTACATTATAATATTGCATTTCGTATCTTATTTTTCTTACAAACCAGCTGGAAAGTTGTGAGGCGATGATATCATTGCCATCTAAGTTGCATGATATGCAGTTGCATAGGATCTGCAGCAACACTCTTCGATGATAGCATTACATGAGCAATATACAATTGTAGAAATTCCTTGATAATGGCTCTCATGTTACGTTTTACTACCCATTGTGATGAAATGTTTACCGTTCTTTTTGTTTGGTTTGGCTGCGTTTATATGCCCGGATGACAGTTATCATCTTGATGTTGGTGATAAGCACTCAATCAGGGTATGCAATCATGACTTTCTCACTTTAAAAAATTGTAACTTCTAAAAAAATGCACCAACTGACTTAAAAATTCACATGCAGCATGCCAAGACATTGATCAGTAATCACATGTGGTAAGACAATAGCTAATTTCTTCTCATTTACTGTTAATTATTGAAGATTAATTACCAAAAAGTCCCCCAAAACCCACGTAATGCGTCAAAAAAAGTGTTTTACAACTTACGTAAAATCAAGATTTGAGGTCCATATTTTAAGTCTACCCCTATGTGTTTGGTATCAAATTAATGAATTTTTTCCTGGCATTGCTTGCATGCAATAAAACACAGTGGTTCTTTTAGCTGGAGAAAAAATTATAAGGTCTGAAGTCCCATCCTGGTAGGAGTGTAATGCTGGCTTATTTTTGTGACATTGTGACCTTTTAACCCATGCTGTACAGCTATACATGGAGAAACAGCTTATTTTTCTGCTTTTCCTGAAAGTACTGAAGACACACTACAATATGGTGCGCTGTTTGCCAATAAATGTTCAACCAGTTTTGAGGTTTGAGCCATTTTCAAATGCTGAGTAAAATAAGTGCAGCTGTTTTTCAGTATTTTCAGTGAGGTATATCCTAATTTGACTACTTTAAAGAATCTTTTCCCCTTATTGAATATCCTTGTTTTTTTAACCATGAATTGTACATAATTATGTAGAAATCTATTGTGTAAAAATTTTAGCAAATTTGAGCAATAGGAACTTATTTTTTTATATTTTTACAAATTGCTGAGCATAAAAAAGTGCGATACATGCCCATGTTATACTGCATGAAGGTCATATGATAAGTGTTCAGTGTTCATATTTCAATGCTTGTTCAATTTCTAAAGATATCATAAGCAAAAACATAGTATTTTGGCTTAATATGTCATTGTTTGAGTGTCACAGCTTGGATATCAACTCAAGTCATCATAAATCTCACATTCATTCTTCTATCTGTGTTTACAAATATGAAAATTGATCCAAACACTGCATGCGCACATTCAAGGTCAAACTGTACAGATAATTTTTTGATGAAAAATATAATATCTTCCAAAGTATTGTGTACCAGCCCTAATTTCATAAAAATTTGTAATAATGGCCACTATATGTCTGCTACCTATTCCTGAAAGTTTCGCCTCTTCACTCTTTGGCAAAAGTGAAATATGATAAAATATGTAAAAGTGGTTTTATTTGAATTCAAAATAATGCCTACAAAATTGATCATCCATTTCGAGAAGTGAAAATATGAGATTCATTCATATTTTGTGATATGTCATGTGCTGGTGGTGAATGAAAGGGATATTTATCAGGAATATCTAACAGCAATATCAGATGATAAAAACATTCTCCTTTTTTTGAATGAATTTTTCCATTAGTCATTTCAATGTAATTCGACACCCCTAATTTAAATGCTAATTTATGCACAGTTTAATGCAAAATTTTGACTCTTTCTTTACATGAAATGAAAATTTGAACACTCAGCTACAACAAACAACAAAAAAAAAGCATTTTCGCCAAGTTTTTTTCATTTTTGCCCTGTTACACAATTGCATACCCTGATTGTGCTATTGACCTGTTACATGCCACCATTGCAGATTTGTTATAAACGTCAGTGGATATTATAAAGCCTTGAGAGTGAGTTCTAGCCTTACATGATGCAGACATGGGGAAACTTTGTCTCAAAAGACACAAAGTGTTTGCAAATCAAACATGTCTTTCCAGACTCAGAGCAGTGCAACTTTATAGGAGTATCTTCCAAAATATTTACTTTACTCTTGTGGGTATCCTACTTGTCAATGCCATGCAGCCTATTAATGATTCTATTGCACCACTTTGCCCTCTTGAATTCAGGGAACTGCAAACAAATGTACACTTTACGTTGTATGAAGTCCCTACTGAGGACTCGTTGAAAAGAAGAATAAAAATGTGGGGGTTTTTTGTGCTTGGCTGATGTGCTTGGGGTCAAATTGGTTCGTTTCTTATATTGTGATATCTACTTCCGCATTCAGAAATTATGCCTACAGATATTTTAATTGGGTAGCAATGAATGGGATACCAATTAAGGAATATTGGCCCTAATGATTGCAATATTCCCTGGTATTCCACAGATTATAGCTATCCAATGTAATTATTATCATGTGTAATCATTATCTAGAGAGCATTGTTAAACTGTACAAAAGTAGTGCACTTCTACTAGTATTTGAAGTTGACTCTGCATTGAAAAAGGAGTGACTCGCACTTGCTAGTGCTACAATATGCAACTGCACATGTACAATGTACATGTACAAGTGTGTGTACACATTTAGCAAAGTTCTAAACTGTAAAAATTGATATTTTCGCAGTACTGAAATTCTTGTGCATTTTGCGCCCCCAGAAGCTACAAGCGTGTACAAGGTTCGTAGTACAAAAATAAAAGCACTTGAATATTTTTGCTTGTAATTATGTTCCAGTATTTGATGTCTTGATTTCACAAAATTAAAAACATGTGAAACTCATCTTACCTGGCCGAGTGTGAAAAATGTTGTATTCATAAGATAATGTCTTCAATCTGTTTTCTGCAGGTACTTCATCGAAATCGTTTTCCCTACTTACTTTTAAGACTAAGGTACAGCAAATCCAGAAATATTTGCAGCATCAAATTTTCGCGAATTTGGGCCGACAGCTTTTCTTTGTGGCATGAAAATTTTTGTGAATTTCCACCTGCATCCAATGCATATCATGTAGACAAGAGCTATATTTTTGGGGAAACTTTGCTCCTCGTGAAATTCCAAAAAATTTCATGCACACTAAAATTTTTGGTTTTACAGTACAAAGTACAATGTATGGTTACTGTACAATGTACAAGTACCGTACGTAGATGACGGCTTGCTCTGTGTATGTTTAAATGCAAGAGAGCAGTTTGATTTTCGTGAGAGGTGCTGGCGCAATAAAACATTTTATCAATACTGGCATGGTGAATAAAATGGTATGGTCAAGTAAGCTGTTTTCTTTTTTCTTCTTTTCTTCCCGTTTTGTCTCTCCTCCCACTGTGGTTCCAGGATGGACGATTTGAGCCGGTACTCAGACTGCACTGTGCAGACGCTCATCGTCGGAACGCGGTGCCACAGGCCGGACCAGCGAGCAGTCAGTGCTGACCGGCTGGCGACCTTCACGGAGAACTTCGACGTGGCGTCCATCGAGGTCAGTGTGGAGGAAGGCACGAACGTGATGCAGGCCTTTGATCTCCTCCTGGATCGCATCCTGGAGGCGCGCCCACAGCTCCTGCATGGCGAGCAGCCGTGCTTCCAGTCCGTGCCCCGTCTGACAGAGCTGGAGCCAGAGAACGACCTGTACACCAACTGCTCCCAGTGCTGCCCGCTGGGAAACAAGCCGAAGCAGACAGCGGGCGTACGATGACAACAACTAACTACAATCCATTCCGCATCAATAAACTGATACGCCTGGCGGGTAGAGATGGATACCAGATGTACATCTGTGAATAGTAATGAAGCACATCAAAAGGGAAAGGGATGCCAGTGGAAGCATCACGGAATGGCTGTGAGGTGTAGCCAAGACTTTCGATGCTGGTGATAAGTGTCTTTGAGCTCTGCAGGGATTCTGTACCTCACACAGTTCAGGACCCTGATACAATACCAGTATGTGGGATGGTTATTAGCTACAGTATCAAGGATTTTTGGTTACCCCATTGGAATCCCGCCTAGGGAGCTGGCCACACTGCTCTAGGCAGTTCTCTGCTCCATTAGAGGAGAAATAATCAGCTCGACTGACATGCATACACTGTAATTACAATGAGAGACATGGCCACTCCAGCTTTTTATCTTTTTATTTGATGTTCTTCCTTGGATATGGCTCTTTCATACTTTTCATGACCACTGGTAGTCATCTACAATGTGTAGGGTAGACCAATCTTCCGGGATGTTTTTACCCTAATTGTTTTATTGGAAGAGGTGTGGTGTCTCTTTCAAGGTGGAGAACATGAGTGTGTTTCACAACCAGTCCTGATTTTCTTCTATTGTGAAACTAATCATTCATTTGTTATTTTTAAATGTGAATATTACTGTACTTTGTAAAAGTGTCTTCAGTATCGAAGGAAAGATTCTCCATTTAGCTCAGATCATTCTTTATTATCAAAAATCTTTATATCATTATTTATTATCTGATGAAGTAGTGAAGTGCAATGGAGAGGAAATGGTGATTGGGATGAGCAGACTCTTTAAACCATAATGTGCATATGGGCTATTCTTGCTTGCTATTGCAGCAAATTTTGGCTGATTGAATATTTGTGTGCATGCACAAGCCCACCGCATGTTGAAGATTTGCCATTAGCTATTGCGCCACGGTTTGATGAACATCTTATCAAACCCAGGAGCGCCACAGTATGCAGCGTGCACCTGTTGTGCCATCGATGCGGTCAAGTGCGTAAATCCAGCTCAAATCTGATGAGTGTACACAGAGACTCCAACTTTCCCGCTTTCGACAGTAGATCTCCTGCTGAAAGCCCATTTCCGCAAAATCTTCCGTTCTCCCGCTTGAGATATAATTATACCCCCGCCAAACGAAGTTTGAAGGGGGTATATAGGAATCAGCGGACGGTCGGACGGTCGGGCGGTCGGGCGGTCGGGCGGTCGGGCGGTCGGTCGGACGGTCGGTCCGTTGCAAATCTTGCGTCGCGAACTACTTCCTCAGTTTTCAACCGATTCCCATAAAACTTGGCACAGATGTGTGCCTTGGGTTGTAGATGTGCAAGACATATTTTTTGACAGTACCCAAAAGTACGTTGCCATGGTAACGGCATATTATGGGCAAAAATGGGTACAAATCTTGCGTCGCGAACTCCTCCCACAGTTTTTGATCAATTTTTATGAAATTAGGTACAGATGTTCATCTGAATATGTTAATGTGCAAGACACATATTTCCGCAGTGGCAAAAAGTGCATTGCCATGGTAACGGCATGTTATTGGTAAAATATAGGGCAAAATGTTTCATGGCAAAACTGCTTCATCAGTGTTCTTCCAATTCTCATGGAATTCATATTAAATGTTTGTCTTAGGATATAGGTCAGCATGACACATTTCTTGACAGTGACAAAAAGTATGTTGCCATGGTAACAGCTCACATATTATGAGCCAAAATAATGGAAAATTTTGTGTTGCAAACTACTTCCTCAGTTTTTGCCCAATTTCCATGAAACTTGGTACAGATGTGTGCCTTTGGTTGTAGATGTGCAAGACGTATTTTTTGACAGTACCCGAAAGTACGTTGCCATGGTAACGGCATATTAATGGCAGAAGATCAAGGAAAGATCTTGCGGATTTAACTAACTTCCTCAGTTTTTTGACCAAAGCTTATGAAATGTAGCACACACCTTGATCTTGGTGGGAAGATGTGGAGACATATTTTTCGGACGTGTCGGAAGCTGCGTTGCCATGGTAACGGCATATAAATGGCAGAAGATCAAGGAAAGATCTTGTGGATTGAACTACTTCCTCAGTTTTTGACAAAAGCTTATGAAATGTGGCACACACAATAGTCTTGGTGGGAAGATGTGCAAGACATATTTTTCGGACGTGTCGGAAGCTGCGTTGCCATGGTAACAGCATTTAAATGGCAGAAGATCAAGGAAAGATCATTCCTTGGGTAAGACTGTCGTCACGGGGCGGGGGTATTAATCACCTGAAGTGATATTTCTAGTTTCTGCTGCCCTGACCCTGTGTCTCCAGCTTAAGATGTATTTCTCCCGCTTGAAGTGATCTTCTTGCTACCCAAACACCTTTATGAAATGAAGTTTTATTAAGCCAAAATAACATGATTTTTAGTGTCATTGTATGTTGAAAAATAAGCCTGAGATAGCACGAGAGAGAGCATCTATAATGTAGAACCCTAGAGCTTCTAGGGCCCTTAAGCGAGCCCTGGACCACAGCCTTCGCGCTCGTGATGTGTGCTTCCGTACATCTAGTGGGAGTCTCCAGTTTGCGAGAGGTTTCAGGTGGGAGAATCTCCAGATTAGAAGGTGCTTGGGATTGGAGTCTCTGTGTACATCATGTGCATCTGAGAAGATGCCAGCTAGATTTGTTCTCATACATTTGAAATACTTGAGTGACTGCCTAAAAAGTTGTGGTACGCACTGTACAGTACCTTTCATTGCATAATTCTAATGTAAGGGAAACGTGCATGGTTTTGTTGTGAATCTTTGACTGTGCGTATTCCTTCATCTTCTCTAGTAATATGCAGTGTACACAAATTTGCCAGTGACTGTGTATGAAATAAATAACCCGCAGAGATTCAAGCATGTGGGCAGAAGCATTTCCTTGCCTGAAGAAAATTAATAGCTAGATGACGCGAGCAGACATACATACATGTTTGCTGTAGTCTTTCGTGAAATTATTGGAGAAAATGATGTATCGTAATATTTCTGCTTTTATTTCCGACTTCCCAAAGTGATGCTCAGGCTTAAAGTTTCAGGTAGTGAAGCTTTGTTTTGCCTGTATGATAAGACGTTTTAGTACTCTCTGTTAAAATTACAGATCAGTGAAATGTTAACTACAAAAACTTCTTCTTCCGCAATATCTGAGGTACATTGTAAACTTCCATTTTCTTATGCCACCTGTAGCTGTCTGTATTTTGTTAAATGAAGGAGGATTCTTATAGTTTTGCAACTGATTGACTTGTGTCGTGAAGTGGTGTGGTTGTAGAAATTTTGTGCCACACCTTTTTGCATGACTGAGTAATCTCGCTGGGCTAACAATGCAACAGAGAGACCAATTCTCCCTTATTCTGCAGGATTGGAGGAGGCTCCCTACAAAACTATAAAAATGCCAGATATTTTGAACTGGTGGACTGTCCTTTGTAGTGACTGCAGTGTTGTATTTAAATAGCCCCATGTGTATTGTGTGTGTGTGGGGGGGGGGGGTAGCCCTTTACATACTGTTCCACTGAGCTATGAAAAAAAAAGAGAACTTAGAAAAAACAAGACTGCGATTGTGGTGTTAAGTAGACAACCTGCTCAGATGGAAAAAAATGCCACAGTCCCACACAAAGGCTGTTGTGTTGCGCAGGGGGTTTTAATAGGTCACCCCAGCATGTAATCCCAAAAATATCATGGGGAGTTGCTTGTGGGATGTCTTTGCTAATTGGCAAAGAAAGTAGGACATTAGATATGTTGACCAACCTGGAGAGGCACAGAAGGGGTGAGAACTAAGGGGGTGTTGCTGAGGATTTCTGGGTTCTGTTGAATTTGTCTCAGTTTAAAGTGAAACATTAGCGTGTAAGCAAACCAGTCCAGTTTAATATAGCCCAATCAAGGGACCATTTTGTCTACCAGTTAGTTGATTGAAGATCCTTGTAACAAAAATCTTTGTCTGAATAATTAAGTGTGATAACTGGTAGTAATTTTGATGCTGCTTATGTCATCTAACTCTTTGAATTTGTGACAGGTGTGATTTTTTTTTTTTTTTTTTTGCGTGGGTTGACCCTATTATATTGCAATCATTTCAAGAGGTAGTCTTGATATATTCAAAGTAATGCATCCCATCGAAGATACAGAGATGAAAATATCAACTCCTATAAAGATATAAAGTGTTCAAAGTCCAGAATGTTGTTGAACCACACTCTACGTATTTAGAAGCCTTCAAGTGTCAGATTATCAAGAGATATTGACAAATTGTGTTTGGGTGGCGGCATTGTTGAGCTTCTGATGAGTCATACCCTCATGCACCTCCATACAATCCTTACGACTGCTAGTTGTGACATTTCTGCGCATGGTGAAACGTCAACCTTGCAGTCTTGATAATGCATGCACTTCTGTTGCACAATTGCTGTCAGCGTATGCTCCATTGCACATTACGGCAAGTTGAGCGATCAGCATGAAAAAAAAAAGTATTATTTATAAACTTGTGGATGGAGATTTATTTGCTTTCATCTGTGTCTTGTGAAGCTTGACTGATTGTGCATGGCTGATCATAGGAGATTTCTTTGCATTCGTACTGTGTGTACTAAAAAAATGGATTCACTCAATGCTTGCACGAGATCTATAGCAGAAAGCAAGTAGGCTCCAAAGAAACATTCTCGTTGCAACATGGTATGACAATCTTGGGATGAGGAGGTTTCTAATCATTCTCACTTGAAATATCCTGTAGGGTCTGAGAATGGATTAAAGTGTACTCAGAAGAAGCTTGTGTGTGGCACACTGCTATAGAGACATGGGTATTCTATGCATCACTGGCAAGAATAACGGTAATAATGCATAGCTTGACGCTGCCAGAGAGCATGGAACCCCAGACATGTACTTTGATAGGAGCTTCTGTGGCAAAGTACACACACACACACACACACACACACACACATACACACACACACAGGCACACAGGATGGATGGAATCCACGTCCCTTCTATGAATAATCACATGTGAAGTGTGTAACATACAACTGTAAAGCAGCACTTTCAATTGATGCATAATATCCTTTATATAAGTGACACAATAGCTTATATTCTAGGTAATTTTTTTTCCCCCTCCATCCAGTTGTGTGAATGAAAGCACTCATTGTTGGATGATTTTTACAGCCTTGTGGGTTTACTAGGAGAGCCGTCATCTCTTTCATCATAATATAGGTTCTTATACATTTTGTAGGTCTTTGCTTGGTTGGTGGCAATCATTATACAGTCATTCCCGTGAATATGATTGATGTACATGGTATTCCATATATTGTATATTAATATTGTTTTCCTAGCAAAGCCAAGTCCTGCTAAAGCTAAATCGCACTGTTACCTTTGTACAATATTTTTTCCTGCCTAGTTTTCACCAAATTGTTCATTCATAACTGTTAGTCTGATAACAGTAAGGTCTTACAAATTCTTTACAACTGTATATTATACATGTACACATATGTAGTATGAAATGAAATACAACTTATGCATTTATATTGCCAAGCAAGAGGTGTTTAGGAATTTGAAAAGTATGTAAAAGTTAGCAAATGAAACATGTATATTTTGCTCCTTTCCTGTAATCATTTAATATTCAGATGTTTACAAGCTCTATTTTTGTGGAACATGATAACATGCATCTAAAATCATGTATTATAACTTAAAGTATATGTAGATTATATTATTGTGTCTTTGCAATGTACAGTTATACAGAGAATTGTTTTATTATAGTTGACTTGCAAACTCTATTCTTAAAATACATTCTTTTTAATACTATTTGAATATGCTTATGCTTCCAACTGCATCCAGTAATCGCATTATTGTTTGCAAGCGAAAATAGGACTTCCAAAAAATGGGCAGCGTACATTTGTTTGTTGTTCTTGTTTTTCTTTCAGGAGTGCTTTTTTATTTGTTTGTTTGTTTTCAGTCATACTAGGAAGTTGGGTGTTAGTTTGCCCATTGGCAGTGCCAGCTATAGCTGAGCATCGAGTTTTGAAAGTGGTCAAACTTTGTATTACAGGAGTGGTCAATTACGTATGCACCAATCGTCTGTGCGTCATGTTTCAAATCCTTGATCTGTGGTTTTGTCACGTAGTTCATGGAACCCACCCTGGCCACATAATAGCGTAAATAGATTCTCAAGCGCAGACATGTGCACATCTTGTTCTCTAGTCTAAAATTTGTCTTGTTTTGTTTAAATATTTTCAATTCCAAAGTGTTGGAGCAGCTGGCATTTTTTTTTCTATCTTAAATACTGAGAGTCATAATAACTACTGGTACACTGTATCATCCTCAAATTTCATGTTTACAAGAATCACAACACTTATATTAACAAGTATCAGTACTGTATATTCTACACCAAAAACATATTTCACAGAACAGTTTTTGTTTTTGTGTGTGTGTTTTTACCAGAATTTGGTGTGTATTCAATGAATCAATATCATGATCCTAATATTTCTTAGCATAGCAGTTGGCAGTCAGGTGGTCTAGACTAGTACTAGACTATCTGGGAGTTGAGTGTTATTTGTGAGTAGTCTGCTTTCAAGAGCACTGTATGTGTCATATATTTCTCAGGGGTTTTTATTTCTGCAAATTTTGTGAGTCGAGTTCTATTCGTGCATTTAACAACATGCAAAAAAAATGTGAATTTCAATCCTGATCCTAATGCATCATTTTTGTGTTCATTGCTGTACTCAATGATCACAAATTTAGCCACTTGCGAAATTATTGGGAAATCCCGATTCATGAAAAATTAGATTCCCTGAATATATGGCGTATACAGAACCAGTCATTGATCTAGATATAAATCATCAGTAATTGACTAATTACAGTATCACTTATCAAATCTATTTCTGATCCTCAAATTTGCAACACATTTCAAGAAATTTGCGACTTCTGATTCTCTCTCAATTTTTTTTTTCACTTTTTTTTACTGAGTTATGTAAATCTAGTGAATGTAATCAGTTCAATGTAACTTTGTAAGAATTATGAATTGTTTATAAATTGTATAAATATTTAGTAATGCAGTGGACTTGAGAGTTGCCAATTTGACAAGATGATAATTTTCCCAAGGACTTTATTGGTTTTAAAAGTAATGATGCATTGTATAGCTTTTTTTTTTTGAATGCTACAGTAATCAAATATGTGAGGATAATCTATTTAAACTACCTCATTTATTAAAGGCAAACCCTGTAGAATGTAATTATGATGCCATGTAAAAAGGAAAGAACTAAAATGAAATCATGCATTTAAACACATTTAAGCCCAGAGCCAGAATGGTGTTAATATACTGTACAAAATCTGTAGAGTCTTGTTGACTGACAATCAATGATTGCATGTACTGTAAAGGTGGAAGGTGTTGTGTGTGATATGTCTAGTTCCACCAAAGGGATACTATGTACTTGAAATTGAAGAAATTACATGTGTGCATGATTAAAATTACTTCAACATTCAGCAACATATATTGCCAAGTATAACATCTTATGTTCTTCTTGTGTTTTCTGTTGTACTCTGTTGTCAATATGTATGCATTTTTGTCTTCATTTTTTTTTTACATTTTATTCATCTGCTAGTGTATTAATGTAATCTGCTAGTGTGTCTATGTACAGTGTGTACCCGATATATGTGTGTGTTTATATGTAATATTATATATTATAATTATGAATTGAAGACACATATCAAGGTTTGTTTTTTTTTTGGGGGGGGGGAGGGAGGTTATTAGCTTTATGCATTACATACATTGTACATGCTTGACAATGTATATTTATTTTTTCATTTAAGTGATCTGTTTGGTGCCTGTATACAAGAAGTGAATGCATTCCTTAGATCACAAATATTATATGTTTTCGTTTTTTGATAATCTTTTATTTGATTTTGATTTTCAGATGTGACTGATTTAATTTTTACTTTATTATGATGTGGTGCTTGGCTAGCAGTCAACCACTGATCTTGAACCATGTCGCAGCTATATTTAAGTTGATATAGCTGAATAATGTTGATAATAATAACTTCCTGTACACTGTACCATCAAGTCATAAGGCAGAGTGTGTAATATTCAGTATTTTTTATTTATCTTTCACCCCCCCCCCACCCGTGGAATGATGACAATTTCCATACAGTCCTAATTATTCAAAATATCATTTTATATCAATCATCAAATAGCATTTAAGAAAAAAAAAAGAAAGAGAACAAAAGAGAACTAGAACCGGAATTTGTCAACACTGACAAATTAGGTGATCCGATCTCTTCGAAAATCAATGATTTGAGTCCTGATCCAAATATTCATGATCATACAGGTTTCATCTGTGTTGACGGAACATTGGCCGTGTGATGTTTGGATTCTCATTTAGAAAAGGGAGTGAGACCTGCCATCTTTGGTACCGAATTCCGTATACACTAATGGAAATACAGAATGCAGTATATTTGACCTTTGACCGCACTTTGCACACCCAAGATGGCGTCTAAGCAAAAAGTGATTATTTCATGAAATGATTCTTGTAACATGGTCTTTGCGTGTGCAAAATATGGGAAAGATAGGACATGTATTCACCAAGATACAGGATGAAACATTTATGACCTTTGACCCTAATTTACATAACCAAGATGGTGTCCGATCAAGTAGTTGTTATTTTATGAAATAATGTACGTGACATGTACTAAACATGTGCAAAATATGGGATTGATAGCCATTGTTGTTGTTCATCTATTGCACAGAAAGTAGTAGAAAGAAAGAAAAATAAAGAAAAAATTATGTTATTTTATAGAAATTTGAAGGAGAAGCATAAAAAAAACAGAAAAAGATAAAGTAAGGAAAGGGAGATTAAGATTAACTAAAGAAAAAGAAGAAAAAAAGTGTTAAAAAAATTTTTAAAAATATATTGGCAGGAGTGAGCCTCGAACCAGGGACCTTAGGATTACGAGTCGGATGCGCTACGCAATGACCTATTTCATTCTCCATAGGCCCTGTGTATTAAGCAAAATGACGCTGCATCGAAGCCTCGTGCCATTTTCAACCAAGTTTTTCGACGTGATGCCGACATCGTATGAAAAAATGGAGGGCACACTTACGATAGCCCAAAGTCTCAGCTACAACATACTAAAATCTGGGAGAAATTCACCGAAGCATAAGTGAGCTAATGCTCGAAAAAGAGAGTCATGTCAATTTTCACTGCCAGAAAAACTGCTCTCCCATAGAGATAACATGTAAACTGGTCAAATTTGACAAGATGACTTTCAATCCATTTTTACGAGGTGATGCCGTCCTCCAATCAAAATGTTGTAATCATATTGATGAAAGATCATTTAATAAGCTACAACATACTGAAATCTGGGTGTAAATTGGCAAAGGATAAGTGAGATACGCTCGAGTGAACTTGAAATTTGATGACGTCATTTTGAAAATGTACTTTTTTTACTTTATCAAGAAATTTGATATCTTTTAATCATTTTGCCAGCATCGTCAACCCATGAAATAACATGTACAACTCACCAGCTTTTAGAATATGTAAGAAAAATGGGGGGTCACCGTCTATCCTGACGAGTAAAATCGGATTTAAAATTGGCGTTTTTTTGGCATAGTTGCACTGTATATCGCCATTGACGCGCGCGCGGAATTTCAACTTTGACGGGCCCGTATGACGTCATATTGAGTCGGATTGACTTGAAACTTGGTAGAAATATTCTTTGACATTTTAGGCATCCGAGAAGTGTAAAAAAACGGGAAATTTTCATTGCATATGAGCTGTGTGTGCGAATATGTGCGCGCGCGTACGCGTCCGTCCAATTTTTTCAATTTTTCAAAAAATGCTCCAAATGGTCTGAAACGTGTGCAAAAAAAATGTGAGCTCGATTTGAGCATACAAATATTTCAACGCGCGCGTACGCGCACGTTTTAAGAGAAAATATGAATTTTGAGAATATGAGTAAAATGCGCATAACTTGAAATGTATGTGACGTAAATTTTATTGCAAAATTCTATTCCATTAATGAGATATGAATGAAAATGTGTTTTCATATAATGACGTCATAGTGACGTCACGGTCGACTGATCACTATGATTTTACTTGATCTGTCGTCTTTGGGACATGATACATATATGGTATGAGTTTGACATTGAAAGGCAGTGCACTTTCTGAGCTAACCGCTGCACAAATTTTGGTTAGAAATAAAGGAAAATAAAAAGAAGAACAAAGAATCAGTACAGATACAGAAGGTGATCCGAGAGGATACTCGGATCACCTAACAAAATTTATTGTGCCTCATGTATAAAGAGCACAATAAATTGGTTAGCATGCTTCGATAAAGTCAACCTTGTCTATATCAATTTTGCACCAGGCAGAGAAATTGCCGAAGTAAACAATGAAAAATAAAGAATAAAAAAAATAAATAAATAAATTCTTAAGATGGATGTAAGCATGTGATAATTCTATTGTGTGAGTCAAAATTCTTGCATATCTAAGGTTTTTCTCTGTTCCCTTTTGATTTGACTTCAAATAAGGTGAGAGTGACTGTCGTTCTTAGCAGAGGTCAAACATTTGATTGGTTGCTTTAAGCAGCATGAGGTATTACTACTCTGATGTGTATATGTTATTTAGCAACCATTAGATAGAGAAACGCACTGTACAAGCCAGAGATACCAGTTAAAAGAGACTGTGCCCAAATGCATGGGAATTGATTCTCATGTCACGACAGGCTTGGTTACTCATCCGTGGTATTACTTCATCAACCCCCAGAGGTTTCCCAGGGAGCCATCATCAGGATCACAAAATTCATTTGGCTTGTCACTGCAAGGGATGCACTGAAGGCTGTTTTGACTCTGTTTCACATTTGTAAGTTTGCAATTGGAAATACTGTAACTGAGCAAGGTAGAGTACATACTGCAGTAGTTAGATGAGAGAGGGAGATAGCAAGGGAGATGGGGGGGGGGAGAGATTTTAGTTGACAAAACATACTAACATTGTACAATGATACCTGCATGCCTCTTGCGGTGTGTTTAATGTAACCGCGACACTTGACATTATGTGACGTGTACAAGTGTACACTCTGACTGAGCGGTAGATCAGTTCACCATTATAGTGTGTTTGCTCTGTGTCGTTATTTCCTGCAAGTTTGCCCATGCAAGTTTGCCTACGGCATGCTTGCATAAGGCTAGGGACCTCATGTTTGGTCTTGGTTTTTCTCTTTTTTTTTGGGGGGGGGGGTGGAGATTTCTATTTGGTGCTGTGGCAGGACTCGAAATGTAAAATGCCACTCCATTCTCTATTTTCAAATTAACTTTAGTGAATACAGACAATATTAGACAGTTTCAAAAAGTAAAATGCACTGGATATTCAAGAAAGATGTTGAATTCTTAGTTTTACACAGGATATAGCACAAGAGAGTTGTTGAGTTGAAAAGTTTTGTGCTTTAAAAATTGACGTTGGGCCACTACATTTATCATTTGGTTGCCCACTCGGGCAAATAAGATTCAAAATGGATTGTTACTTTTGCTTTTATTCAGATCACTACATATCTTTTCTGGGGCCATCAATTTGAAGATTTTATTGACACAAACAGCTCACCAGACAGAAGAGTTAGTGTCGAGCCTAGATAAATGTGAAGCACATTCAAACAAATCTGGCTTGTGAGTCCTGAGTTGATTCTTCATATATTATTACTTTCATGTGTTGCAGCTAGTATAATGAGTGTTCTGTTCATCTGTTTTAGCTATGTAATTCCATTATCTTAAAATACAGTGTAATAGGGAAAATGAATGAAACATTGGCCAATTAGCAATTGTTCATTGAGATTCGTGGAGGGCATTCCTTAATAATTCTTGGCTGCAAGTGATGTGCCCCAAATGATGTCTGCACATCCGGATGATTTTCAGACTTTTACATTTGAACAAAATAATGAAGGGGTCGGTGCAATATAGTGCTAACCCACACAATAGTCATTTCGAGATAATCGCTGTTGAATGCTTGGAGAGTCCATACATTGTACATTAATAAAACATGTATACATGCATTTTTAACCATATTATTGGTTGAATTCAAATATGATATTTTCATGGAGGTTAGTGTGAAGGATAAGGATTATGAAAATGCATGTAACTCAATTTTGACAAAAGTGTGGGTTAGCACTATATATTGCACCGACCCCTTCAAATATAAATCAGTTTAACTGAGTACAGAGTTTGTAGTTCAATTTATAGTGATTGGGATGAGGAATATAAATGTTTTCAAATTTTATAACATAATTGTAATGAGCAAGGATGATGACATGGCAGCCTCACCATCAGTATGCATGAGTTGGAGCTCAAGGAAGCAGAACAAATTAAAAGACGAAGGTATATATGCATAGATTCTACACAGGTGACCTTGTCAAGCAAGCGTTATTGAATGGAATTAGCTTCTAAATTTCTGAAATATGTGAAGTTCCTTTGTAATCAACACTATGTCAGTGTAATTTGTATACAAATTTTTTTTTTCAGAGTATTGGTTTCACTGCTCAAGCATCACAATATATTCCAAAAATCTACACCTGGAACTGTTGATTTATGTACTGCATGATGTGAAATTATGAAAATCGTCTGGAATGCCCCCCTTACAGCATTTAAGTTTGCCTGCCTACCGGCATACTTTGCACCCACTGATCTTTGAATGAGGACAGGTAAAGTCTGATAATACTGTGTACATTTTGATTGCGACTGAAAGAAAAATTGAAAATAGAAAGACAAAAGAACAGGCATGAATGTACATGGATCGAACAAACAGAGGCCTTCAGGTAGCTCTTGATAGGTATGACAGTTGAAATATTTCCTGTGATAGTAAAGACATTGGGTGGTATTGTTAAATCCTTCCTAGGTTAAGTTGGGATTTTTCCTAAGTAGTATTCTGAAAATCTTCCTCAGTTTCTTCCTAAATGTCTTTCTAACTTTTTTCCTCAACTTAGGAAGAAACTTGGGAAGATATGCTAATGAGGATGAGATATGCAAATTTCTGACCTAGGAAGAAGTTGGTATTCTAGAATGCACTTAGGACAGAATTTTAGGAAGATATTTAGGAAAGCCCCACCCCTGTCCTAACTACGTTATTAAGATATAGCAAGCTGCAAAACATTGTAATAGGCACTTGTCATTCACTGCACGCAACATGTACTTCGACGCGCGAAATGGGCATGAGAAAGGAGACATGCTGCGCACATATTTTAACCCTACGTGTAATTATACACGATTGTCATTGGTTAGTTCCTTATGATACGACATTTTGCATTGACTTTACAAAGAAAGGACTTGGGCGGGATAAGGATGGCCTAATTTGCATTAAGAAGCTCCTAGGAAGAAACTTCAGAATACCAATTCTGTCTTTCCTAGGTTGTGCACTTCCTAAGTTTCCTTAAGAAGAAACTTAAAGGAAGATTTTCAGATTACCACCCAAAGTCCTGCCAGCACATAGGCCTGATTCCCCAGAAAAATGTCAATGTCTATCGAGTCATAAATCTATATAATTCAAATATTTGATTCTTGTGTCAAAATCTTTTCTGACGCGTGTTACGCATTGGTATCACGGGAAATAGCATGTGTTTAGCGGCTTATCGCTGACAAATGGATTTTTCCGCGTACACACTTGTGGCCGGACGTGGTTAGCCGTGCCTGGGCAGTGCTTCAGCAGTGGAACAGCCGCCAAAGGCCATACCCCGTACAAAGCACGGCCAAACCAAAATTGACCAAAAAATTACCACCTATGACCACGTCCACCAGATTTTCGTAACTTTTTGTACGTGATTTGGATGGGAGTGCTGTGTGACCGGGGCTTAACAATTGAACGCACACCAAATTATGTAGTGCTTTTATGTTTAGTCATGATAAAAACCATGGGCGTACATGCTTCAGTGTGATTTGAACCCACGACCTCCTGATTGCTAGACAAGTGTCATATCCACTGGACTACTGAGCTTCCATCCAATAGCAAGCGATGGTTCTGATCCCCTATGGCAGCACGTTCTGCATACTTATTCATACATTGTATATCAATGATTCTTGCATCAAATTGTTTTCATTGCAACTGATCGACAAAATGTCCTTCATTGACATAAATGTGACCGTGCGTCACAAAACGAACAAAAATTCGCATGCACTGATTTTACGTGAGGACTGAAAATGGGTGAAAAGGGTCAATTTGGTCAATCTTGTCTTTTTTATATTTTCTAAAAGAGCAAGTCCTCTTCTACATTATGCTAAAATTTGGTATTACAAAATTGACAGGAAAGTGTGTTTATAATATTCAGCAGTTTATCTGCCACACTTTTTTTGATAGTGTGATTAGGTGTGTCTTTAGAGTTCCCCTTTCATTTCTCAAAAAAAAAAAAAAAAACCTGTATGCTACACCCTCTTCACTTTACTCTAATAACTTTAGACAGGATGATGCTACTGCTTTGAAAGTTGGCATTTATCATGGACAGAATGTGTTAATAGAACATGCTCAATTTCAGCTTAATCTCATAATCCCTTCATTGTGGTTAAACCAGTGGTTTTCATCCTGTTTTTTTGTCCCATCATTGCACAGGTAGCACAACTTGGTGGAGATTTAACACTTGTGCTTCAGAGCCTCTTTTCTCAGTTCACACTTTTCTGGAGTGTGCGCTTTCTTTCCAATATTTAGATAGGTTTAATGGGAGAGTCCATTTGATTTGGGTTATCAATATATCATTTTAAAGCTTGAAGTTTGCTCTTTCAGAATATGCTCTTAATTAAAAATCCATGTCTGGTGACTTTTTGTTTGTTTTGTGGTGCAGGGTCACAAATATACTTACCGATTATCCAGTGTTTGAGTATGGAGCCATGGGCTAGATTTAAACCCATGACCTGATCTGGCCGGAGCTTGGTGGTCTTGTGGACACAACACCTGTCTAGCAATCAGGAGGTTAATTGTGGATTCTACTCCCATCCAAGTATTGTAGTACGGCGTATGCCCATAATTTTCATCATGGCTCTTACACTGTACTCAAAAATGCTGACTAATCGGTGTGTGTAATGTTGATGATGGGCAATTTGTCAATCAGTTCCAATAAATCCAGACGTTGAATAACCAGAAAACATACCAAAATTGTATTTTTGTTTGTGTGTTTCTTTTTAATGGATGTTCCCAGGCGCCAGGACAAAGTTGACTTTAATATGCAAGCAGATTATAAAATACCCCTCACACAAACAAGTTCTTGTGAACCAAGCAGAACTTAAACATATTATAATGATGTATGCGACATTCTTTATGTGTGTGCAATCCTCTGATTTATATATTCATCTTATCAATTGGCATGTCCCTTAAAAAAAGGCTGTATGGTCTACACTTTGGACTTGTTCTACCCCATTTTACTTTTGGGAATGCGACATTTTATCTCTGTCTTTTATGGGTCTAGATTAAGAATGAAAGCCTTTATCTTGACAATTATGTCGTAATATCAAATGTAGAGAATACTGTCGGCTCGTGACCTTCATTGTGAGAAATCAAATGATTTTATGATTTTTATGGTGGACAAAGTCAGACATGTTTGATGAACAGTAGATGTTATGCAAAGTCTTTGTTTGTTTATTGAGTGCAATAGCAATCTCTGCTGATGTCGACCATGTACGAGTAGTCCTGAATCATCAAGGGTCTATATTCACTACATTCCAAGTGGCCCCTATGAGATGATGTTCGTTATTCTGAAGGTTCCTGATTCTGATGGTTTGATTGTCTGAAAATGAAACAAGGTGTAATGTGAAAATGGGGGAAAAAAAAGTTCATGCTAGCAAACTTTCAGAATTATAAATCATATTTTGTTTTAGGATAAACAAACCCTCGGAAAAAGGAGCTTTATTTCATTTCCTTGCGCATAGATCTGTTTCATAGACTCTTATGGTGCATTCAAGAGCTCTAAAGTGAACCAAACCAAAACGTGGCAAACTACTGTGCTCGATTTGGAGCGTTTGAGTGCTCTGTTGAGAAAGCTTACCTCATGAGTTATTTCTAGAGGGGTTCACACATTTTGTAGCAAGAGGGTCATTTACCTAGCATGCTTAAACTATTTACAGATGTCCCGAACAAAGAGAATGAACTCTTTGCATTATGACGAATGTGCATGATACGCTCCTTCTCAAATGTGAACTTTTGGTATGCTTTTGGTACCCTTTTGGAGCACATCGGGAAGTGGTCCACTTTTGGCTCGGTTCAGTTCTGTACGGTACACTATAGGAACGTTCAAGTACTCCTCTGGTGCAGGTACAGTACAGTTCAGTTCAAATTATATATGAGAACACTCGAAAGCATCCTTGGTATCATAAGGACGACAGAGAAGAACAAGACTTTACAGCATATACATGTAGCATTCAGATATGAGCTTTTCTGTTTGCATTTAATGCATAAAAATAAAATATGACTCCGTGAAGTTTGATTCCAGACAACATAAAAGCAGTTAAAGATAGCACTGATAACAACTGATCATCACTCAAAGCGCACTGCTCGCTTTACAAGCGATCACTAAAGTCGCCACATGTAGAACCATGGCTGAGGTCAAATGAAACCACACAGCTGTTGATGATTAGCGATTTACACACACTCTTACAAACATAATCACACTCTTTGTCATACCAAAGGATTAGTTATTAAAATAGTGCTCATCATACACGCTGTGAAAACCTACACGCATCTATTATTTGACACATAGGCCCCCCTATACAATTATCAAGCTTTATGATGCACATCCTTTCTCCCTAACATCAGAAATTTAAGGTAGCTATCACTGTTGGATTCACATAGCATCGTCAATTCAGCTTTATGCAATACCTATCACTGTGAGCATTACTTTCATACACTATATAAACCAACTTTATTTTTTCTAAATGTTTAAAATCTCCATTTTGTCAGAGGAAATGGATTTAAATCACATCATTCAGCCAGTGCTGTATATAAAGAGGATCTGGACAACTGCTAAAATTGGACACCATGTACTAGTAGTTGCCCAGCGTATTACACGTTAGAGGTTTAGCATATGTATGCTCATACGTAGTAATGAAAGCAAACCAAATACGGGGTAGTGAACAATGGGTACCACGTATGAGCGCACTTTGGTACATGTAACAACATGGCTCTACGAAGATCACGAGACCTGTTTTTATCAATCACAGGCTTCAAATCTCAGCCAAAAACCAAGTTGGCCAGACTCTCTTTATATACGGCACTGCATTCAGCTACCCACACCGAACTGATGACGATGACATTAATTTGTCAACGTCACAGATTTCATGACCTTTAGTGACATAAAGAGGCTTCCAGGTCATAAAACAGAATAGAACTATGACAAGGCAGAAATCCATTTGATTCGAGGGTAAATGTAATTCAGCGGACCTTGTAACCAAACTCCCTCGGTCTGTAATTTCCAGGTTCGTGACATCAAACATGGGCAAGTACATTATCCGACTTTTCCCTGAAATAAGCATCACGAATAGACAGTTTATTATCATCACTGTTGACATTTTGACAACATTGAAATACCTTCACAGACATTTACGCATTGAATCATTCATTGACTGATGCTGGTGTGAAAGGGGAAGTGATCTACGGACTCTGTACAGTATGAACGGCCCCCTACTGCTCCAGGATGAGCTCTAATCACTAGTATGCCGGTGAATCACCAATTGTTGCAAAGATAACATGGCAGTATGAGTAGCGGGAAAGAAAACACAACATTCACATAAAATTATTAAACATTGCATCTTTCACATTGTGCAATCTTTCACATGTGGTTTTATTCTCTGCTCACTGTTCAAGAGGACATTATGACCTCAAATGAAAGTGAAATTCCATTTCATATTGAAGTTGATTATGATCAAGGAAAATTGAATAAACAGAATGGAACAAGCTTCATAAAAAAAAAAAAAATCTGATGTAGAATCAAGAGAAAAAATTACAGAATTTCAGTTTCACATATTTTTACCAAACAGAAGCTGTAAAATTCACAAACCAGAAGGAAGCGTCTACCAATCTCATTCATTTCTACTCCACTGCATCTTTCACATGCTCTAATTTTCCAGAGAAATATAAGAAAACAAAAATTAATACAAATTATATGATCACTTTAAAGGGAAACCACTGTGGAGCCATAGCCATATATTGTATGTTGAGTCATGCTTAATGATGGGTGCTTTATGTGCTCTGCCAGCTGTCATATTCAGTGGCTATATCTACATTTTTTTCTCTTTCTCTGATTAGCCCTCAAACTACATTAAATATCATTAAAAGATGAACTTCATCTCTCAGACCCATCTACTCCAATCCATGTCATCATAAGGAGTCAAAGCTGTATCTGCAGAACCTACATTGTATAGTGAAGTAATACATCAAGTGACTATTGTGTCTTCTACTTCATATTCCAGTTTACTGCTGCGTCTTATCAATGAGTTGCTGTTTAATCGATATGCAGAAGTAATATTTTTCTTTACATTTTATTTCATTTCTTCCATTGCAAGTTACACACACATAAAAAACATAAATTTGACATATCTGCATTCTTAACAATTTAAACTTGGTAATCATAGTAATCATACTCTAATTGTTACTCTACAACACCATACATTGTGCAAGTGAATATACTATTATTCTTGACAAAATGTATGCATTGCATTGAAAGTATGATTGGATATAAAACCCACAATCAAACTCGATACACATACACAGACACACACATACACACAAATTGCCTTGTACGGTGAAAAGAACAACTGAATATTGGGGTTCAATATACTGTAAGCATGGTTTAGAGAACATACATTCATATGATTTTATAGACTTACAGATATAGGCCCATGCCTAATGCTGAGAAACAATTCTTTTGCTTTTAAATTCCGATCAATATAAAAACTGAAAACATTCTTCGTAAACACTCTATGTAAGGTCATGTGGTATTATTCTCTGTTCACTGTTCAAGAGGAAATTGTGACCTCAAATCAGAGTGAAATTCCATTTCATGTTGAAGTTGATTGCGATGGAGGAAAATTGAACAAATACATGTAGAATGGCACAAGCTTCATAAAAATCTGATACAGAATCAAGAGGGAAAAATACAGAATTTCACATATTTTCACCAAACAGAAGTTGTCACATTCACAAACCAGAAGAAACGTCTGCCAATCTCATTGACTTTTACTCAACTGATAAAAGTCCACTCTGAGTACACAAGTCCACAAGCTTGTTGAATGTAGACCATGTAGCCCTGTTTTCTGGAACTCCTTGCCTACAGAAAATAAGGAAATCAACTTCACTGGCATTAATCATTTAAGACTGTTCTAAACACCCACCTGATTTCACAAATGTAGAATGCTAGTAGAAATTTCCTGTTACCGGTATTTGAAAATATTGTTATAAAATTCATTTCATATATTTCTTCATTCCAAAGAAGTGATTACAAAAACAAACATATCTTAATTACTAATTGTATGTAAAGTGCATAGAGAACCAATTGATGATTATCACGCACTATAAAATAAATCAAAGTTATCACGGATGATGTTATTCATGTCACCATGATGTAGCATTATAACATTCACACAATACAGTGTTTTTATGCCAAAACATTAAATTTTCACTGGTTTGATAGCAACATGCCAAGTCAAAAACAATTCAGATGTACAAAATGTAAACACTGTGTGTGTGCATGCGCATGTTTGTATGTGTGTGTGAATGTGTGTACATGTAGAGATTTGTTTGAAATCATAATTTTACATTATTCGTGTGATTTGATATTTCCATCATTTATCTTTTCTTTGGATAGGCGCTATCATGTATGGCAACTTAATGTGTTCTGTATTTGGAAGTATTTATGTGTAGTTGCAATCTACACATCGTTGCTGGGGCGACAAGACCTTGGATCTACAAAATGTCAAATTTTCAGGAGAGCAAAAAAAAAAACAAAAACAAAAAAAAGACATGGCAGCCAAAGCACTGCATCAAATGGGAGAGCCTTTCCTTTGACATGCCATGGTGGCTTTATTTGTGGGGTAAGACAGCTAGGATTTGGACAGGACATCACTCACACTGTAACTGATTATCTGACCATTAATTTTTAAAAAATCATTTTCACCAAAAATTTCAAATACGAGATCTTGTTGCCCCAGCGACGACATTATCTTAGCTTTACGACATCGATTTTGAAAATTTTATCAAATACACGATTCCACTACGAAAATGACATGGTAGCAGCAGTAACATGTACAATGTATGAGTACCTATAACACATACACACTACAGAAGTTGTGCAGATGTCATAACCTTCGAATCACATTCTGCCCTGGAACAAATCATTTCTTCATACTACCAGATGACAGATTTTAACATAAAGCCAAGCAAATTTTCAGAGAAGAATGCAACAATTTCTTTTGTCTGACACACCAGAATATACATGACAACTCATGGGTAAAAAAAACACAAAACAAAACAAAACAAAACAAAACAAAACAAACAAACAAATACATTCCACACAACAATACAGTGTGTATATAGCTATAATATATATGATGTATTTATAAGGTACCATGAATGATCATGATTGCACATCCAAAATATATTGAGTTGATGAAAGTTTGTTGCAAAAGACCAGATTAGTACAGTCATATTATTCAAAAGAATCTACATGTATATTTCTTCCATCTATGGTACAGGAACAATCTGAAGCAGTATTCCAAACAGATTATACACAAACATTAAAAAACATAAATATATATGCTACACATGAATATTTACATATAAAATGTGTTTACATATCACAAGCACATATAAAATTCTACAGTGATCACTTTCAAACATGAAGTGAAGGGTTGGGAGTATGCTGAAATCAACAATGCTTGAAACAAAGTGAGATACAAAAAACAAAACAAAACACAAAGTCCTTTTTTCTTTCCCCTTTCCCCTTTATATAACTGGTATATGTGGGTGCGATCAATGTCACTTTTCCACGGACACATGAATATAAAACTTGACTGTTATAGAAACTTTGCATTATACACTTTATTTGTCTGATCTTTACAAAACTATCCCTATTCCCTTCAACAATTTCATCCACATATGCAGAGCTGCATGCTGGACCAACGCAAGACACAAGTGAAACACACAATGGGTATTTGTTGTATGTGTGGAAAGGAGGGGTCAAATAAATGGACTCTATGTTCTTGCCAGCTAAAAATCACTTTTCAATACATCACAAAAAAAGAAATACAGCTGTAAACAGATAAACGAGGGACTGACTGCATATTGTACTTAGATTCTAATTCAGATTCTCTTTCAATCTCTCTGCGTTTTCTCTTTTTATTTTTTGGTACAAGGAGAGGTAGAGGGTTATCACTGCTTGGGTATCATGGATCACATTTACATTTTCTTGATTACCATTACATCATCATGACACTTAAGGCAGTGGGAGTAACCTTGGCTAGTCCACGCTAGCAAACAAAATGGAAAAAGCTCACATTGAGGCAAATCTAGCTTGCTGGCAGTTTAGAATAAGTACGCAGTGTGTGAGGTTACAATCAGGCATCATGTACAAATATTAGACAATGACAGATTTTTATTGTAATATCACATGACAGTTCAGTTGGTTGTCTCCATTTCAGCTCGAACTTTGCTTCATGTTTTTTCGCCGAGCCCCTAAGTTTGCTGGCATATATTTCTTTGTAGATCAGCAGTGAACTCCTGAGACAAACTACATTGTGTATCTACAGATTGGGAGCAGCTAATCTCTTCTGTATCACGATAGCCCTCTAGCAGAACAGACTGGGCTTAACCAGGGAGGTGGAAAGAGACCCTTTGCATGCTTGGAGTGTAGATTAGCACAGAAAACCCCATAGCACTGTATGCACTGCTCAAAGTCCCTTGCACAGAAAGACTTAAGTGACAAACAGTGTACAACTACTGCCAAATTTGGGGAGGCACGAAACATGAATGCCATTAACTGGCTTGGCAAGTTACAGCAAATTTTAAACCCATAAAAAAAATACATCCCTACAGAAAAATTACAAATAAACAGCAACAGCAACAACAAAAGTGAAGGATCATCATGACGTGACTGGCAAAGAAAAAAGGAAAAAAGGAAAAAAAAAATAATTCAGACAAACAGTTGATATATAGAAGAATTATTGTTAACATGTATTCCTCTGAACCTGGTACATAGCTATCTAAGTAAGATGTTAACCTTGCAGGATATTCTATCATTCACATGATTTTAGTTCTCATCTAGACAAAGCAAGTTGGGCTCAATGATGATATTTGCTTTCATGCTCTTACTTCATACACTGTGTATATGATCTAGATGAGGCTTCCTTGAGAAATCTGCCCACTGCCAACAGTTTGATTCCATAGTGTGGAAAAAGACATATACATACATGTACATTGTATATATCTCATACACAGAAAACTATTTGCCTTTTTGAAATTCATATTTCCACCACACTCCTCTCCAATGCAAAGCACTGATGTTATTTCACTACTTCACTGTATTAAAGCACAAAATGAATGGCATGAATAGTGCTACCAACAGACAAAGCCAGACACTCATCCAGCATGATCCAACCCTATTAAAGCCGTCATCCAAACGCAACACTTTTCACAAACATGTACATCTGAAGCACTTCATGAATCATGAATGAAGAAAATAAAAGGCACTTTAAACAGAATAATGAATTCTAGGAAAATCATTCAGCCATACTTCCTGCATATCAAAGTTTCGTTCAACGTTAACAACTTAATCTATTAAAAAAAAATGCAATTCTGTAATTCTTAAGTTAACTAAAGACTATGTTCTAAATTAATGTGTACTACATACATTTTTATCAAAACCGAAATGATGAAAGCATCATAAATAAAATACTGCATACATTTCCGTTATTCATAATCTATATTGCATATCCTCACAGTGACTCACACCTCTTTGACTGTTGACCTTTGTACAGAAGTAAACATATGTGACTTCTACATTTGTAATTTCACTGCACCATAAATACACAAGACATTGTGACCCATGTAATACAACAATTCACACTATGTACAACATAGTTTTACATTCATACAAGTTGAAGCTACCATACACTTTTATATGTACTTCAACTGTACTAGAATCACGATATTGTGCGCCTTGTCAGATCTTAACCCGTTGAAGACAAGTCCCGAGTTTACTTGGGCAAGTGCCTATTGGAAATGCGTGTTGAAGCAAAATCAGCCCATCCTCAATGAGATAAGGCTCTATAAAAAACCAAAAAACAAATACAAAAACATCTCACAGGAAACAAGAGGTAAAGAATGCACTGTCTATTGGTATCAGCCCAGTAAAATGATTCTGTATCTGAGAAACCAGGTTATTATAAAGCCTCATATTCATTAACAATTCATAGTACAATTCCGACTGTGGACTACTTTGTAGTTACGCTGTGTGATATAGAACAAGGACAAGTGTGCCATGTTTAGGTCAATAACTATGTTTTACCCACAATGCAATCTTTTTATCTCAAATTCCCCAGCTTTGCATTCAAAGAATCCAATACTGTAAATCTAGTACTTCAATATTTCCATATCTGTAAAATGTTGGCACTGCATTAATATGAAAGAGATTATAAATCTGTTAACCACACTCCCAATATTTAAGATGGAGGGGAGGGGGGGGGGGCAGGTTATAATTAAAGTCATTTCCCATTGTGTCATGTCACACAAAGACACTATCAGAGACCGCAAAGATGTCACACAAAAACAAACTTTTCTTCGAAGTCAACCCGCCAGACTAAAAAAAAAAAATAAATAAAAATAAAAATAATGAATTCAGCTTAACCTTCGAAGTCTCAAAGGTTAAGTTTAATACACACATAACCTCTGTTGTACTCGTATGAGTAATGCTTGAATGATGCAATCTGATTACATATTCACAAGGGCAGAGTAAAAGGTATATTAATAGAAATAAGCAGGTGCATATCTGATAAATTCATAAGAGATCAGAATTAAATCTAGCTGATGTCAATCTTCATTCAGACTTGCGTTAAGTATAGAACGTACATGTACATAGCTTTATCGGACATGCTTGTGTGCGCAAACAAGTCTTCGTTGTAACCATGAATGTTTGATCTACATGTGCGTGACTTCAAGCATGAGTTTTTGAATGCCCATAGGATACGTATTACATTACTGGCTCTGCCTGAAGAAGGGTACTTTATGTTGTGTTGTATACTCACACACCTTGTCCTCAATCACTCTGCATGACTTATGGATACAGCTGTTCCACAATCCCCTTGCTCCATTCAGCATAAGGAGAGGTCTTTGGATGCATTCACCACACATTCAAGGAAATTGTGTTGAAGAGCTTTCAGCTGCATTTGTTTCCTTTTTCCCCCAACCAAATAATGCCACACTCAAATTCTATCATAAAATCAAGCCTCTAATAAAGGCTACTGTACAACAGATGAAGATTTGTTTGCAAAACACCCTAAATGCTATCATGGCAGTCTGCCTATTTTATAGCAGCAGTGACAAAGCGCTATCAATGATTCCAAAAGTAGACCAGGTACCAAATTTGGGATACATTGTAACATGGATATCAAATTTCCACATTTTTGGCTGGATCATTTTATTTTGCCATTGTCTTGGTTCTAAAGAGCTGTGACTTTATATAAACATGATAACAAATCTCAAATCATTTAGTTATAGACAATATGTTACGTACCCCTGCAGCACATGCAAAATACACATTGTTGTCTTGTTTGCAGTGACATCATGCAAATCTTGAAAATATTTAGGAAAAATACCAAGTTACACTGATAGTTCCTCCAAATGAAAACTCAACCTGAACATTACCCATTTCGAGATTTCAGAGGCTTTTCAGTGACTCTTTAATAATTTCATTTCAGATAGCTGCCTTCATACAGACTTACCATGTACATCAATGACACACACTTTTAAAGAGTCGCATTACAAATAACTATACACAACAGAAATTACACAAGCTGTTGTGAGTTACGTACCACACGTCACATACACTGTAAATATCTTGAGTTGACTTGTTGACCTGCTCAACCAACAACTGTGTTTGTACTAGATGGATGGTGTAGGATCACTAGCTATCAACATGGACACAAAGAAGTTATCCATTTGTGTGTAGCAATGATGGACACAGCACCAATACAAGCACTATAACATATTCTTGAGTATCCCACCTTGTATACAAGTAGCACTGGTTTTCTTCTTGATAACATTTTTACAAAGACTCTAAAATGCATTCACACACACATGATTATCTTGAAGGTGTGTAATTCCCCGCATGTACAGTCTGTCAATTGGGCCCTCATTCACTTCAAACCACATAGAAGGCCCTTAGACCAGTTGCATACGGCTTTTCTTTGATGACTGAACACACAAGTTTCATCAACCATGCACGATGATCACAACTCGCAATCAAGCAAGTTGAGTGTGCATTCAATGAATGGGAGATGTATGAATTTGGACCTCAAGATATTTGAGTACAACCCCAAGATGAAGTCTCATTCAAACAAAAATCAGTCAAGCAGTATTGCCTGTGCTGTATCTGAGTGCCTCCAAACGAACTACCTCCAATATCAATAATTGACCAGCTGTTTACTGGAACATCTGAGATACAATGCCCTAGAAATTCTCTCCCACCTACAATTGTATTACACGTCTCTGTCCCGATCTCCTACTGAAGCATGCAGGTAGCCATGCTGGTTTCCGCTTGGCAGCAAATATGCCAAATTGCTCTTGCATAACTACAAAGCATCACATGTGATCTTTTTCAAGTACAAGTACAATGTAACCTCTATAGTTATTTGTGATTCTACACACAGATTGTACATGAAGGTGGCTCTTTATGCATCGCATCTCATATCTGACTGTTTCTTTGACTTGCAGGTGAATGAATGTAGTGTGTCTACAGGTAAACTCCTAATGCAACAAGGCTCTTAGTCACATTCATGATAACTTTGTATGTCTGGTCATTACAGTATAGCATTTACACGATGGTATAAAAATAGCGATACATGAATTATGTACACTTCTAGTTATGAATGAATGCAAATAAATAGCTGCTCGGCAGTTACATGTGCAGGTGGACAATGTTTGATGCCACGGGGGAGCCATACCTCACCGCTCGTCTCTGGACAGTAGGTTGTCTTGGTTTTCCTCTGTCCTGGAGAGGCTGGGCTCCTCCTTGCTGGTAGACGGGGTTTGGCCGGAGCCCGAGCGGGTCCGGGAGAGGAGGGGCCGCCCCAGGAAGGGGTTGACCCGGGTGGGCGTGGCCGTGGCCGGGGAGGGGCGGACGATGGGGGCGGCAGTGGGCGTGGCCGCCGGCATGTCCACATCGTTGTCGGGGGTGACGGAGGAGGTGTCCAGCTCGGTGAGGAGCGTCTGGCGGCTCAGCTGGCGCACAAACTCGTGGAGGTCAGCCGAGTGCTCCCTGTCTGCCTCCTTGATCCATTCCTGGAGGGGCGTTGGTGGTGGAAGAGGTGGTGATGGAGGGAGGAGGAAGAATAGAAGGAAGACGAGGAGGAAAAAGAGGAGGAAGGGGAGGAGGAGGAGGAAGAGGAGAAATGTGCTCTTCATTCTGCTCTAAAAGTACTCTAGAATTCCAGTAATGTTTTCAGTGTGGAATGCAATTGTGTCTGACAAAACACATCACAAACCAACCTACTGTACACGAAATCTCGGACAGATGTACAAATGTACATCTGTGCGCTCTGTCCCGAGTGGGGCTGAAATGAAATCACCTCTCACTCTTAAACCTCATACGAGGTACACATGTGTATGTGGACAACACTCTCTGGTAGCCTCCCCTGTTACAATCTTTTCTGAACCAATTTATACCATGATTTCTTTCTATTACAATATGCATCAAACCAGCATGAATGCTATAGCACCCATGTCAATTCTAGGCACATTTTAACTCTTTATGTGCCACGTTCGCACGTCCGACTCAGTCGATGGCGTGCCAACTTCGCATATTCTGCTCAACAAACAAAGCCGCCAAAACCGATCGATAATCCGCTAATTACTGCTTATCCCGCGGCACAATGAAAGCGTTTCTCATGCTTTTGTTCCTCTCATATACGGCTTGCATTCTATGTGGTGATCGACTATCAAGCGATGTTCCCAACTAGATTTGCTCATACATTCTAAGTTTCTGTCACGGTTTTATGTGCAAAAATCATGCCTTTACAGTAATGTCGCATTTGGTCATTCAAAAGAAAAATGGAAAATAGGGTGGTCATGCAATTTATATCGAAACAAAGCTTGGCATTCCTCTTTAACTTTGCCTACTATTATGCCCATCTTAACAGAAATTTGTAGAAGTTATACAAATTGGAAAAATATAGTTCTTTCTCGAAGCATGACTACCTTCATGTCTCAGAATAACGTGGCACACAGGGGGTTTCCACCATGGCACATAAAGAGTTAAAGGGCTGGTATAGTTGTGATTGAGATGGGGCTTCAGGTTTCCAACCTTTTTTTTTGTGAGATAATGAGAGACCTCTTAATCATGAAATATGAATGAGCATACAATTCTAAAACAAAATTATAATTTATTTGATAAGGACTGGTTTTGAAATGGCTGAGATATCCAAAACAAAGAGATCCAAGTGAAAGAAACATCTTTGATGCATTCACTTTTTCACAGAAGCCAAAGATGTCGGTTGGTACAAAAGTTGAAGTTTACTCACCTTGACTTCTTCTGCATACATGGTCTTACTAAGGTCTGCCTTGGTTCGCTGTCTAGATCCCTTGTAACATATAGTGCCCTGCAAGCAAAAATGGCCAAACAAACATAAAATAAAATAAATACATAAATAAAATAGAGAAGCACTCCGAGAGCGCAGACCTCCCCCAAGCATGCAGCTCATTTCCACCACTGATCTTGTTCTTCCATAGTTCAGTGATATCCACCTATGATAGCATTGTGTGCTAAAAGTCACCCAATATAGAAGCCTTTGTTACGTCATAAACCCTCAGCTGCACGGCGCGCCTCGCCCTAGCAGAAACCAGAGCACGCACTTTAAAGTGCGCATGCAAACCTCAAATATGCGCAGCCTGAACTCCCAAGATCATTGACCCTACCTGCCAAAATGTCAAAAATCCTTCATAAATTCAAAATTCTCGCATCACTGCCAACAAAAGATAATCGTTTGTTACTTGTGTCATTCTCAATCTTTCCTGCAAGTTTCATCCCAATCCGTTAATTACTTTTTGAGTTATTTTGCGCACGGACAAACTAACGAACACACAAACAACGGTAATGAAAACATAACCTCCTCCCTTGGCGGAGGTAATAAACAAACAAAGTCACAATATACAGACATGTGGAGAAAGGGCTTGGAAAGGTATGCTTTAGGAAGGATGACACCAAAAATCCTGCGAGGTGGTGAGGTGTGAAAGGTACAATCCTGCCAACCCCCCCCCCCTCAATTTTTTTGAGGAAAAACCCAGATCAAAACTTGATGATGATGATGATGATGATGACAACAGTCATGATGATGATTAATGTAGTTTAACCACTTGTTATAGCATTACAAAGGAGAAATCGCTGGTGCCAAATAGGTCAGGGTACCAAGGTCAGTGAAAGTACATATGTGACCCTGCACCTCAAAGCAAACAAAAAGTCGCCAGACATGAATTTTTATTTAAGACCATACTCTGAAAGAACAGACTTTAAGCTTTAAAATGATGTATAACTCAAATCAAATGGACTCTCCTAACTTACCTAAATATTGGAAAGAAAGCACAAACTCAGGAAAAGTGTGAACTGAGAAAAGAGGCTTTGAAGTACAGTGTTTATTCAAGCACTTAATCTTTACCAAACCGTGCTGGCTGTGCGATGAATGGGACAAAAAACAGGAAGTAAACCACCAGAGTAACAGCAATGAAGGGATTATCAGATTAAATTGAAATTAAGCATGCCTCATTAACATGTTCTGTCCATAATTAACGCTAACTTTCAAAGCAGTAGCACTATCCTTTCAAAAGTTATTAGAGTTGAAAGTGAAGAGTGTGGACAAAATTTTTCAGAAATGAAAAAGGGATTCTAAAGACACACCTAATCACACTATTCTACCAAAAATGTTCGAGATAAACTGTTTAAAAAACACACTTTCCTACCCGTTTTATGATACCAAATTTTAGCATAATGTAAAAGAAGACCCGCTCTTTCAGAATATATGAAAAAGTCAAGTTCGGCTAGGTTGACCTATTTCACTTATTTTCATTCCTCACGCAAAATCAGTGTGTGCGACTTTATGTTCGTTTTGAGGTGCACGGTCACATATATGTGGATATATATGGAAATGTCATCATAGCCAAATTTATGGATAGGCCTACAGTTCTCCCTAAATACATATTAATGAGCTAATGAACTTTATTCATTATCAAATCAAAGGGGATGGCTAGTAACTGATCAGTGGGAATCAGTGAGAATGCTGGGGGATGATTGTTCCAATTCTTGTGGGTTTCATTTAAGAGTACATTATGTATCTATTGTTGTGTGAAAATTATTTGCTTCAGAATGGTCTCATATTCAAGTAATGTGCAGTTTAATGTTTCCATTTATGGCCAGGTTAGCATGCCTGTATAGTGACAGGGCAATTAAACTGCACATCACTTTAATATGACACCATTTTGAAGCAAATAATTTTCACACAACAATAGATATATAATGTACTCTTAAATGAATCCCACAAAGATTGGAACAATCATCCCCCAGCATTCCCACTGATTCCCACTGATCAGTTACTAGCCATCCCCTTTAACATGCCAAGTTTTTTTCACCATTTCAGGATTAACCCATTGAGAAAGGACTGGTTTTGCTACAACACCCATTTCCCATAGACACTTGCCCGAGTATACTTGGGACTCATCCTCAAGGGGTTATGATCTGGGCATTTTTATGGATTTTATGATGGATTTTTGATATTTTGGCAGGTAGGTCAATGAACTTTGGAGCCTAAACTGTGAATTTTTTTAAAGTTTGCATACGCGCACTGAAGTGCGTGCTCTAGTTTCTGCTAGGGTGAGGCATGCTGTGCAGCAGGAAGTCAATGTACAAAAAATGTATTCGATATTGAGAAATCAGGCAATTTCCAGCATGGATACATATGGGTGGACATCACAGATCTCTATGGAAGAAAAAGGTAAGTGGTGGAAAGGAGCTGCTAGGTGGAGGTCTGCACTCTCAGAATGGTTCTCTTGTTTTATATAAGGACTATTTTTAGATATATCGTCTCATATCAACATGTTGTATATCCATATGTCGTATGAACATTATGATAACTCGGTGTGCCCAAAAGCACTATCACTGACCATTCGGTGGAGGTTGCCCAGCAGCACGCCGAGGTTGACGTCGGCCCTGGCCCGAGGGAAGTAGTTGTCTACCTCAGCAGCCGTCAGGTGGGTGGTTATCTCTACGATGGTGTCAGCTGGAGAGAGCAGAACAGAGGCAAAGTCTCACATTTATACTTTGCCTTGACTTCAAACTCAAACTTTGTACACTGTACATCTGGCACGATAGGAACGGGCCCCAATTGATTGCCCTACCCATCTCTATCATGGACAATGAGGTCTAGTTCTAAATAGCATAGTCAGCAAAGTGGAAATTTCCTTGCATTTTGTGCTACATAATACTAGTGCCACGATAAAAGCATTCATATTTATTGTTCATTTTTTTACTCTCTTCTGTTACCAGTAGCTTTCTTCGCATTTCCAAGTCTTGTAGCGTGTAAAACATACCTTTTACAGCATTATGTGCATCACATTTGAGGTCAATGTTCAATCTCATGGCACACACACAAAGAATGTTAGAATTACGAAATTGAAATAAATTAGAGATTATTTTCTTATTCTTCTTTTTTTAACAGAAAGAGATCCATCCCAAACTTACATCCCCCATTTCCGTTCTGGGCATCTTCAGTCTGCTCTGTCTTCTTCTTGTGATACTGGATGCGGAACAGGAAGGCTTCCAGGATGAATGCTATCACTATCGTCACGACAACCTGCCATGGAAACCAAGTCACTCCGTTACCACACAGAATATCGTACGGAACAAAACAAAAATAAAACAGGCTTTTATAATGAACAAAGGTGGAAAACGAATCAATCGTACAGAACAAATATACACAAAAATGGCCTTAATGAATGAATATGGAACATAAATCGATAGCACCAAAATACAGTGTATGTGATCATGCAGCAAAAACCCCCACAAAATGGCAACACGAGCCAGATGACATCCTCGGCTGACTACCATTAGTAACGTAGGGCAATCCAAGATCTAGAGGAGGATCGGCACCATGCACCCACTTTTTGTGTGTGTAATTGGGGTGTACCACTTCACCAGGTGAGGTCTGTATCCTGCTTTGTGCAAGAAGTGAAATGGGATCTACCATACTAGTATTTACCTTTGCCAAGGGAGGAGGTTATGTCTTCATCAGCATTGGTTTGTTTGTTTGTTTGTCTGTGTACACAATAACTCAAAAAGTTGTTATAACGGATTTGAATGAAATTTACAGGAAAGGTTGAGAATAACACAAGTATAAACAGATGATTAAATTTTGGTAGTGATCTGGGAATTTTTTTTTATGGATTTCATGAAGGATTTTCAATATTTTGGCAGGTAGGGTCAATGAACCTGGGAATCCAAGCTGCCCATTTTTTAAATTTGCAGACGCATGCTATCAAAAGTGCGTGCTCTAGTTTCTGCTAGGGCAAGACGTGTCGTGCAGCTGGAAGTTGATGACGTAACAAAAAGCTTCTATATTGGGAAATTGGGAAATTTTCAGCATGCATATGTCAGATCCTCAGTGCAAAGTTTACACTACAGAATTGTCCTCATCTAGCACTGAACGGGTTAATGTGCAGTGGGATGGGAAAAGTGTGATGACCCCACACAAACTCACCATGCTGGACAGATAGAACAGGAAGAAGTATATCCGACTCCACTCTGACACGGTGGTGGCATACCCTCCCTTTTCAGATAAAAGCAAAAGGGTGAACAAAGAAGATGAAATTCCAAGGAGGTTACAGTATCAGACACATTAGATGTATAACTGAACATATACAACAGAAACCCCAGAATGTCACCACACGAACCAATGTGGCAGAGAACTGCATACGCCATATACTGTATAAGCCGAATATTTCGCGAGGTTTTTATTTTCGCGAATTTCGCTAGTCAGGTGCTATTCGCGAAATTAAAGACACGGGAAAACATTGACTCTGATCCCGATGTGAATGTGACGTACGCGTGTACACTTCTTCGTTCAGTACATGACTCCATGATCGCGAACTTAACCACTCATGAAATCATCTGGAATTCCCGATTCAAAAAAATTTAGACTCGCAAAAAATATATATATACAGCATTTAGCGAGTCTAATTTTTCGCAATTCGGGACATCCCAACAATATCACAAGTGGTTAAATTTGCCATCCTGTTGAACAGAGCTGAATGGAGAAATGATGCGTGCACATCACATTCTTTTCGGAATTGGAGTTAATAGTTTTGCCATTTTTAAATTCATGAAAAGCACCCGACTTGCAAAATTTGTGAAACAAAAACCTCACAAAATATGTGGCATATACATTACATGACTGCCTGTTGTAGAGCATTGGAAATCTTCACCCAAAGAAATGTTCATGACTCATGTTCTCTGCAAAACCATGAGTAAACATTGAAGTATTCTTTCATACAGTAAAACACTATATGCGACCGTGCATCACAAAACGAACAAAAAGTCGCACGCAGTGATTTTGTGTGAGGACTGAAATTAGATAAAGTGGGTCAACCTAACCAATCTTGAGTTTTTCATATTTTCAGAAAGAGCAAGTCTTTTTCTATATTATATCAAAGTTTGGGATCATAGAACAAACAGGAACTTGTGTTTTCAGCAGTTTTTCTCGAACACTTTTTGGTGGAGTAGTGAGATTAGGTGTTTCTCATAGAACCCTCTTCTCATTTCTTAAACACCCTGTCCATACTCTTCACTTTCAACTTGAATAACTTTGGAAAGAATGATGCTACTGCATTGAAAGTTGGCTTTAGTCATCTACAGAATGTGTTAATGAAGCATGCTCAATTTCAGCTTAATCTGAGTTGTTGCTCTGGTGGTCAACATCCTGTTTTTTGTTCCATTCATCCCACAGCTAGCATGGCTTGGTTAAGTTAAAGCACTTGAATACACCCTGTACTTCAGAGTCTGTTTTCTCACTTCACACTTTCCAGAGTGTGTCTTTTCTTTCCAATATTTAGATAGGTTAGGAGAGTCCATTTGGATTGATCTATACATCATTTTAAAGCTTAGAGTCTGCTCTTTCAGAATCTGCTCTCTTAACTAAAAATCCATATCTGGCGACTTTTTGTTGGTTTTGTGATGCAGGGTCACATATGGGGAAAAGGTCAATGATGTGCAACGCCACGTGTTCAGCAGCTGAGAAAAAAAAAATGATACAATAGGGCAACACGATGTGTATTGGCTTTGAGTATTTCTTTCTCATCACACACACACAAAGAACAACAGAGATTTTGTTCTTGTGCAAAGGTGCATGAGTGATTGCTGAATGTTTGTAATACATTATACTGTTACAACCTGAATTTATACCAAAAGGTGAGAAAAGTACAACCTATGACGTGCCCTATGGACAAGGAACAGCATATACTGTACTGTATACGCCAAAAATTTTGCGAGGTATTTATTTTCGCGAATTTCGCGAGTCAGGTGCTATTCGCAAAATTAAAGACACGCGAAAATATTGACTCTGATCCTGATGTGAATGTGACGTATGCGTGTACACTTCTCCGTTCATTACAGGACTCCACGATCGCGAATTTCACCACTCGCGAAATCGTCAGGAATTCCCGATTCGCGAAAATTTAGACTCGAGAATTATATGGCGTATACAGTATGCCCTTCTAGTGTGAATACACTGTCTAAGGTTTTGCTATTGTCTGGGAGAGGGACAAATAGATTGGACTGCATATCAAAAAAAAAAAAAAAAAAATGGGGTGGGGCAAAAACAAAAGTACAGTGGTTTGTATACTTACCATGATTATATGCCAGTTATTCACTACAGTTAGTTCAAACAGGGTGACTGTGAAATAGAAAGACAACAGAGCCAAACAGCTGTGAACTTGAAAACAAGCTTGACAAACTGAGATCAAATCAGGTGCTGTGCAGAAGCTCAAATTCAAATTTCAATCTCACTTATGCCTGAATGAAAAAAGGCTTCTACATTCAATGTTCAGAGCCAAACAGAAATCTGATTCACACATAAAAACATGCTGCAATATGCAGTAGTTATTGAAGGCTAGTTTGGATAATCTTGGTCTGCAGCATTGCGATTTCAATTGAGAAATGGCTGGCTGTGTAGACAGGTGCTCAGAAATATTCAGCCCACCAGAAACAGTAGGCAAATCCATTATACAGTGTACATGTAGTCTCAAATTTGTTGAGCAAGTTAGATAGCTTACTAGTTAATTAAGAAGCTTGAAATCCAAGATTAAGTCAGCATGATACCTGCACTTTCACACCAACATGGGAGAGAGGAAAATTTGTTGTTTTGTTGTTACTTCTGTTTCAGGTTTTTTTTTTTTCTGTTCTTTTTTATGGCAGTGGTGAGAACCAGTAGATATCGCTATATTGCTGGAACTTAGAAATTGTATAAGTTATGTACATTTCAAGACGTCACTTCGTAAAATACTGCTGTACATTTATATGAAATGTCTCTCTCTCTCTCTCTTGGAAAGGAGAGAAAAAATAATTGTAGGTGCAGTGACGTTGACGTTTATAAATTGAAGGAGACACAAAGAAGTTCAGAGGAGAAGAATAGAGGAGAATGAAAAAGGGGGGGGGGAGGTGAGAGAAGTATCCTCAATAAAATTCCCAAGGTGTATCACTAATTATAGCTATAATCCTACATTCCCCCTTCCCATTTTGGATTACAGTAAAACTGTAAATCATTCCTGCATTTACAAAAAAAAAAGATACAGAAGATAACCTTTCAAAAGGTTTAGAAGAGGAAACAATGCAAACAACATTGTAAGTATCACAGCGGACAGCTAATATGCAATGCACTGAGATGCATAACATTCAAACTTTAAAACATAGCAAGCATTCTTTATCGAAAGAAGAGCGTTAAACGGAAGTGCTGTTCCTGGCAGCAGCGCCTCACCATAACTACGGAGAATGTCATCAAAGTTGTTCAGGTAGAAGTAGGCCTTGTACCTCGAGGAGTTGCTGAAGTAGTCGGCGAAGGTTTCGTTTCTGGCAGAAGACAGTAGAGGTAGTAAACAAGAGAACCAAAATTACTTCGTTGGGATGCCATGCTCTTGTCTCATAGCATGAAATCCTACACGGTTATCGTTGCGATGAGAGCGTCAAATAGGGGCAAGTGAAGGCAACACAAGAAATTCTTTCAGTGGGACTACAGCCATGGGTCTCTCAGAGCGAAACCCTATACAGCTATGGCTGAAATGACGACACCGAAGATTGACACATGAGACGGTGGCATAATGATAATGCATAGTGGTGAGAGACAGGATGCAATGGGGCAGAACGAGGAATCTGGCATGGTATAAAACATTCGCGTCAAAAGAGGACTGTGCTTTAATACTCAAGCTAGCTTGTAACACACTGCACTGAGGCTTGAACAGTAAACTGTATGTTTACCCATTTTCTCCTTCTCAGGCAGGTCAAGTTTGCATAAACCTATAAACCGTCAAACATTTTTACATAATTATGTACACTGCCACTGTCAAACTTTTTGGTACATAGAAATGTTGCATGCATTTACTAATAATAATCCACATTGAATTATCATTTCCTGCACACAACAAATACAAGTATATTAGATAAAATTTGATTTGGTCACGAAATTTACAAATTACACATATTGTACATGCTGAATCCAATGTTTGGGAAAAAGACTTTTTATTTCAAAAACAAAGATTTTTGAACATTTTGGATGAGGAATTCACAATACAATTGTAGCTTGTATGGTAAAAATACACCAACTGGCAACCCTGCAACAGAAAGCTGATGAAATGTGCATAATGTCTGTGGTGATTTCATCTCGTAGGGAATGCATCAATAGCATGATGCTAATATTGTACACTCTTTATGTGCCATGGTGTAACAGTAGACCCCTGTGTGTCATGTGTATCATTCAGAGACCACAATGCATGAGTGCATTTGAAAAACAGTCTGTTTTTACATTCAAAGCCATGTAACTTTTTATAGGCATGTTTATGTAACTTTTTTAAGGCATGTTTATGCCAGAAATACAGTACTACAAAGCTTGCAAGCTTTGCTGTGGTATACATTTCATGTCAAAGCTATGGCTGTAAGGTTTTAAATGTACTCTGGCATATTGTGATTTATTGATCAGTTTGTGTGCAGTCATACATTTGAGGAAAATATGCAAAGTTGGCAAGCCGTTGACGGATTCAAGCTTGCGAACATGGCTCATTAAGGCCCGAATTCACAAAGGTGGTTTAAATTCAGACCACGGACTAAATAAGCGTGAAATACGCATACCTTTGGCATGCAATCAATGCGCATTTGTACCTGGACGTCTGTTGGCGTATGCAAAAGAAATTTGCATAAACCATGGTTTTGGTTTAAACGACCTTTGTGAATTTGGGCCAAAGAGTTAAGAGATAACAGCAGAGGCTGTGTGACTGACTTGCAACAATTCATCAGCTGCGTCTCAGCAAACAGCTCCATACCAATGATGGCGTAGAAGTAGTAGATGACGAGCAGACAGAAGCCAACACTGTAGTACGGGGAAAATAAGAGATTTCAAGATATTAACCTGTTGAAGACCAGTCCCCGAGTATAGATACTCAGGCAGGTGTCAATGGGAAATGCGTGTTGTAGCAAAATCAGCCCATCCTCAACGGGTTAACCTCAGGGTGCGTTCGAGCGCTCTTCTAAACTGAACCACAACAAACTTATGCCAGAGGAACACTGAAACGCTCCTTGAGTATAGCATACCAAACTGAACAGAGCCAAAAGTGGACCACTTCATGTGCCAGAAGGGTACCAAAAATTCACATGTGAAGAATGTGCAAATCATGCACATACTGTACATGATAATGAAATGAGTTCCTTCTCTTTGTTCGGGACATCTGTAAGTACGTAGTTTAAGGGCACCAGGTAAATGACCCTCTTGCTACAAAAGGCATTACCCCCTCTAAAAATAACTCATGAGGTACACTTTTTCAACAGAGTGCTCGAACACTATAAATCTGGCATAGCTCAATTTGGTACTGTTTGGTTTGGTTCACTTTTATAGCCCGTTTTTAATAGAAAGCTGGAATGCACCCTGAGACTGCCATATTAAATATCATCTGAACTATTCATTGCAGATACAATGTACATTCACTGTTGGTATCACATTCCATGCTGAAGGTGGCTTAAATAGACGAGGTACATGGTGATGAGACAAAAGCCAATGGTTCAGTATAGGGAAAGGAGACATCAAGATATGTGGTGCGATCAAGCCAAATCAATCTAAAGTAGGCAAAGTTTATTCTGAGATATACAAATGTAGGCCAAAATATGTTGATTTTATCCAATTGTGTCTGTATTGTACACTCTCATTCAAACTACAGTCAAACTCGGATACCTCGACGTCGGATAAGCCGAATATCACTTACCTCGGGGGCAAAATGAAAGTCCCGATTGTTCCTATGGAGTTTCCGTGTATTAAAATTCGCGTAGCTCGAAAAAGATAACTCGAAGTTCGGTTACATCGAAGGGAAATCTAATGTCTCGATCGTAATTAACTTATTTTTTTTCCCAGCATGTTGCTCGAATCGAAATTGTAAACATCACTCAGCATCTCCGATTAAGCGCGCGTGGACAGCGAAGACATGTCACATGTTTTCACAATGCATATTCTGAGACCAGAACAATCGCGCGCCCAAGAAGGAAATACCCGATACACAGCTGACAAGGAAAATCCCCAACACCTACCAACACACGTACATGGTATGCACATAGCACCCGTGCCAATGGAGTGCTTTACGATCTAGCACTACGCGCTGCCCCATCATTTGCTTTTCTTTAACCACTGTGTTTTGATTTTTGATCGAGACAGTCATACCGTGCGCGTAGATTTCTCAACCGTCGGGGCGCACCTGCTTACGTTGACAGTTATATCTTTGCCATTAATCACGCTCCACTGTCAAAACATCAATCTACCTCGTAGTGCCTTTTTTTAAACTATTTTTTTTTTTTGCCTTTCACGAAGTTTACTTCCCCGAGAACGCAAGCACTGAAACTTTTTTTTTTCCAGCAATGCGATTATGAAAATCTGGAAGTATAGGCCGATCACAATGAAGAATAGAATACACAGGGCTCCGCACTAAGTTTTATCGGGCCACCAATATCATTGATTTTTATTTTCTGGTGGTCGAAAGTAAAATCTGGTGACCAAAAAAAAAAAAAAAAATCAGGAAAAACATTAGAAAAACTAAATCGGTCCTACTAAACATAGACAAATTAATATGAAGCATTATTGAAGTGCTACAGATGTCCATGTCTAAAACAAATGAATAGAAAATTCAATCATCTTACTCTGTGTTTAAAGATTTGATAAATAGGCGTAGATATTATTATAAAAGTTGATGCCCATATATTGAGGAGGTCAAAACTTACGTTTGAAATGAGAAAATGGGAGCATTTGCTGACATTTGTTAGCATCCGACATTTGTTTTAGCATTGTAAAAAGCCGAACGTTACCGTTATTCATTTTTAAATGTAAAAGCAAACAACCGACATTCATTTTAGAATCTTACGGAGCTGAATACTATCCTAATCCATTTCCAAACGTGAAAGCAAACATACGCTATTTGTTTTAGCATCTAACTGAGCGGATTGATACCATAAATCATTTCCAAAATTTAAAGCAACAATCTGTTATTTATTTTTGCATCGTACGGAGCAGAATATTACCGTTATTCATTTCAAACATCCGACATTTATTTCATTATCGAACGGAACCGAATGTTACTGCTGTCCACTTCCGAAAGTGAAATGAATCATCTGACAATTATTTTATCATCGCACGGAGCCGAATGTTACTGTTTTTCATTTTTGAACGTCAAGGCAGACATCAGACATTTTGGACTATGAAACGTATAGCTGAATGTTACTGATATTTATTTTGAAATGTACCGTAGCAAATATCCATTTTTTTTTTTATCATCGTATGGGGCAGAATGTTACTGCTGTTCACTTCCAAACATGCCAAACGTAAAAGCAATCATTCGACATGTATTTTAGCATCTTCCGGAGCTGAATGCTATTGACGTTTACTTTCGAACGTAAAAGCACACATCCGGCATTTATTTTATCAGCGTACGGAGTTGAATATTATTATTATTCACTTCAGAACATCAAAGCAAACATTCGATATTTATTTTAGCATCTTCCGGAGCTAAATGTTATTGCAATTTACTTTCGAACATAAAAGCAAACATCCAGCACTTATTTCATCATTGTCAGGAGTTGAATATTATTGTTACTCTTTTCCGAACGTCAAAGCAAACATCAAACATTGATTTTACCATTAAACGCAGCTGATTGTTACTGTCATTCATTTCGAAATTTGAAAGCAAACATCAGACAGTTATTTTAGCATCATATGGACATGATGGAGCAAAATATTACTGCTATTTTCTTCCGAACATAAAAACGATCATCTGACATCTATTTTAGCATCTTCCGGAGCCGAATGCTATTGCTATTTACTTTCAAAAGTATAAGGAAACATCTGACATTTATTTAACCATCGTACGGAGTTGAATGTTATTGTTTTTCATTTCCGAACGTCATAGCAAAAATTTGACATCTATTTCAGCGTCTTCCGGAGCCGAATGTTATCCTTATTCATTTCCGAACGCAAAATCAAATATCTAACATTAGTTTTAGCACCATACAGAGCTGAGTCTTATCGTTATTCATTTCCAGAAGTATGAGCAAACATCCGACATTTATTTTAGTATCATACCGAGTCGAATATTACCGTCATTCATTTCCACAATTAAACGCAAAACTCTGACATTTATTTTAGCATCTTACGTAGCCGATTGTTACCGCTGTTCATTTTGAAAAGTAAAGGCAAACATCCGACTTTTTTTTTTTTTTTTTTTGGTGGCGCGATCGGGCCACCAAAATCTTTATTTCTGAAATTTTGATTTCATTTCCGATTTTCACTCAATTCATTCATATAAAAGTTGATTCAATTCAAATTGACAAGCATGCAAACAATCAGTAGGCACTATAACAGACACCATGTTGAACATCGATAAACGTTGAACATCAATAAACATCGGATAAGTCGAAGAAAATTCGACGTACGCGTACCTCGAAATTCGCGTACGTCGAACCATTTTCTTCAGTCCCGACGAATTCGAGGTATCCGAGTTTGACTGTATTATAACTTCACAATGAAAGGTCATAGCGATGTCTGTTTTTCTCTGATATGAAGCTAAAAGTGTCTCTGCATTGTGTGCACGCATCCTAAATTCACAAATCTCCGCGCATTCCATATGCGCTATGTACTATATTTCACTTTGAATATCAAGCACCAATTATTTCCGAATGTTCGCATGGAAAAATAATTCACTGTCAGTACTGAATAAGAAATACAACTGTTAAAATATATATCGACGCGGAAATAACTCTTAAAGTAACAGTAGCTGTACATCTGCTTTAAATTATTAATGTTCCACACAGCATCTACCAAATACAGCTTACTTTGTGTGTTAGAAATGTTGCAAACCTTACCTTGCCATTCTTGGAGTCAGCTCATACAGAGTGCCAAAGACATCCCGGTATCTCCGGTTTATCTTGAATATCCTGAAATTAAAGAAATGAAAATTGTGAGCACACTTACTGTGGGGAAAATGACTTGAGACAATACTACTCTCTCAATCTATGAGGTTTGTCTTATCCATTTGAACTGTAATTTTATAAGAGAGGGAAATATCAAGTTACAATCATGGTATACCCCTTTAGAAATAGAGCAACAATGGCTTGCCATCCAGGAAATGGCTTGAATACAATGGCTGTTTTTCCTAAAGAAGCCCCCTCCCCCTTCCCCTCCTCTTTCTCTTTCTTTTTCCTTTCTTCCTTGCTTCTTCTCATTACTACATTGTACTATCACTACTATTCTGAGCAGTATTTTTTTTATAACTATTCTTTTCAATGCCAGCTACTACAGCTCTTACTACAACTCGCATGCCGAGGGGCCACAGCAAAATCCTTTTTGTACTTTTGTGAGCTCTGAGGAGCCACATGTTGCATCATTCCTCTTAATAATCTGTACATGTATCATTGTTCCATTCTTACATATTCTATGCCATTGTACTTCAAGTCACGTTTTCATTTTTCATATTCTTTTGTCATATAAATAATAATAACAATAATACAAATAATAATAAGGCAAATTACAATCATCATCATCATCACCATCATGATATTAACTCCTGGCACGCAAGCCCGCTGGTTGACAAATGGCGTAAACCTAAAGAGAGAGATGGGGGTGGGGTGTGGTCCTGGTCTAGCTTACCTCAGCAGTCTGACCGGGCGAAGGATGATGATGTAATGGAAGGACTTGTCCACTACCTGTGTGACCAGGCCTATGAAGGCAGTCACTGTGATGAGGAAATCAAACCTGGAAAGAGATGATCAGACATACAGACTATATAATGAGTAGAGTTGTGTCTGTATGTCATGTGGGGGCTCTGTGGTACAGTGGAAAAGACTCTTGACTTGAAGGTTCCAAGTGCAAGTCCTGTCAAGTGCTCCTGTCCTGGGACAAGATTTATTTATTATTATTACTATTCTTTAAAACACTAAGAGGTATAAATGGGTACCGGGCAATGCTGGGGTACAGTAGTAATAATGGCAGGGCTGTCTGGAAGAACAGTGTTAACACTGAAGAGGATATGCTAGGGAAAATCAGATCATCACATTAACAGCATCATTATCATTAATCATTATTATTATCATCATCATTATCATTATTATTATTATTATTATTATTATTATTATTATTATTATTATTATCATTATTATCATTATCATTATCATTATTTTTATTTTTATTATCATTATTATTAGTATTATTATTATCATTATTATTATTATTATTATTATTATTATTATTATTATTATTATCATTATTATCATTATTGTAACTATTATCATTATCATGAATCTACTGGTATTTTGTTATTTCAATCATTCTGTGCCTCCACCCTATCACACAAACAGAGATCTTAATTTCGTTGAAGATTAGTCCCTAGTATACTTGGGCAGGTGCCTTAGGGAAATGCATGTTTGTAGCAAAATCAGCTCATCGTCAATGCATTTACTGCTTTCTATGGAAAGTAGTGCAGGACACACACAATTTCCTGGGCTGTCCATTGTTGTAGTACAATTCTACACCATACTTACTTTTTATTTGGGTTCTACATTTGATAAAAGTTTTATCATATGTTGGTTAGATTTTACTCTTTTCATCACAACCAACTTCAGCATGGTGTGGAGTGGAATTGCATCGTAACATTGACATTAAATGTTCATTCATAGATATATGGTAAAAATGCATGCTTAGCACCACAATATTACATTTCCATATTCTCTCACAGTCCGACATATACAAATTTCTGTGATGCAATCACTCTAAGTACAATCCATTCCTGACTGAAACATTGCAAAACCTAAACTATGCACCTTTCTGCCTCATCTTATTAACAAGAATGATCAACGTTGAGTGCATTAACAATAGCTTGGATAACCAGAGCTTTAGTGATTTTCTTTGCAGAGTTGCCAGTGATGACTGGCATGAACGTTGATATACTCACAAGTTCCATCCGTTTGTAAAGTAGCCCTTTGGACCGAGACCCAGTATCTTTAGTACTACTTCGAGAAGGTAGACTGTGTGTAAAAGAAACATGTGGCAGAGATCACATACTCTAAACAGTGCAATATCTGTCACATGAACAGGTTTACATATGTGACCGTGCACCTCAAAACGAACATAAAGTCGCACACACTGATTTTGCGTGAGGACTGAAAATAAGTGAAATGGGTCAACCTAGCCGAACTTGACTTTTTCATATTTTCTGAAAGAGCAGGTCTTCTTTTACATTATGCTAAAATTTGGTATCATAAAACGGGCAGGAAAGTGGTTTTTTTTTAGCAGTTTATTTTCTAACATATTTGGTAGAATAGTGTGATTAGGTGTGTCTTTAGAATCCCTTTTTCATTTCTGAAAAACCTTGTCCGCACTCTTCACTTTCAACTCTAATAACTTTTGAAAGGATAGTGCTACTGCTTTGAAAGTTGGCATTAATTATGGACAGAATGTGTTAATGAGGCATGCTTAAATTCAGTTTAATCTGATAATCCCTTCATTGTTGTTACTCTGGTGGTTTACTTCCTGTTTTTTTGTTCCATTCATCGCACAGCCAGCACGGTTTGGCAAAGATTAAGCGCTTGAAAAGACACTGTACTTCAGAGCCTCTTTTCTCAGTTCACACTTTTCCTGAGTTTGTGCTTTCTTTCCAATATTTAGATAGGTTAGGAGAGTCCATTTGATTTGAGTTATACATCATTTTAATGCTTAAAGTCTGTTCTTTCAGAATATGGTCTTACCTAAAAATTCATGTCTGGCGACTTTTTGTTTGTTTTGAGGTGCAGGGTCACATATATCAAGACACATACACGCCTATGGCAAAACATGTTAAAGTTATTCATTCTGTAACATTTTACAGGAACAACTTAGAAAAAATTAAAAAACACAACAAAACAGAAGTCACGCTGGAAGTGAACCATTGCTTTAAACTAATGCTGCCAAATACAAACGTTTAAGCTTAATTTACCAATAAGCCATAATAATGTACAGATATGGACTGCTTTTGGGGGCACTGCTGATATTTTCGCTCCCAGGGATCTCAACCCCATGCTATGATCTGAGGAGCTTGCTCTGAGGGTGATCACATAGAGCCGAAACCCCTACGGGTATAGTATAGGGGATAGCATGCTGGTGGAAAGGCGTCTTCCCACAAAGGGCTAGGAGTGATCTCTAACTGAAAGGAATCAGATTGAGGTTGGGGAGGGGTAAGAAAATAATATAATTTCAAACTCCTACACACTGGATACTTTTGCTTCTCTGCTTCTCTCAACTTTTCCTTATTCAGGTATCCCCTTCTTTGCCTCTAAATTTATTTCTGTCTTCTTATATTCCTCTTGTGTTGTTCTCCTCAGTCGAATGATATTGAAAATACTCAGAAATTCACACTGTTTATGTGTTTATGTGTTTTGTTCCCTAAATTAAAAATAGAGATAAATTGTATATTAGAAACAACATTGCCTGGAGGATGTTATCCAAGGTAAGCAAACTGCTGAATCATATCAAAACTGGTCACCTCCACATGTATAAACTTAAGATACAATGATACAATGATATATATGTACACATATTATACACGTAATTATTTACTTCCTCTGAATACCTTGTTTATATTTTCATGTGAAAATTGTTGATCTTGTCGTAATGATATCATTCATACAAGTGGAGAAATAAAACAGACTATATCTGAAATTGAAGTACATTTTATAACAAAAAGGATTTCACTACTCACATGCCACAAAGGCCCAGTCATACCAGTAGACCGAAAAGACCTGATTCACAGACTGTGGCGAGCTGGAGCCTGTTGAGAAATATGGCAGAAAAAAATACATACACAATGAAATGATATCAAGAGTCCTCTCACTTCTGACATCAAGACAGTTTTATTTATTCATGGTTTATTGTGGCTCAAACTAAAGGAATCAAATGTCCTCATCACTCATTCAGGAATTTTCCGACATTGACAGACTTTAATTGACTGACAGGGAATAGCGCACAACCCTAATAGTGTCAGAGAGATGAATTGTTATCGAGCGCACTATGCTTGGTTTGTGCGTATGTGTCTTCCGTACATTACGCCTCTTGTATAGTGTCTGTAACTATTTTTTTTTTTTTATTAAAGTTTAATGTTCCACCTGATTCTTCAACAAATTTGAATACTAGTATAGTAAAAATAGTTGATGTAGCTCCACTTTTTTCATCTTTATTTCAAAGCAATGAAGAGAACAGGTAAACATGGTATCTGGGAATGCCATTGGGTATTTGTATGTGCATGAATATTGCCAATCAAGTTCTGCATAATACATTTTCACAATTTTAAATATATGTTTTCACTGGGGAACAAATCTAAGTTTTGGCATGGAAGAAAAATACATTCACATTTATTTTGATAAGAGGTCAGATTGTCTTTCCCTACAAACTATTCCTCCTTCCTCCAAAGTTAAATACATAACTGTAGCAATTTAATTTTTCTTGTGTTTGGTTTTATCAGTAGTGACTTTGAAATATCATTAACATACAATATCCAGCGTACTGCCGATACTAAGCTGTGGAAATGGGCTCAGATTTTAGCTTAGACATGAAAGTAAGGTTTCTGACCGTGCTACGAGAGGTGCGAAAATTGCAATCTTGCTTGTTCAGTATGTCTCATATTCCCTGCAACTCCATGTCCCCCCCCCCCCACCCCTGAAAAAAAAAAAAAAAAATGATTCCACTGGCACAATGCCAACTCAGCTCTCTCACCCCGTGAGAAACTTGGAATCTTCTCCATTCAATAACTTATCTACTTGACTGCACCCCCTCTCATCCCCCTCGAACCCCCCGCCCTCCTCTTCCAATCATACAATAATCTTCTCCCCATCGCTCCGGAGTTTACCGGGAGGAAGTGCCGGGTCAAGACAGGTCGCCGGGATTGTTGGTATAGGATTAGCCGTCCGACGACGGACGTCAGATCAAGGCGGCCGGTTCGCTCTGGATTAGCGGGGATCTCCACGCGAGGCCCCAGCAATATCGCCGGTGTCAGCTTTTGCGCCGGAGATTGGGCCGAATTTCAGCCTTGCTCTGTACAACTCAACCAAACATTCTACTATAAGAGTACTTCTGATCTCGATATCAGTTGCAGTTGTGGGGAGGGCATGGGGGGAGGACCGAGAGTTTGGATGAGGATGCTGAAGGGGAGTGCTGGCTTGTAGTTCTGAAAACTCCACTCCTACGGCTGCGAGGTGCAACTATGCCATCTACCGCGGGTTCAATAACCCCTGCTGCAAAGGGGGGCATCTTGTTACAGTTTTTTTTTTTTTACCCCCTCCTCCATTTTCTCTTTGCCATTCTTTGGCATCCTTCTGAGATAGGGACAATTGTCGCCTTCCTCCGGCAAATCCCCTCCGTGATTGATGCCAGCGACAGGTACCAAGTGCCTTCCAAGGTGGGTGAGAGATTGAGTTATAATGGTAGTGGTGCTCTTCCAACGTAGGGTGTGAAAAAGCAACAAAAATATGTAAAAAAAAAAAAAAAATGCTTTCTGCAAAACCTCACACTAGGAATCCATTGTCTCTTGAAAGGGCCCTTATCAGACACACACAGACACACACAATTCACACACAGACTGACTCTACATCACTTTCTGTTGTCGTGAAGAGGATTTCACGCTTTAGCCTCCGACCCGTTACAGTTACACAGACGCACAAACACATGAAACACACATTCACACAATGCGCCAGAGGATCACACAGGACGGCTGCACAACTGGCCTTCACATACTTCACACAACAATCTCTTCAAAGATCAACCTGTTACGTGCATTTCTTCACACACAAATATCTACACAATACGATTCATCCATTTGGCATCCTGGAGCTCACGTATCTACATTGTATCTACCTATCAAGCCAGGGTGTATTGTCTACATTCTGGTCCAACTGATTACTCATTAAAATTTCCCTATACAAAATGATTGTTTGTGAAAAATTTCTTAGTCCAAATGAGTGTTCATGAAAATTCCCTTGGTCCAAATGATTGTTTGTGAAAAATTCCTTGGTCCAAATGATTATTTGTAAAAATATCCTTTGTCCTAATAACCGTTTGTAAAAATCTCCTTGTTCCAAATGATTTGTGTGTGTGTGTGTGTGAAAATTTCCTTGGTCCTAATGACTGTTTGTGAAAATTTCCTTGGTCTCAGTGATTGCTTGAGAAAATTTCCTTAGTCCCAACGATTGATCGTGAAAACTTCCCCAGTGATGAAAGGAATAGGAAAAGGAGGAAAATTGTTTTTATCACAAGTCCTTTCCAAAGAAATACAGATATTTTGAGCGAAACTGGATGAGGATGAGGATGAAGGGAGTGACATATCTTGTTCGTTAAAAGTGAAATGAGTGAAAATTTGTCATGTGGAAGATTATCACCAATCTAGCATGTCTTCCTCTGGATCAAAATAGCAGATCAGATCATTTCAGTGTGACACTGCTTGAACATACAAAAAGTATTCCTCCCCTTAATTTTAAAGGAACATAAAACCATTTCTTGATCCCTCCACACAAAAACAAAAACAACCAACCCCCCCCCCCCAAAAAAAAAAAAAAAAAAAAAAATTCTCCAAAATTTTTCTCTTGAGGTCACAAGCATTTTATGTGATTGTACACCCTCCTGGGTAGAAGGGCTTGATATCATCAGGAAAATTTACGGGAAAAAAGATTTTTACTTTTTAGGAGATTATTACAAGAAATTAGCAGTATAGCACAGACACCAGCAAAACTAGTAATTTGACTAAATAAGGTTGTTTTTTTTTTCTCCCCCAGATGGATTTCAATGTCAGGTAAAACTGACATACAAGTTTGTATCAAACAGTTTTGTAGTATTGTATATAAATGCATCAGTATGGGAGGCTGGCAAGGCTAGAATGCCAATGCTGCACTTGAACGCAATTTATGTGACTGCTTTTTTATTCAGCTGAACATTAGAAAAGCCATCACATCTAGTGTGCCAATATGTTCATGAAACCAGAATAACCTACGACCCTGTAATGACATACGTACATGTAAGAGTCTTCATATGTATTTGGAGGATGCTTGTCAGTCGTAACAGTCACAACTCATCGTAAAACATTCAATGATCGTAAGTAATCTTTGACCGGTAAATTTGTGTGTCCCATTTACGGCCCAGAAAACTAGATTCCTTTCTTAAGCTGGTACAGTGTACAGTTAGGTGATTTAAACCTTTCCTCAGAATAATACAGCTGGAAACTTCTTTATGAAGGAGGGAGATTTCCAGTAAATATTTTCAGACACCAAAGAAAAAAAAAACACCAACTGCTATTCTCAAAACAAAAGTGGAGCATATTCCCGAATGACAAGGGTTACTTTTTCATTTCTTTTTTTAAAACTCTGAGGTGCATCACCCATACAATTTCATATGAGATGTTGAGAGACATTATCCTTCAACCGTGCAAAATTTTGTAAAATCTGCAAAGGGGATATAGAAACTTTTTTTTAAAAAGCAAAACAAAGAGCAAAACAAAACATTGTACTTTCTATCCACCTATCATGGCACTCGGCTGTCTTGGGGCTCTGCAAATGTCTGCACAACTCTCTCTTCACAAGGCACTTTGATACGGCTTTCACGACAGACACGAATCAAATGTAATGGGACCATAGTGATGATCAATGTACTAAAGGTCTGAGTTCACTGGTATTTACTTGAACTCCCTATTTCATTTGGGCACGTAAACATTACTGGGTTTGCGGGGCTAATTAATTGAAAACACCCCAATTACTGTGACTGGGTTAGCCACTAGATATAGGCAGTCTAGAAATTTGCTCTTGTGTTTATTTTCGCCTTCTCTATTATGTTTCCTTCGTTAATGAGAGGGGGTTTTTCCCCACGTCACATCACAGCCTGACAATTTGTCTGGATTAGGATTGGCTAATCCCCTAATCCTCGCACCCGCATCAAATCCCGACCGGGAGGGATTAGCAATCCTTTCTTCTCTGCACTCTCGTTTCCTCGCGGCAATCCTGTCTGTCTCCCTCTCTCAATGCAAATCCGCTAACCACCAACCCCCAATCTCACGAGACTCGGCTACCCATGAAAGATGTGCTCGCGTCGACAGAGCACCCTCCCTCACTCTCGTCGATGAGACATTGGTGCACTGATGAATTCCCGCTCTACCAGCGGAATAAAAATTTACCTCTCTTTTTCGCGGCAGATCCTTGGAAGTGACTTTGAGAGAGTTCTAGCAGTTAAAGATTACCCAGAGGATCAACGCGTGTAAGTCAAAACCCATCACCTCAGATTACAATGTTTCTCCGAGCAACGCATACGATTACCGTCTGGTTTACAGACAAATGCTGGAATCTGTTTTCCCCCAAAACTAGCTTTTAATCACTTATCTCCCATCACTATCGCATCACTCGGGAGAGAGGATTTCCACTGTTTCTGGCATCTGATTGGGTGGAGGGAGATCCAACAAAACTCACAGCAGATTTAATAGAGGCTAAAACCTCTGGGACTGAGGAATGCTTTTTAGGCAATACGCAGCTATATCCAAATCACACGGTCTGTTGGAATTTGCTAACTTTCAAGCTACCAGCAAACATGGGATTAAATCTCTTCATTTCAAGTAATTATTAGTGACACAAAAGAGTACATTTGCTATATATCAGATGATGTGAAAAAAAAAAAAAAAAAAAAAAAACGGTACTTCACACCCCAGCATAGTCTTTGTGATGGGAAATGTTTATAAGACAAAGTATGTCTCAGAACTGTTTTAGACAGATGATTAGTCAGTATGATTGTATATTGAGTTATCACAGAATAGAAAGCAGACTAACCTACCAATGTACAATGAACAACTCTATTGAATCCTTGTCACAAACAACCATTTGTATCAAAGTAAGATTAATGTTGCAGTTGGCAGATTTTCACTGCAAATTCTGAATTTACACCATTTCGCCAGATTGACAAAAACATAATCGATACTGTTTAAAAGTTTTCAGCCTGTAGATATTCTTAACCCTAACTAGGCCGGGCTATTTAGGTAGATGATAGAGCC